>NC_085136.1:60431909-60786909 GCF_035046485.1 Aedes albopictus
TACAATAAAGTAAAATGCAAATGCAAAGCCTCCATCCCCGGCACAGATGCCACATCTGGCTCTTCGCTGCGATGCCATTATTTATTGCAGCCGTTAGTTGGTTGGTTGCATATCACCAGTTGCATCGCGCAGCCTGAAATTATGCAAATGCAAATCCGAGGCTTATTCCATTCGCCCTCCCTCTCCATCAGGCTTGTGCCAAGAAAAACTCTCATCCTCCATGTTGGATCGTTCGTTACAACATCCATCTTTCCGGAAAAACAAACTGCATCAACAAACCGCCCTCCGATACCGAAGCAAGCCATGACTGACTTTTATTTATGATGTAAACAGTCTGTAAATAGCTTTGCAGTTTATTCTAGATTATTCACTTTGTGTCGCACCCCTTGGGCAGCCGCTCCGCGCCTGTCACTCGCTCAATCCAAGTTGCCTGCGACGAACGTCAAAAGTTTGTTTTTCATTTCGCGAACCGATTTCGAAACCGTGGTGAAAATTACTGTGCCAGTGGCGCCATTGGGGAAAGAGGTTGACAATAAATTACGATTGTGCACTTCACGCGCAAATATGTGCACAGTAAGGACTGTTCAATTTATAAAACGGACAACTTGCTTGTGCGATATCTTTTTTATTTTTCAATAAAATCATTATCAGTTTTTTGCATAACTTTCTATAGCTATTTTCAAATGTAGGAAAAATATAACATTGAGTAAAATGTTCTTTATTGTGTAACTGAAGCGGTTTTCGTAAAACATCAATAAAACCCCATTTCTCAAAATTCGACATAACTTTCCACATATTTAACACGCACATTTTCATGAAGTTTTCAATGTATTGCAATCACATACTATTCTACTGAAGGTAAAGCTCAATAGTTGGTCAGTAATAATGCACAAGGCAGCCTCCAGCTTGATATAGTGAGTTGCCTTGTTTTCATAGTAATTATTAAAAAATATTTATTTAAGTCCTGTGTTGCAAAAGCACAACGGATTCGGCTGAAAATTTGTCCAGAGTAGTACAATATTGCTTTCTGGATGATGCAGAAGGAAAACTTACTTTAAATTGCATTCTTCATCAAAAATTTAATCCATAAAGATGGTCATAGTAAAAAACTGCATACTTTTTGCTCCATTGATGCAGTTTTTCGACTCTAGCGAATCTTGTTATTATTTATTCTCAACAAAGTTGGTCCTATGCTATTGTACACCTTATTTAATAATAATTAGATGTAAAGTTTTCATTTCCAACATCATTGTTCTGCTAAATTTTGCATAAGGTTGCATTGTTATTTGGAAGAACCTTCAAAGAACGAAACTGTTTTGATTACTGCACCTGCAATGGCGCACACTATCCAAACCAGCAATGCTATTAAATAGCGGTTTTCTGTTTTTGAAACCACATTATTCCTACTTTCGACTGAATGCATAAAATAATTGTTTATTTAATATTTTCATGCCTTTTTCGCTTAAAAATTGAATTTTATTCAAAAAATTGAATCTGACTTCAGACTTTGATATCTCAACAACTAATTTTCCAATTGAGTTTAAATTTCGCTAGAATGTTTATTACTCATGCTGCTGCAGCATGGCACTTAGTTTTCTGGTATTAAAAACGATATACCATATGTGAACAGTAATTTTATTTATTTTTCAAATTTTCAGCAATCAAAAATTTCACCTCATTTTATATTTGGCCGATTTTCTATTAAATAAAACTATTTTTATTCGATTCAAAAATGATTACCATAATGATAGATGATGTACTGAAAAACGAAGCAAGGGTGGTTAAATTTGAACTAGGCGTCTTTTTTTTATAGCCTTGTAAAGTTGTCCGTTTTATAAATTGAACAGTCCTTAAACGTCACAGCAGCGCGTGAACGGAGAATTCAACACAAACGAAGTGTGATTTTTCAAAACTAGAGAACCAATTTGGATAAAAGCCTCTTCGTTGCTGGCTATCGCTGATTTTTCAACGGAGTGAGAGGTGAGTTAGTGTCTATCCCCTAGCCCAACAGCAGTAGGCCATACATTCAATTCATCTACAAATGTCAAATCAGCATGATATTCATGCGATGTTTTTATTTTTGTTCCAGTCAGTGGATGTAAAAAATATGGCGCCCAAAGGGCATATCGGATTGATTGAGAACGGTGGAACCGTGCTTGATGCAATCAGTTAAATGAAAACCGTGACATGCTGGTCATCAGTGGATTGACCAAACCCGGCAGCTGCATGGAGATTCGGATTGAATGGCGGAAATTGAAGCCGTTTTCCATTTCAGGTAACACGTGGAACGAAAATAAATAAAAACATGTTGGATTCAGAGGTTTTTCAGCAACTCAATCAGATATTTCGTCAAATTCTGTGAAAAGCTACATTCGTTTTTGTGGGGCTTCACGAGCCTCTGAGAAAAATGCTCGAGGATCCTGGAAGCTCTCCCTGGAAGCCTGGAAGCTTCTCCCTGGAAGCCTGGAAGCTTCTCCCTGGAAGCCTGGAAGCTTCTCCCTGGAAGCCTGGAAGCTTCTCCCTGGAAGCCTGGAAGCTTCTCCCTGGAAGCCTGGAAGCTTCTCCCTGGAAGCCTGGAAGCTTCTCCCTGGAAGCCTGGAAGCTTCTCCCTGGAAGCCTGGAAGCTTCTCCCTGGAAGCCTGGAAGCTTCTCCCTGGAAGCCTGGAAGCTTCTCCCTGGAAGCCTGGAAGCTTCTCCCTGGAAGCCTGGAAGCTTCTCCCTGGAAGCCTGGAAGCTTCTCCCTGGAAGCCTGGAAGCTTCTCCCTGGAAGCCTGGAAGCTTCTCCCTGGAAGCCTGGAAGCTTCTCCCTGGAAGCCTGGAAGCTTCTCCCTGGAAGCCTGGAAGCTTCTCCCTGGAAGCCTGGAAGCTTCTCCCTGGAAGCCTGGAAGCTTCTCCCTGGAAGCCTGGAAGCTTCTCCCTGGAAGCCTGGAAGCTTCTCCCTGGAAGCCTGGAAGCTTCTCCCTGGAAGCCTGGAAGCTTCTCCCTGGAAGCCTGGAAGCTTCTCCCTGGAAGCTGGAAGCTTCTCCCTGGAAGCCTGGAAGGCTCTCCCTGGAAGCCTGGAAGCTTCTCCCTGGAAGCCTGGAAGCTTCTCCCTGGAAGCCTGGAAGCTTCTCCCTGGAAGCCTGATTTCTGATTTCTGATTTCTGATTTCTGATTTCTGATTTCTGATTTCTGATTTCTGATTTCTGATTTCTGATTTCTGATTTCTGATTTCTGATTTCTGATTTCTGATTTCTGATTTCTGATTTCTGATTTCTGATTTCTGATTTCTGATTTCTGATTTCTGATTTCTGATTTCTGATTTCTGATTTCTGATTTCTGATTTCTGATTTCTGATTTCTGATTTCTGATTTCTGATTTCTGATTTCTGATTTCTGATTTCTGATTTCTGATTTCTGATTTCTGATTTCTGATTTCTGATTTCTGATTTCTGATTTCTGATTTCTGATTTCTGATTTCTGATTTCTGATTTCTGATTTCTGATTTCTGATTTCTGATTTCTGATTTCTGATTTCTGATTTCTGATTTCTGATTTCTGATTTCTGATTTCTGATTTCTGATTTCTGATTTCTGATTTCTGATTTCTGATTTCTGATTTCTGATTTCTGATTTCTGATTTCTGATTTCTGATTTCTGATTTCTGATTTCTGATTTCTGATTTCTGATTTCTGATTTCTGATTTCTGATTTCTGATTTCTGATTTCTGATTTCTGATTTCTGATTTCTGATTTCTGATTTCTGATTTCTGATTTCTGATTTCTGATTTCTGATTTCTGATTTCTGATTTCTGATTTCTGATTTCTGATTTCTGATTTCTGATTTCTGATTTCTGATTTCTGATTTCTGATTTCTGATTTCTGATTTCTGATTTCTGATTTCTGATTTCTGATTTCTGATTTCTGATTTCTGATTTCTGATTTCTGATTTCTGATTTCTGATTTCTGATTTCTGATTTCTGATTTCTGATTTCTGATTTCTGATTTCTGATTTCTGATTTCTGATTTCTGATTTCTGATTTCTGATTTCTGATTTCTGATTTCTGATTTCTGATTTCTGATTTCTGATTTCTGATTTCTGATTTCTGATTTCTGATTTCTGATTTCTGATTTCTGATTTCTGATTTCTGATTTCTGATTTCTGATTTCTGATTTCTGATTTCTGATTTCTGATTTCTGATTTCTGATTTCTGATTTCTGATTTCTGATTTCTGATTTCTGATTTCTGATGTCTGATTTCTGATTTCTGATTTCTGATTTCTGATTTCTGATTTCTGATTTTTGATTTCTGATTTCTGATTTCTGATTTCTGATTTCTGATTTCTGATTTCTGATTTCTGATGTCTGATTTCTGATTTCTGATTTCTGATTTCTGATTTCTGATTTCTAATTTCTGATTTCTGATTTCTGATTTCTGATTTCTGATTTCTTATTTCTGATTTCTGATTTCTGATTTCTGATTTCTGATTTCTGATTTCTGATTTCTGATTTCTGATTTCTGATTTCTGATTTCTGATTTCTGATTTCTGATTTCTGATGTCTGATTTCTGATTTCTGATTTCTGATTTCTGATTTCTGATTTCTGATTTCTGATTTCTGATTTCTGATTTCTGATTTCTGATTTCTGATTTCTGATTTCTGATTTCTGATTTCTGATTTCTGATTTCTGATTTCTGATTTCTGATTTCTGATTTCTGATTTCTGATTTCTGATTTCTGATTTCTGATTTCTGATGTCTGATTTCTGATTTCTGATTTCTGATTTCTGATTTCTGATTTCTGATTTCTGATTTTTAATTTGTATGTTCCTATATCGCGTGGATTTTCTATTTATAAGCAATTGTTATTCTATTCTCAATCCTCGTGCCAAATCGAGCGTAATACATTCTTTTATCATGCAAAGAAATTATTCTCACGTAACCACTTTCAAATCCCCTCAAATTCCCCAGCAAAATCACGTTCACGCTCTATACGTGTGAATGCACTTTGGAGACATCGGACCCACAGACCAGACCCAGAACCTCCATCCACTAGCTGGAACCGAATGAATAAATTTGCATCCCACTCAATCGGGGAGAATTCCCTCGAGTGCATCCATAGCATAGAAGCTCGTGCCTTGCCCCATCGCCATAGCGATCACGTATCCACCACAGAGGATTACTGCGATGGGGATGGGACTTTGTCACGCGCCGTGCCTCGGCATTGACTTGCTTGGATTTGTCACTCGACTGGGGACAGTTAGCGGCGGTGGTACCTACTACCAACCAACCTAAATTTGCTCGAGCATGGCACGGTTGCCATTCGGAAGCAGCAGGTGTTCGATGGCCTGTCTCCCTGCTTGCCCGGTCGGTCGGTCACAGGTGCCGGGCAGATGCCGGAAGAAATTGAAATTTAAATTTTTCAAGAGCAAAAGGGATCTCCGGCAGTGGTGGTGCACCTACCCAGGCGGAGTGAATTCAGCTTTAGGAAGATTGAGAAATTCTTTTATCCTGTAAAAAACGATTTAAAGGAAATAGTTACTATGATGTCAGCATCCTTCTCCTTTACTCTTTAAGTTTTCATTGTTTGCAGTCTCTTGTAAATCTTTCTTTGTTTTAGATTTTATTATCTCTATTCATCATCTGTTTGTTTGTTAACCTATTCATCTGTTCTCCTGTTCATCTGTTCATCTGTTCACCTGTTCACCTGTTCATCGGTTCACCTATTCATCTGTTCGTTCATTTGTCTGTTCGTGAATTCATCTGCAAATCCGTTTGTCTGTTCTTCTGTGTGCTTATTCGCCTTTGTTCGTCTGTTCGTCAATTTATTAGTCAACAGTTCATCTGTTCATCTCGATGTCGGTTCATCTGTTCACTTGTTCAACTGTTAACCTGTTTATCTGTTCATTCATTTGTCTGTTCGTGAATTCATCAGCAAATCCGTTTGTCTGTTCGTCTGTGTACCTATTCACCTTTGTTCGTCTGTTCGTCAATTTGTCAGTCAACAGTTCATCAGTTCATCTCGATGTCGGTTCATCTGTTCACCTGTTCAACTGTTCACATGTTCATCTGTTCACTTGTTCATCTGTTCACTTGTTCACCTGTTATCTGTTCATCTGCTCATCTGTTCACCTGTTCACCTGTTCACCTGTTCACCTGTTCATCTGTTCGTTCATTTGTCTGTTCGTGAATTCATCTGCAAATCCGTTTGTCTGTTCGTCTGTGTGCCTATTCACCTTTGTTCGTCTGTTCGTCAATTTGTTAGTCAACAGTTCATCTGTTCATCTTGATGTCGGTTTATCTGTTCACCTGTTTATCTAATCATTCATTTGTCTGTTCGTTTTCAATACATTTCAATACTTTTCGTCCAAGAATTACCTGTTAAGAGCAGTATCTTCCGTGCTGCGCTCAGTCCATTCACACCAGACTACCATTCGTGGGAAAGATATCCTCCAATATTTTCGCTAGCAAAAGGTTGAGTTCGAAAAAAAGCACTAAACGGCAGCATACCCAACTAGAGGAACCCTTGTGAAACGCTATTTATGCAACAGTGTGACCGTTCCGAAAGCCAACCTCATGAACGAACGGAGCGATCTGGATGCGATATCCTCTTAACCCTGGACTCCATTGAAAAAAAAAACGGAGGAGAACCGTTCAAGTAAATTTGTGAATGCATTCGAGTTGAAACGAGCGCACTGGGGTGCTTCGTTCCTAATATCTTCTACAGCATGAATAACGAATATATGTGTGACATTGCATTGCAATCTTGCTTTCCTTTTTTTATCACGGTTTTGAGAAGGAAATGATACCCCAGTTGGATTTTATGTGAACCCGGTCAATCTAAAGCAGACTGTTGCGAATGGTTTTGCAGGAAGCTTCTTCTGAACCAAGTCATTGATATTTATACAAGTGCGACTTGCTTGAATTCCGGATTATATTTAATCGAAAGAAATTCAGAATAGAAGCTGTTAATGGATCACGGACGACAGATGACAGACAATAGATACTTCTAAAGTTCAGAAATTCGGAAATTCAGAAATTCAGAGAAATTTAGAGAAATTCACAGAAATTCAGAGATATTCAGAGAAATTCACAGAAATTTAGAGAAATTCAGAGAGATTCACAGAAATTCAGAGAAATTCAGGGAAATTCAGAGAAATTTAGAGAAATTCACAGAAATTCACAGAAATTCAGATAAATTCAGAGAAATTCACAGAAATTTGAAGAAATTCAGAGTAATTTAGGGAAATTCACAGAAATTCAGAGAAATTCTCAGAAATTCACAGAAATTCAGAGAAATTTAGAGAAATTTAGAGAAATTCACAGAAATTCAAAGAAATTCACAGAAAATCACAGAAATTCAGAGAAATTCAGAGAAATCCAGGGAAATGCACAGAAATTCACAGAAATTCCGAGAAATTTAGAGAAATTCAGAGAAATTTAAAAAAATTCCCAGAAATTCACAGAAATTTGGAGAAATTCACAGAAATTCAGAGAAATTCTGAGAAATTCACAGAAATTCAGAGAAATTCAGAGAAATTCAGAGAAATTTAGAGAAATTCAGGGAAATTCGGAGAAATTCACAGAAACTCTGAGAAATTCAGAGAAATTCACAGATATTCCGAGAAATTCAGAGAAATTCTGAGAATTTTAGACTCAGAGAAATTCAGAGAAATTCAGAGAAATTCAGAGAAATTCAGAGAAATTCAGAGAAATTCAGAGAAATTCAGAGAAATTCAGAGAAATTCAGAGAAATTCAGAGAAATTCAGAGAAATTCAGAGAAATTCAGAGAAATTCAGAGAAATTCAGAGAAATTCAGAGAAATTCAGAGAAATTCAGAGATATTCAGAGATATTCAGAGAAATTCAGAGAAATTCACAGAAATTCAGAGAAATTCAGAGAAGTTCAGAGATATTCAGAGAAATTCACAGAAATTCAATGAAATTCAGAGATATTCAGAGAAATTCAGAGAAATTCAGAGAAATTCAGAGAAATTCAGAGATATTCAGAGAAATTCAGAGAAATTCAGAGAAATTCAGAGAAATCAGAGAAATTCAGAGAAATTCAGAGAAATTCAGAGAAATTCAGAGAAATTCAGAGAAATTCAGAGAAATTCAGAGAAATTCAGAGAAATTTAGAGAAATTCAGAGAAATTCAGAGAAATTCAGAGAAATTCAGAGAAATTCAGAGAAATTCAGAGAAATTCAGAGAAATTCAGAGAAATTCAGAGAAATTCAGAGAAATTCAGAGAAATTCAGAGAAATTCAGAGAAATTCAGAGATATTCAGAGAAATTTAGAGAAATTTAGAGAAACTCAGAGAAATTCACAGAAATTCAGAGAAATTCACAGAAAGTCAGAGAAATTCACAGAAAATCAGAGAAATTCAGGGAAATTCTGAGAAATTCAGAGAAATTCAGAGAAATTTAGAGAAATTTAGGGAAATTCAGAGAAATTCGCAGAAATTCAGAGAAATTCACAGAAATTCAGAGAAATTCAGAGAAGTTCAGACAAGTTCAGATAAATTCAGAGAAATTCAGGGAAATTCACAGAAATTCAGAGAAATTCCGAGAAATTCCGAGAAATTTAGAGAAATTCAGAACAATTCAAAGAAATTCAGAGAAATTTGGAGTAATTCAGAGAAATTCTGAGAAATTCAAAGAAATTCAGTGTTATTCAGAGAAATTCAGAGAAATTCAGAGAAATTCAGAGAAATTCAGAGAAATTTAGAGAAATTCAGAGAAATTCAGAGAAATTCAGAGAAATTCAGAGAAATTCAGAGAAATTCAGAGAAATTCAGAGAAATTCAGAGAAATTCAGAGAAATTCAGAGAATTCAGAGAAATTCAGAGATATTCAGAGAAATTTAGAGAAATTTAGAGAAACTCAGAGAAATTCACAGAAATTCAGAGAAATTCAGAGAAAGTCAGAGAAATTCACAGAAAATCAGAGAAATTCAGGGAAATTCTGAGAAATTCAGAGAAATTCAGAGAAATTTAGAGAAATTTAGGGAAATTCAGAGAAATTCGCAGAAATTCAGAGAAATTCACAGAAATTCAGAGAAATTCAGAGAAGTTCAGACAAGTTCAGATAAATTCAGAGAAATTCAGGGAAATTCACAGAAATTCAGAGAAATTCCGAGAAATTCCGAGAAATTCAGAGAAATTTAGAGAAATTCAGAGAAACTCACAGAAATTCTGAGAAATTCTGAGAAATTTAGAGAAATTCAGAGAAATTCAGAGAAATTCACAGATATTCAGAGAAATTTAGAGAAATTTAGGGAAATTCAGAGAAATTCACAGAAATTCAGAGAAATTTACAGAAATTCAGAGAAATTCAGAGAAATTCAGACAAGTTCAGATAAATTCAGAGAAATTCAGGGAAATTCAGAGAAATTCAGAGAAATTCCGAGAAATTCCGAGAAATTCAGAGAAATTTAGAGAAATTCAGAGAAATTCACAGAAATTCTGAGAAATTCTGAGAAATTTAGAGAAATTCAGAGAAATTCAGAGAAATTCAGAGAAATTCACAGAAATTCACAGAAATTCACAGAAATTCAGAGAAATTCATGTTCCACATGTTAAAAAAGGTTCCTATAGTAATTATTCCGTTCACCGCGGCAAATTGGGCGACGACGGCGATGGTAATGGTATCGAAATTCGTCTCCATAAACTTTTCCCGCCACTCAGATCCAACGACTGGAAAATCTAACTGTTGAATTATTCAGCGTTTCACCCGACATCGAAATGAGCGAACTTCCAAGAAGCAAAGTTCGAATAATTTTCCCGGCCTACTCTTGTCGGCAGGGATTTTTCTACTTTGATTCCAATCTCTTGTAAGCCGTTGAATCATCCCGAGATGCAGAAGGGTGAGATTTTCCCATTATCTATCTTTGCGGTTACATCACACATACGCAAGCACACATACCACGAATGCTGGAAACTTCCAACCTCATGTGTGTAACTCGCACATTTAGCAAAAAAAAAAAGGTCAGACGAAAGCCATCATACCGAATAGACACAGTCAGTCAGGCGACAGTTGCATAATGACTGCTAATATTGCAGAAAACGAGCACAATTTCCTTTCCTCACCCCATATGCCCCATTGCTTCTGCATCCATAAAACTCAGATGGGGTAAAACCGGTCACAAATGGCGAAATAAACATGATGATGATGATGGTTGCCGATGTGGGTTTTCTGCTTGAGCAATTCATACGGTGCAGGCTCTTCTATTTACGAGCGTGTTACGTATTTGTGGCAGCATTCATGCCAGTGAATACGTCATTCGATCCGGTCGAGCTCCATTTTGCGGTGCAGCTTAGCAACAGTTGCGAGATTTTATGGGTTTTGTTTCAACGAACTGCATTAATGGTTTGTCGTTATGAGTTTTAAACGTTTTAATTAAGAACGACTATGATCAGAGTCATATAAAACAGAAATCAGAAATCAGAAATCAGAAACCAGAAATCAGAAATCAGAAATCAGAAATCAGAAATCAGAAATCAGAAATCAGAAATCAGAAATCAGAAATCAGAAATCAGAAATCAGAAATCAGAAATCAGAAATCAGAAATCAGAAATCAGAAATCAGAAATCAGAAATCAGAAATCAGAAATCAGAAATCAGAAATCAGAAATCAGAAATCAGAAATCAGAAATCAGAAATCAGAAATCAGAAATCAGAAATCAGAAATCAGAAATCAGAAATCAGAAATCAGAAATCAGAAATCAGAAATCAGAAATCAGAAATCAGAAATCAGAAATCAGAAATCAGAAATCAGAAATCAGAAATCAGAAATCAGAAATCAGAAATCAGAAATCAGAAATCAGAAATCAGAAATCAGAAATCAGACATCAGAAATCAGAAATCAAATCAGAAATCAGAAATCAGAAATCAGAAATCAGAAATCAGAAATCAGAAATCAGAAATCAGAAATCAGAAATCAGAAATCAGAAATCAGAAATCAGAAATCAGAAATCAGAAATCAGAAATCAGAAATCAGAAATCAGAAATCAGAAATCAGAAATCAGAAATCAGAAATCAGAAATCAGAAATCAGAAATCAGAAATCAGAAATCAGAAATCAGAAATCAGAAATCAGAAATCAGAAATCAGAAATCAGAAATCAGAAATCAGAAATCAGAAATCAGAAATCAGAAATCAGAAATCAGAAATCAGAAATCAGAAATCAGAAATCAGAAATCAGAAATCAGAAATCAGAAATCAGAAATCAGAAATCAGAAATCAGAAATCAGAAATCAGAAATCAGAAATCAGAAATCAGACATCAGCAATCAGAAATCAAATCAGAAATCAGAAATCAGAAATCAGAAATCAGAAATCAGAAATCAGAAATCAGAAATCAGAAATCAGAAATCAGAAATCAGAAATCAGAAATCAGAAATCAGAAATCAGAAATCAGAAATCAGAAATCAGAAATCAGAAATCAGAAATCAGAAATCAGAAATCAGAAATCAGAAATCAGAAATCAGAAATCAGAAATCAGAAATCAGAAATCAGAAATCAGAAATCAGAAATCAGAAATCAGAAATCAGAAATCAGAAATCAGAAATCAGAAATCAGAAATCAGAAATCAGAAATCAGAAATCAGAAATCAGAAATCAGAAATCAGAAATCAGAAATCAGAAATCAGAAATCAGAAATCAGAAATCAGAAATCAGAAATCAGAAATCAGAAATCAGAAATCAGAAATCAGAAATCAGAAATCAGAAATCAGAAATCAGAAATCAGAAATCAGAAATCAGAAATCAGAAATCAGAAATCAGAAATCAGAAATCAGAAATCAGAAATCAGAAATCAGAAATCAGAAATCAGAAATCAGAAATCAGAAATCAGAAATCAGAAATCAGAAATCAGAAATCAGAAATCAGAAATCAGAAATCAGAAATCAGAAATCAGAAATCAGAAATCAGAAATCAGAAATCAGAAATCAGAAATCAGAAATCAGAAATCAGAAATCAGAAATCAGAAATCAGAAATCAGAAATCAGAAATCAGAAATCAGAAATCAGAAATCTGAAATCAGAAATCAGAAATCAGAAATCAGAAATCAGAAATCAGAAATCAGAAATCAGAAATCAGAAATCAGAAATCAGAAATCAGAAATCAGAAATCAGAAATCAGAAATCAGAAATCAGAAATCAGAAATCAGAAATCAGAAATCAGAAATCAGAAATCAGAAATCAGAAATCAGAAATCAGAAATCAGAAATCAGAAATCAGAAATCAGAAATCAGAAATCAGAAATCAGAAATCAGAAATCAGAAATCAGAAATCAGAAATCAGAAATCAGAAATCAGAAATCAGAAATCAGAAATCAGAAATCAGAAATCAGAAATCAGAAATCAGAAATCAGAAATCAGAAATCAGAAATCAGAAATCAGAAATCAGAAATCAGAAATCAGAAATCAGAAATCAGAAATCAGAAATCAGAAATCAGAAATCAGAAATCAGAAATCAGAAATCAGAAATCAGAAATCAGAAATCAGAAATCAGAGAGCCGTCCAGGCTTCCAGGCTTTCAGGGAGAGCCTTCCAGGCTTCCAGGGAGAGCCGTCCAGGCTTCCAGGGAGAGCCGTCCAGGCTTCCAGGGAGAGCCGTCCAGGCTTCTCGGGAGAGCCTTCCAGGCTTCCAGGGAGAAGCCTTCCAGGCTTCCAGGGAGAAGCCTTCCAGGCTTCCAGGGAGAAGCCTTCCAGGCTTCCAGGGAGAAGCCTTCCAGGCTTCCAGGGAGAAGCCTTCCAGGCTTCCAGGGAGAAGCCTTCCAGGCTTCCAGGGAGAAGCCTTCCAGGCTTCCAGGGAGAAGCCTTCCAGGCTTCCAGGGAGAAGCCTTCCAGGCTTCCAGGGAGAAGCCTTCCAGGCTTCCAGGGAGAAGCCTTCCAGGCTTCCAGGGAGAAGCCTTCCAGGCTTCCAGGGAGAAGCCTTCCAGGCTTCCAGGGAGAAGCCTTCCAGGCTTCCAGGGAGAAGCTTCCAGGCTTCCAGGGAGAAGCCTTCCAGGCTTCCAGGGAGAAGCCTTCCAGGCTTCCAGGGAGAAGCCTTCCAGGCTTCCAGGGAGAAGCCTTCCAGGCTTCCAGGGAGAAGCCTTCCAGGCTTCCAGGGAGAAGCCTTCCAGGCTTCCAGGGAGAAGCCTTCCAGGCTTCCAGGGAGAAGCCTTCCAGGCTTCCAGGGAGAAGCCTTCCAGGCTTCCAGGGAGAAGCCTTCCAGGCTTCCAGGGAGAAGCCTTCCAGGCTTCCAGGGAGAAGCCTTCCAGGCTTCCAGGGAGAAGCCTTCCAGGCTTCCAGGGAGAAGCCTTCCAGGCTTCCAGGGAGAAGCCTTCCAGGCTTCCAGGGAGAAGCCTTCCAGGCTTCCAGGGAGAAGCCTTCCAGGCTTCCAGGGAGAAGCCTTCCAGGCTTCCAGGGAGAAGCCTTCCAGGCTTCCAGGGAGAAGCCTTCCAGGCTTCCAAGGAGAAGCCTTCCAGGCTTCCAGAGAGAAGCCTTCCCCAGGGAGAAGCCTTCCAGGCTTCCAGGGAGAAGCCTTCCAGGCTTCCAGGGAGAAGCCTTCCAGGCTTCCAGGGAGAAGCCTTCCAGGCTTCCAGGGAGAAGCCTTCCAGGCTTCCAGGGAGAAGCCTTCCAGGCTTCCAGGGAGAAGCCTTCCAGGCTTCCAGGGAGAAGCCTTCCAGGCTTCCAGGGAGAAGCCTTCCAGGCTTCCAGGGAGAAGCCTTCCAGGCTTCCAGGGAGAAGCCTTCCAGGCTTCCAG
Source organism: Aedes albopictus (assembly GCF_035046485.1). Classification (NCBI taxonomy): domain Eukaryota; kingdom Metazoa; phylum Arthropoda; class Insecta; order Diptera; family Culicidae; genus Aedes; species Aedes albopictus. Next base: position 60,445,627 of record NC_085136.1, read on the forward strand.
GGAGAAGCCTTCCAGGCTTCCAGGGAGAAGCCTTCCAGGCTTCCAGGGAGAAGCCTTCCAGGCTTCCAGGGAGAAGCCTTCCAGGCTTCCAGGGAGAAGCCTTCCAGGCTTCCAGGGAGAAGCCTTCCAGGCTTCCAGGGAGAAGCCTTCCAGGCTTCCAGGGAGAAGCCTTCCAGGCTTCCAGGGAGAAGCCTTCCAGGCTTCCAGGGAGAAGCCTTCCAGGCTTCCAGGGAGAAGCCTTCCAGGCTTCCAGGGAGAAGCCTTCCAGGCTTCCAGGGAGAGCCTTCCAGGCTTCCAGGGAGAGCCTTCCAGGCTTCCAGGGAGAGCCTTCCAGGCTTCCAGGGAGAGCCTTCCAGGCTTCCAGGGAGAGCCTTCCAGGCTTCCAGGGAGAGCCTTCCAGGCTTCCAGGGAGAGCCTTCCAGGCTTCCAGGGAGAGCCTTCCAGGCTTCCAGGGAGAGCCTTCCAGGCTTCCAGGGAGAGCCTTCCAGGCTTCCAGGGAGAGCCTTCCAGGCTTCCAGGGAGAGCCTTCCAGGCTTCCAGGGAGAGCCTTCCAGGCTTCCAGGGAGAGCCTTCCAGGCTTCCAGGGAGAGCCTTCCAGGCTTCCAGGGAGAGCCTTCCAGGCTTCCAGGGAGAGCCTTCCAGGCTTCCAGGGAGAGCCTTCCAGGCTTCCAGGGAGAGCCTTCCAGGCTTCCAGGGAGAGCCTTCCAGGCTTCCAGGGAGAGCCTTCCAGGCTTCCAGGGAGAGCCTTCCAGGCTTCCAGGGAGAGCCTTCCAGGCTTCCAGGGAGAGCCTTCCAGGCTTCCAGGGAGAGCCTTCCAGGCTTCCAGGGAGAGCCTTCCAGGCTTCCAGGGAGAGCCTTCCAGGCTTCCAGGGAGAGCCTTCCAGGCTTCCAGGGAGAGCCTTCCAGGCTTCCAGGGAGAGCCTTCCAGGCTTCCAGGGAGAGCCTTCCAGGCTTCCAGGGAGAGCCTTCCAGGCTTCCAGGGAGAGCCTTCCAGGCTTCCAGGGAGAGCCTTCCAGGCTTCCAGGGAGAGCCTTCCAGGCTTCCAGGGAGAGCCTTCCAGGCTTCCAGGGAGAGCCTTCCAGGCTTCCAGGGAGAGCCTTCCAGGCTTCCAGGGAGAGCCTTCCAGGCTTCCAGGGAGAGCCTTCCAGGCTTCCAGGGAGAGCCTTCCAGGCTTCCAGGGAGAGCCTTCCAGGCTTCCAGGGAGAGCCTTCCAGGCTTCCAGGGAGAGCCTTCCAGGCTTCCAGGGAGAGCCTTCCAGGCTTCCAGGGAGAGCCTTCCAGGCTTCCAGGGAGAGCCTTCCAGGCTTCCAGGGAGAGCCTTCCAGGCTTCCAGGGAGAGCCTTCCAGGCTTCCAGGGAGAGCCTTCCAGGCTTCCAGGGAGAGCCTTCCAGGCTTCCAGGGAGAGCCTTCCAGGCTTCCAGGGAGAGCCTTCCAGGCTTCCAGGGAGAGCCTTCCAGGCTTCCAGGGAGAGCCTTCCAGGCTTCCAGGGAGAGCCTTCCAGGCTTCCAGGGAGAGCCTTCCAGGCTTCCAGGGAGAGCCTTCCAGGCTTCCAGGGAGAGCCTTCCAGGCTTCCAGGGAGAGCCTTCCAGGCTTCCAGGGAGAGCCTTCCAGGCTTCCAGGGAGAGCCTTCCAGGCTTCCAGGGAGAGCCTTCCAGGCTTCCAGGGAGAGCCTTCCAGGCTTCCAGGGAGAGCCTTCCAGGCTTCCAGGGAGAGCCTTCCAGGCTTCCAGGGAGAGCCTTCCAGGCTTCCAGGGAGAGCCTTCCAGGCTTCCAGGGAGAGCCTTCCAGGCTTCCAGGGAGAGCCTTCCAGGCTTCCAGGGAGAGCCTTCCAGGCTTCCAGGGAGAGCCTTCCAGGCTTCCAGGGAGAGCCTTCCAGGCTTCCAGGGAGAGCCTTCCAGGCTTCCAGGGAGAGCCTTCCAGGCTTCCAGGGAGAGCCTTCCAGGCTTCCAGGGAGAGCCTTCCAGGCTTCCAGGGAGAGCCTTCCAGGCTTCCAGGGAGAGCCTTCCAGGCTTCCAGGGAGAGCCTTCCAGGCTTCCAGGGAGAGCCTTCCAGGCTTCCAGGGAGAGCCTTCCAGGCTTCCAGGGAGAGCCTTCCAGGCTTCCAGGGAGAGCCTTCCAGGCTTCCAGGGAGAGCCTTCCAGGCTTCCAGGGAGAGCCTTCCAGGCTTCCAGGGAGAGCCTTCCAGGCTTCCAGGGAGAGCCTTCCAGGCTTCCAGGGAGAGCCTTCCAGGCTTCCAGGGAGAGCCTTCCAGGCTTCCAGGGAGAGCCTTCCAGGCTTCCAGGGAGAGCCTTCCAGGCTTCCAGGGAGAGCCTTCCAGGCTTCCAGGGAGAAGCCTTCCAGGCTTCCAGGGAGAAGCCTTCCAGGCTTCCAGGGAGAAGCCTTCCAGGCTTCCAGGGAGAGCCTTCCAGGCTTCCAGGGAGAGCCTTCCAGGCTTCCAGAGAGAGCCTTCCAGGCTTCCAGGGAGAGCCTTCCAGGCTTCCAGGGAGAGCCTTCCAGGCTTCCAGGGAGAGCCTTCCAGGCTTCCAGGGAGAGCCTTCCAGGCTTCCAGGGAGAGCCTTCCAGGCTTCCAGGGAGAGCCTTCCAGGCTTCCAGGGAGAGCCTTCCAGGCTTCCAGGGAGAGCCTTCCAGGCTTCCAGGGAGAGCCTTCCAGGCTTCCAGGGAGAGCCTTCCAGGCTTCCAGGGAGAGCCTTCCAGGCTTCCAGGGAGAGCCTTCCAGGTTTCCAGGGAGAGCCTTCCAGGCTTCCAGGGAGAGCCTTCCAGGCTTCCAGGGAGAGCCTTCCAGGCTTCCAGGGAGAGCCTTCCAGGGAGAGCCTTCCAGGCTTCCAGGGAGAGCCTTCCAGGCTTCCAGGGAGAGCCTTCCAGGCTTCCAGGGAGAGCCTTCCAGGCTTCCAGGGAGAGCCTTCCAGGCTTCCAGGGAGAGCCTTCCAGGCTTCCAGGGAGAGCCTTCCAGGCTTCCAGGGAGAGCCTTCCAGGCTTCCAGGGAGAGCCTTCCAGGCTTCCAGGGAGAGCCTTCCAGGCTTCCAGGGAGAGCCTTCCAGGCTTCCAGGGAGAGCCTTCCAGGCTTCCAGGGAGAGCCTTCCAGGCTTCCAGGGAGAGCCTTCCAGGCTTCCAGGGAGAGCCTTCCAGGCTTCCAGGGAGAGCCTTCCAGGCTTCCAGGGAGAGCCTTCCAGGCTTCCAGGGAGAGCCTTCCAGGCTTCCAGGGAGAGCCTTCCAGGCTTCCAGGGAGAGCCTTCCAGGCTTCCAGGGAGAGCCTTCCAGGCTTCCAGGGAGAAGCTTCCAGGCTTCCAGGGAGAAGCTGAGAAGCTTCCAGGCTTCCAGGGAGAAGCTGAGAAGCTTCCAGGCTTCCAGGGAGAAGCTTCCAGGCTTCCAGGGAGAAGCTTCCAGGCTTCCAGGGAGAAGCTTCCAGGCTTCCAGGGAGAAGCTTCCAGGCTTCCAGGGAGAAGCTTCCAGGCTTCCAGGGAGAAGCTTCCAGGCTTCCAGGGAGAAGCTTCCAGGCTTCCAGGGAGAAGCTTCCAGGCTTCCAGGGAGAAGCTTCCAGGCTTCCAGGGAGAAGCTTCCAGGCTTCCAGGGAGAAGCTTCCAGGCTTCCAGGGAGAAGCTTCCAGGCTTCCAGGGAGAAGCTTCCAGGCTTCCAGGGAGAAGCTTCCAGGCTTCCAGGGAGAAGCTTCCAGGCTTCCAGGGAGAAGCTTCCAGGCTTCCAGGGAGAAGCTTCCAGGCTTCCAGGGAGAAGCTTCCAGGCTTCCAGGGAGAAGCTTCCAGGCTTCCAGGGAGAAGCTTCCAGGCTTCCAGGGAGAAGCTTCCAGGCTTCCAGGGAGAAGCTTCCAGGCTTCCAGGGAGAAGCTTCCAGGCTTCCAGGGAGAAGCTTCCAGGCTTCCAGAGAGAAGCTTCCAGGCTTCCAGGGAGAAGCTTCCAGCCTTTCAGGGAGAAGCTTCCAGGCTTCCAGGGAGAAGCTTCCAGCCTTCCAGGGAGAATATTCCAGGCTTCCAGGGAGAAGCTTCCAGGCTTCCAGGGAGAAGCTTCCAGGCTTCCAGGGAGAAGCTTCCAGGCTTCCAGGGAGAAGCTTCCAGGCTTCCAGGGAGAAGCTTCCAGGCTTCCAGGGAGAAGCTTCCAGGCTTCCAGGGAGAAGCTTCCAGGCTTCCAGGGAGAAGCTTCCAGGCTTCCAGGGAGAAGCTTCCAGGCTTCCAGGGAGAAGCTTCCAGGCTTCCAGGGAGAAGCTTCCAGGCTTCCAGGGAGAAGCTTCCAGGCTTCCAGGGAGAAGCTTCCAGGCTTCCAGGGAGAAGCTTCCAGGCTTCCAGGGAGAAGCTTCCAGGCTTCCAGGGAGAAGCTTCCAGGCTTCCAGGGAGAAGCTTCCAGGCTTCCAGGGAGAAGCTTCCAGGCTTCCAGAGAGAAGCTTCCAGGCTTCCAGGGAGAAGCTTCCAGCCTTTCAGGGAGAAGCTTCCAGGCTTCCAGGGAGAAGCTTCCAGCCTTCCAGGGAGAATATTCCAGGCTTCCAAGGAGAAGCTTCCAGGCTTCCAGGGAGAAGCTTCCAGGCTTCCAGGGAGAAGCTTCCAGGCTTCCAGGGAGAAGCTTCCAGGCTTCCAGGGAGAAGCTTCCAGGCTTCCAGAGAGAAGCTTCCAGGCTTCCAGGGAGAAGCTTCCAGCCTTTCAGGGAGAAGCTTCCAGGCTTCCAGGGAGAAGCTTCCAGCCTTCCAGGGAGAATATTCCAGGCTTCCAGTGAGAAGCTTCCAGGCTTGCAGGGAGAAGTTTCTTAGCTTCTTGGGAGAATCTTCCAGGCTTCTTAGGAGAAACTTCCGGACTTCTCTAGTAAACATTTTAGGAGAATATAATGAATTCAGTCTTTTGAGGAGAATTGAGTGAGTTTTTGGTGGCAAAGTGTACAGGCCGCGTTTTCATTCGGTCGTCGTCGTTCATTTGACTGCTTATCTTCGTACGGGGTGATTTAGTGAGTTTTTGGAGGCAAAGTGTACAGGCCGCGTTTTCATTCGGTCGTCGTCGTCGTCGTCTATTTGACTCCTCATCTTCGTACGGGGCGATTTAGTGAGTTTTTGGTGGCAAAGTGTACAGGCCGCGTTTTCATTCGGTCGTCGTCGTCGTCGTTCATTTGACTGCTCATCTTCGTACGGGGCGATTTAGTGAGTTTTTGGAGGCTAAGTGTACAGGCCGCGTTTTCATTCGGTCGTCGTCGTCGTCGTCTATTTGACTCCTCATCTTCGTACGGGGCGATTTAGTGAGTTTTTGGTGGCAAAGTGTACAGGCCGCGTTTTCATTCGGTCGTCGTCGTTCATTTGACTGCTTATCTTCGTACGGGGTGATTTAGTGAGTTTTTGGAGGCAAAGTGTACAGGCCGCGTTTTCATTCGGTCGTCGTCGTTCATTTGACTGCTTATCTTCGTACGGGGTGATTTAGTGAGTTTTTGGAGGCAAAGTGTACAGGCCGCGTTTTCATTCGGTCGTCGTCATCGTCTATTTGACTGCTCATCTTCGTACGGGGCGATTTAGTGAGTTTTTGGAGGCAAAGTGTACAGGCCGCGTTTTCATTCGGTCGTCGTCGTCGTCGTTCATTTGACTGCTCATCTTCGTACGGGGTGATTTAGTGAGTTTTTGGTGGCAAAGTGTACAGGCCGCGTTTTCATTCGGTCGTCGTCGTTCATTTGACTGCTTATCTTCGTACGGGGTGATTTAGTGAGTTTTTGGAGGCAAAGTGTACAGGCCGCGTTTTCATTCGGTCGTCGTCGTCGTCGTCTATTTGACTCCTCATCTTCGTACGGGGCGATTTAGTGAGTTTTTGGTGGCAAAGTGTACAGGCCGCGTTTTCATTCGGTCGTCGTCGTCGTTCATTTGACTGCTCATCTTCGTACGGGGTGATTTAGTGAGTTTTTGGAGGCAAAGTGTACAGGCCGCGTTTTCATTCGGTCGTCGTCGTCGTCGTTCATTTGACTGCTCATCTTCGTACGGGGTGATTTAGTGAGTTTTTGGAGGCAAAGTGTACAGGCCGCGTTTTCATTCGGTCGTCGTCGTTCATTTGACTGCTCATCTTCGTACGGGGTGATTTAGTGAGTTTTTGGAGGTAAGGGTTCATTCAAATATTACGTAACGCAAAATTTGACCATTTTAGACCCCCTCCCTCCCCCACGTAACACATTTTGTATGGATAATTTTGAATTTTTGTATGAAGCGTAACACAGGGCAAGACCCCCTCCCTCCCCCCTTAGCGTTACGTAATATTTGAACAAACCCCAAAGTGTACAGGCCGCGTTTTCATTCGGTCGTCGTCGTTCATTTGACTGCTTATCTTCGTACGGGGTGATTTAGTGAGTTTTTGGAGGCAAAGTGTACAGGCCGCGTTTTCATTCGGTCGTCGTCGTTCATTTGACTGCTCATCTTCGTACGGGGTGATTTAGTGAGTTTTTGGAGGCAAAGTGTACAGGCCGCGTTTTCATTCGGTCGTCGTCGTTCATTTGACTGCTCATCTTCGTACGGGGTGATTTAGTGAGTTTTTGGAGGCAAAGTGTACAGGCCGCGTTTTCATTCGGTCGTCGTCGTTCATTTGACTGCTCATCTTCGTACGGGGTGATTTAGTGAGTTTTTGGAGGCAAAGTGTACAGGCCGCGTTTTCATTCGGTCGTCGTCGTCGTTCATTTGACTGCTCATCTTCGTACGGGGTGATTTAGTGAGTTTTTGGAGGCAAAGTGTACAGGCCGCGTTTTCATTCGGTCGTCGTCGTTCATTTGACTGCTTATCTTCGTACGGGGTGATTTAGTGAGTTTTTGGAGGCAAAGTGTACAGGCCGCGTTTTCATTCGGTCGTCGTCGTTCATTTGACTGCTTATCTTCGTACGGGGTGATTTAGTGAGTTTTTGGAGGCAAAGTGTACAGGCCGCGTTTTCATTCGGTCGTCGTCGTCGTTCATTTGACTGCTCATCTTCGTACGGGGTGATTTAGTGAGTTTTTGGAGGCAAAGTGTACAGGCCGCGTTTTCATTCGGTCGTCGTCGTTCATTTGACTGCTTATCTTCGTACGGGGTGATTTAGTGAGTTTTTGGAGGCAAAGTGTACAGGCCGCGTTTTCATTCGGTCGTCGTCGTCGTTCATTTGACTGCTCATCTTCGTACGGGGTGATTTAGTGAGTTTTTGGTGGCAAAGTGTACAGGCCGCGTTTTCATTCGGTCGTCGTCGTTCATTTGACTGCTCATCTTCGTACGGGGCGATTTAGTGAGTTTTTGGAGGCAAAGTGTACAGGCCGCGTTTTCATTCGGTCGTCGTCGTTCATTTGACTGCTTATCTTCGTACGGGGTGATTTAGTGAGTTTTTGGAGGCAAAGTGTACAGGCCGCGTTTTCATTCGGTCGTCGTCGTCGTTCATTTGACTGCTCATCTTCGTACGGGGCGATTTAGTGAGTTTTTGGTGGCAAAGTGTACAGGCCGCGTTTTCATTCGGTCGTCGTCGTCGTTCATTTGACTGCTCATCTTCGTACGGGGCGATTTAGTGAGTTTTTGGAGGCTAAGTGTACAGGCCGCGTTTTCATTCGGTCGTCGTCGTCGTCTATTTGACTGCTTATCTTCGTACGGGGCGATTTAGTGAGTTTTTGGTGGCAAAGTGTACAGGCCGCGTTTTCATTCGGCCGTCGTCGTCGTTCATTTGACTGCTCATCTTCGTACGGGGCGATTTAGTGAGTTTTTGGTGGCAAAGTGTACAGGCCGCGTTTTCATTCGGATCGTCCGCGTGCACGTCGTCGTCGTCGTCTATTTGACTGCTCATCTTCGTACGGGGCGATTTATGATACGATAAATGCAACAAACAACATTTTTTGCGATTTTAGTCAACAGACATTGAAATGTTCGTCACGTCAAGTGTCGGCCCAAGATCCAAAGCCACGTTGGTTCAAATCACTTTATTTTCTCTTTCGTTAATTTTCGCACTTCGAAATCTATCTGAATGGTTCGTCATCTTCGATGTCGGCATGTGTTTTGTTTTAGTCCAAATGAAAATAAGTGGTTTGATATTAATAGGGTTGCATGAATCACTCCACTTACCAAAGTGAACTCATATCATGCGCCCTTTCCCCTCCCCACTAACAAAAAGTCCTTCCCATGACAGACGTGGAGACGCAGAGGTGATCTCGGTCTTTAGTAAGCAACGCACGTCATAATAACATTCCTTTCCTTCCTCGATGACCGTAAGGACGTGGCCGGCGCCGTTATTGACCTAATAAAGTTTGGAATTCTCGAAGATGCACATTGAGGACGGTAAGCTACTCCCAAGCTCCGTCTGTTGGTTCCTTGTGCAACTTCGATTATTCTGGTCAATCACGGAGTAGCAACTACGAATAGTACGGTCATCTATGCTCATGCTCATGCTCAATTCAGTCTTTTGAGGAGAATTTGAAGACATTGTGTTTCTTTATTTTGAGTCGTAGTGCTACGTCATCATCATTCCTTCTTCAACATTTTTGATGACTCACATCATAGGAGTATGCGATATGCACTCTCGTGATGTAACGTAGAACTAAAAGGATCACTCGTTTCCATACATCCACATACCCGCCCATATCAAACTAACGACTTTATTAGATTTAGCAAAATTGAATTTGATCAACTTCTCTGCATGCAGCGCAGTTTATACAGAACCAAACGAGGGTCTCTCCCGCAACGAACGAACGAACCATTGCAAACGCACATGCACCATATCACCGTCATGTTGATACTCTCTACCCTGGCGAAAGCAAATACGAGCAAATATTGAGCCGCCTTTCCTGTCTGCCCATCGTGTGTGTGCAACCGAACCGTCATCATCCACCATGGCATCCACTCACCGCCATGGAAAACGCTATGTATTTTGGGATAATCCCTTAATCAAAGGTGAACGTAACAAAAATGTTTGCCTATCCACCCACACACAGCTCGCCGTCCGCCGACTGGTTGAGCGTTTGATCAGCCTCAGAGCCCTCCAGTCCAGGGAGGGCCCATGGACGATGTTTGGTGGAAAAATTTGTTTTTGACTAGACCGCACCACCAGTGATGGGGGAAAAAATAAGAAAACAATAACGAAATGGGTTTGTTTTCCCCATTTGCCGGTCGCCGGTGGGGGTGCTAAATTGTGAAAGGTAAATCCGCTCGAATGCGATGAACAAACACGTCCCACACGCACCGTCCGCACATACACCCCGACATTATAATGGCTTTTGGACGACGACGGAGTGCTGAGGGTGGAGTGTTTATTTCGAGTGATTAACGCCCGGGGTCCAAATCCAAACGGAACACCTTTTTTGGCCAGTTGGGGATTTTTTTCTGGGGCAGGTGCTTCAGCAGGGTTGGCAGTTCTTGAAAAAGGACGAATTATAGTCAAAATAGGTTAAGAATTCCTTTTATTATTGTGAATTTTGCGTAACTCACCGGAACAAATTCGAAACTTCCTTCTGCATGTGTATATCTAAAAACCTGCAGGATCTTAACCATGAAATGTTTTTGAAAAACTTTTAGGAATTTATTCGTGAATTTCTGCACAATATTTTTTTTCAGGAGGAAAATTTTGTTTTTCCAGAACTGTCATAAGAACTTTTTAAAAGTTCTTATGACAGTTTCTCTTGAAATTCTATCGGGATCCCTCCAGGAGTTTATCAGGAAATTGTATAAATTCTTCATTATTTTCCTCAGTAGTTCCTTCAAGAGTTCCTATAAGGATTGCTTCAAAAGTTTCTTCTAAAATTACTCCATGAGAATCATGCAGTAATTTAGGTTGGTTAAGGGGCTGTCCATTTATTACGTAAGGGAATTTTGACGATTTTTCGACACCCCACCCCCTATATTTTTTTTGTATTAGAGCCCAAATATTTTTGTAAGACACGTAAGATTTTTCAAACCAACAAGAACTTTTGAAAAGTTCTTATGACAGTTCTGAAAAAAAAAATCCTCCTGAAAAAAAATATTGTGCAGAAATTCACGAATAAATTCCTAAATGTTTTTCAAAAACATTTCATGGTTAAAATCTTGCAGTTTTTTTCAGATAAACACATGCAGAAGGAAGTTCCGAATTTGTAGGACCTGTGAGGGTTATCGATGGAATTCCTTGAAAAATTTCCAAAGGATCCGTTGTAGAATTTTTTGAATGAGTTTTTGATGTAACTACAACCTTTGCTGTACTAACATACTTTTTGGCACATCATTTTTACCTTCAATTTGCTCTAACTTAGTCAAATCTTAACCGATTTTAATTCTCTTGGCTCGGTTGGATCGGGATTTTTCCCTAGTTTTGACGGTCCAAGGATGGATTGGATTGGCCAAGTGGTTCCGGAGATATTCCGGATTCCGTTGGGGTAATAGATTATCTTGGACCAGAGAACTCTAGAATTTGCCATCAGTTTGATGGTTTTCGCATTATTTCTAGGCTATTTATCCTACAAAAACTCGGTAAAATGTTTCGACAATATCCGGAAGCATTCATGAACTCTCTGGGAACCACCTGGCCACGTTACAGATTCCACGCCCCCAGGGAAGTGGCCAATTACCGACCTGAGCCAAACCCTAACGTGCGATCTATCAAACTTCATGAATTTTCAGTGCCAGCTCTTTGGTGACCATTACAAGGATGACCTTTCTTTGTGGAACAATTTGGCCATGTTCCGAACTAGAGGCCATGCCCCCGAGGAAGTGGCCACTCACCTACATGAAACAAACCCTAGTATGCGACCTAACAAACTTCTAGAATTTTCAGCGCCAGCTTGTCGGTGACTATTACAAGTACAACTTTTCTATGTGAAACCACTTGGCCATGTTCCTGAAATTCCTTTAGGAATTCTTTTGGATGTTCCTTCAGAAATTCCACTGGGGTTCGTTCCCGAAATCCTTTGAAATTCCTTTCAAAAATTCCACTGGAGGCCTCTTCAGTAATTCCTTTGGATACTGCTCCTGGAATTTCTCTGGAAGTTCTTTTAGTAATTCTCCTGGAAGTTCCTTCAAGAATTACTGAAGAACTTCCAGAAGAATTCCTGAAGAGACTTCCAGTGAAATTCCTGAAGGAACTTCCAGAGAAATCTTGAGGAATTCCTAAACAAATTTCATGATCAATTCCTGAAGGGGTTTCAGTGAAATACAAGAAAGAACATCCGTAGAAACATCCGGAAGAATTCTTTAAGGAACTCTCAAAGAAACGAAAATAAAATCTAGGAGAACTTCCGAAGAAACTCCCTGAAGAGTTTATGAAGGAATTCTCAGAGGAATTCCCGAAGAAAACTCCAGAGGAATTCCCGTAGGAAATTCAAGAGGAAATTCAAGAAGAATTCCCGTAGGAAATATCCAGATAAATTCCCAAAGATAACTCAAGAGGAATTCTCGTAGGAAATTCCAGAGGTATTCCTGTAGGAAATTCCAGAGAAATTCCTGTAGGAAATTGCATAGGAATTCCTGAAGGAAATTCCACACGGATTCCCAAAGGAAATTCTACAGGAATTTCCGAAGGAAATTCCAGAGGAATTCCCAAAGGAAATTCCAGAGGAATTCCCAAAGGCAATTCCAGAGGAATTCCCGTAGGAAATTCCAGAGGAATTCCCGTAGGAAATTCCAGAGGAATTCCCGTAGGAAATTCCAGAGGAATTCCCGTAGGAAATTCCAGAGGAATTCCCGTAGGAAATTCCAGAGGAATTCCCGTAGGAAATTCCAGAGGAATTCCCGTAGGAAATTCCAGAGGAATTCCCGTAGGAAATTCCAGAGGAATTCCCGTAGGAAATTCCAGAGGAATTCCCGTAGGAAATTCCAGAGGAATTCCCGTAGGAAATTCCAGAGGAATTCCCGTAGGAAATTCCAGAGGAATTCCCGTAGGAAATTCCAGAGGAATTCCCGTAGGAAATTCCAGAGGAATTCCCGTAGGAAATTCCAGAGGAATTCCCGTAGGAAATTCCAGAGGAATTCCCGTAGGAAATTCCAGAGGAATTCCCGTAGGAAATTCCAGAGGAATTCCCGTAGGAAATTCCAGAGGAATTCCCGTAGGAAATTCCAGAGGAATTCCCGTAGGAAATTCCAGAGGAATTCCCGTAGGAAATTCCAGAGGAATTCCCGTAGGAAATTCCAGAGGAATTCCCGTAGGAAATTCCAGAGGAATTCCCGTAGGAAATTCCAGGGGAATTCCCGTAGGAAATTCCAGGGGAATTCCCGTACGAAATTCCAGAGGAATTCCCGTAGGAAATTCCAGAGGAATTCCCGTAGGAAATTCCAAAGGAATTCCCGTAGGAAATTCCAAAGGAATTCCCGTAGGAAATTCCAAAGGAATTCCCGTAGGAAATTCCAGAGGAATTCCCGTAGGAAATTCCAAAGGAATTCCCGTAGGAAATTCCAGAGGAATTCCCGTAGGAAATTCCAGAGGAATTCCCGTAGGAAATTCCAGAGGAATTCCCGTAGGAAATTCCAGAGGAATTCCCGTAGGAAATTCCAGAGGAATTCCCGTAGGAAATTCCAGAGGAATTCCCGTAGGAAATTCCAGAGGAATTCCCGTAGGAAATTCCAGAGGAATTCCCGTAGGAAATTCCAGAGGAATTCCCGTAGGAAATTCCAGAGGAATTCCCGTAGGAAATTCCAGAGGAATTCCCGTAGGAAATTCCAGAGGAATTCCCGTAGGAAATTCCAGAGGAATTCCCGTAGGAAATTCCAGAGGAATTCCCGTAGGAAATTCCAGAGGAATTCCCGTAGGAAATTCCAGAGGAATTCCCGTAGGAAATTCCAGAGGAATTCCCGTAGGAAATTCCAGAGGAATTCCCGTAGGAAATTCCAGAGGAATTCCCGTAGGAAATTCCAGAGGAATTCCCGTAGGAAATTCCAAAGGAATTCCCGTAGGAAATTCCAGAGGAATTCCCGTAGGAAATTCCAGAGGAATTCCCGTAGGAAATTCCAGAGGAATTCCCGTAGGAAATTCCAGAGGAATTCCCGTAGGAAATTCCAGAGGAATTCCCGTAGGAAATTCCAGAGGAATTCCCGTAGGAAATTCCAGAGGAATTCCCGTAGGAAATTCCAGAGGAATTCCCGTAGGAAATTCCAGAGGAATTCCCGTAGGAAATTCCAGAGGAATTCCCGTAGGAAATTCCAGAGGAATTCCCGTAGGAAATTCCAGAGGAATTCCCGTAGGAAATTCCAGAGGAATTCCCGTAGGAAATTCCAGAGGAATTCCCGTAGGAAATTCCAGAGGAATTCCCGTAGGAAATTCCAGAGGAATTCCCGTAGGAAATTCCAGAGGAATTCCCGTAGGAAATTCCAGAGGAATTCCCGTAGGAAATTCCAGAGGAATTCCCGTAGGAAATTCCAGAGGAATTCCCGTAGGAATTTCCAGAGGAATTCCCGTAGGAAATTCCAGAGGAATTCCCGTAGGAAATTCCAAAGGAATTACCGTAGGAAATTCCAAAGGAATTCCCGTAGAAAATTTCAAAAGAACTCCTCTGGAATTTCCTACGAAAATTCCTCTGAAACTCCCAAAAGGAAATCCTCTGGAATTTCCTTCGGGAATTTGTGTGGAGTTTCCTTCGGGAATTCCTGTGGAATTTCCTTCGGGAATTCCTGTGGAATTTCCTTCGGGAGTTCCTGTGGAATTTCCTTCGGGAATTCCTGTGGAATTTCCTTCGGGAATTCCTGTGGAATTTGCTTCGGGAATTCCTGTGGAATTTCCTTCGGGACTTTCTGTGGAATTTTCTTCGGGAATTCCTGTGGAATTTCCTTCCGGAATTCCTGTGGAATTTCCTTCGGGAATTCCTGTGGAATTTCCTTCGGGAATTCCTCTGGAATTTCCTACAGGAATTCCTCTGGAATTTCCTACAGGAATTTCACTGGAATTTCCGTCAGGAATTCCACTGGAATTTCCATCAGGAATTCCACTGGAATTTCCGTTAGGAATTCCTTTGGAATTTCATACAGGAATTCCTCTGGAATTTCATACGAGAATTCCTCTTGAGTTATCTTTGGGAATTTATCTGGATATTTCTTCGGGAATTCTTCTTGAATTTCCTCTTGAATTTCCTTCGGGAATTCCTCTGAGAATTCCTTCATAAATTTTTCAGGGAGTTTCTTCGGGAGTTCTCCTAGATTTTATTTTCTTTTCTTTGAAAGTTCCTTCAAGAATTCTTCAGGAAGTTTCTACGGATGTTCCTTCTTGTATTTTACTGAAAACCCCTTCAGGAATTGATCATGAAATTTGTTTAGGAATTCCTCAAGATTTCTCTGGAAGTTCCTTCAGGAATTTCACTGGAAGTCTCTTCAGGAATTCCTCTGGAAGTTCTTCAGTAATTCTTGAAGGAATTTCCAGAAGAATTACTAAAAGAACTTCCAGAGAAATTCCAGGAGCAGCATCCAAAGGAATTACTGAAGAGACCTCCAGTGAAATTTTTGAAAGAAATTTCAAAGGATTTCGGGAACGAACCCCAGTGGAATTTCTGAAGGAACATCCAAAAGAATTCCTAAAGGAATTTCAGGAACATGGCCAAGTGGTTTCACATAGAAAAGTTGTACTTGTAATAGTCACCGACAAGCTGGCGCTGAAAATTCTAGAAGTTTGTTAGGTCGCATACTAGGGTTTGTTTCATGTAGGTGAGTGGCCACTTCCTCGGGGGCATGGCCTCTAGTTCGGAACATGGCCAAATTGTTCCACAAAGAAAGGTCATCCTTGTAATGGTCACCAAAGAGCTGGCACTGAAAATTCATGAAGTTTGATAGATCGCACGTTAGGGTTCGGCTTAGGTCTGTAATTGGCCACTTCCCCAGGGACGTGGCCTTCAGTCCGGAACACGGCCAAGTGGTTCCACAAAGAAAGGTCATCCTTGTAATGGTCACCAAAGAGCTGGCACTGAAAATTCATGAAGTTTGATAGAACGCACGTTAGGGTTCGGCTTAGGTCTGTAATTGGCCACTTCCCCAGGGACGTGGCCTTCAGTCCGGAACACGGCCAAGTGGTTCCACAAAGAAGGGTCATCCTTGTAATGATCACCAACGAGCTGGCACTGAAAATTCATGAAGTTTGATAGGTCGCACGTTATGGTTTGGCTCAGGTCGGTAATTGGCCACTTCCCTGGGGGCGTGGAATCTGTAACGTGGCCAGGTGGTTCCCAGAGAGTTCATGAATGCTTCCGGATATTGTCGAAACATTTTACCGAGTTTTTGTAGGATAAATAGCCTAGAAATAAAACCGTCAAACTGATGGCAAATTCTAGAGTTCTCTGGTCCAAGATAATCTATTACCCCAACGGAATCCGGAATATCTCCGGAACCACTTGGCCAATCCAATCCATCCTTGGACCGTCAAAACTAGGGAAAAATCCCGATCCAACCGAGCCAAGAGAATTAAAATCGGTTAAGATTTGACTAAGTTAGAGCAAATTGAAGGTAAAAATGATGTGCCAAAAAGTATGTTAGTACAGCAAAGAACATTTTTAGAACTTTCCGGAGGATTTCCTGTAGATATTTCTGAAATTACTGAGGATTCCCCTTAGAAATCTTAGAAATGTAAGACATCGTCAGAGGAATTCTTGGAATATTATCTGGAGGATTTCAAGCAGTAATTTCTGGCAGAATTCTTGGAGGTATTCTGGAAGAAATCCTTGAAGAATTTCTTTTGGAGTTTCTGGAGGAATTTTTTGGGAAATTCTGAAGGAATGTTTGGAGTAATCCCTGAAAAAAAAAAACTCCTGTGGTTATCCTTTGAGGAGTTCATAGAAGAATCTTTAGAGAATTTCTTTCAGATATTCTTGGAGAAATCCCTGGAGGAATACCTTGGGGCATCACTGGAGAAATTGTAGTAGGAATTGCTGGAGTCTTTGTGGAATTTTTAGGGCAATCTTTGCAGTAGTCAGGATTTTTTACGAAGCATTTCTCCACGGATTCCTCAAGGATTGTTCCAGGGATTTCTCAAAGCATTCTTCTAGGAATTCCTCCTGAACTTTCACTAAGGATTGCTCCTAGAACTTCCCCAGAAATTGCACTTAAAATTCCCCCAGGGGTTATTCCAAGATTTCCTCCAGTTATTTCTCCAGAAAATCCTCTAGTGATTCCTCCACGAATTCTTCAAATCCTCTAGGAACTTCTCCAGGGATTTCTTCAGAAATTCCACTTGGTATTACTTCAGCAATTCCTTCAGGGATTCTACCAGAAATTAATTCAGTATTTTTCCAAGATTTTCTTCAGGGACTCTTCCAGGAATTCCTTCAGGAGTTCCTCCTGTGGGGATTCTTCCCGGAGCTGCTCCAGAGAATAATTTAGTTTTTGCAGAGATTATTCTACGAATTCTTTCAGAGATTCCTCTACGAACTTCTCCGGAGTTCCTTACAGGAACACCTCAAAGAGCTTCTCCTGGGATTCCCCCAGGAAATCTTTTGAGGATCCCTGAAGCAACTCCTGGTTGATTTTCTCGAGGAATCCCTTGAGGAACTGATGAAGCAATCCCTGGCGAAAATTTCCGAGAGAATGGCAGGTGACAGGTGGCGTTTCTTGTTCAATTCTTGCAGGAAACCTTGAAGGCAAACTGAAGGATTCCTTGGAGGATTCTTTGTCAAAATCTCGAGAAAAGCACTTGATCGGCAGGATTTCCTGATCTTTCGCTGGAGGAATTCCTAAAAGAATCACCAAAAATAAAACTTGCTCCGAAAAATCTTCCCAGGATTTCTCTAGAGATTCTTACTAGAACTACTCCAAAAATTCCTCTAGCTACTACTCCAAGAATTTCCACAAATAATCCACTTTAAATTCTTTCAGGGATTCCTCCAAGAATTCCTTCAAGGAATCCTGCTGGGATACCTTCGGGAATTTATCCAGAAATTTCTCCTGGGATTCATTCAAGATTTCCTGTAGGGATTTCCCTAGAACGTATTCCTGGTTTCTTCCAGGGATTTCTTTAGACATTCCTCAAGTGATTACACCAGAAATTCCCCTAACGATTCCTCCAGGGATTCTTCCAAGGTTTCCTCCAACGTTTCCTTCACAAATTACTCCTGTAATTTCTCCAAGAATTTTTTACGGATTCCTCTAGAAAGTCCTCCAGAGATTCCTCCATGGATTCCATAAATCATTTCTGCAAGGGTTTCTCCAGTTATTCGTCCAGAGATTCCCCCACGAATTCTTCACTTAATTCCTCCAGGGATTCCACCACAAATTTCACCAGGGATGCCTTCTGAGATTCCTTCTGGGATTCCTTCAGGAATTCCTATAGGAATTCCAAAGTTTACTCCACGAATTCTCCCAAGTTTTCCTCCATGATTTCCTCTAGGAATACCACCAAAGATTCCAGGGATTCTACATATTCCACCATGGATTTTTCTAGGAATTCCGTCAGGGAATTCTCCAGATATTCCTTCAGGGACTTCTCCAGGCATTTCTCCAGTGATTACACCAGACATTTCTTCAGGGATTCTTTCAAGGTTTCCTCCAAAATTTCGTTTACATATTATATCCAGGAATTTCTCCAAGAATTCCTTCGGGTATTCCTCCAGAAGGTTCTCCAGGGATTCTTACAGGTTTCCTCCCTGGATTTCTTAATCAATACCATCAGGGGATCCTCCAGTAATTTCCCCAGAAATTCCTCCACGAATTCCTCGATTGATTCCTCCAGGAACTTCTCCAGGTCTACCTCCAGAAATTCCACCTGGGATTCCTCCCGAGATTCCATCAAATATTCCTCCAATGATGGCTCTAGGAATTCCTTCAGGGAATCCTCCAAGCCTTCTTTCAGGGAATGCTCCAGGTATTAATTACTTCAAGAGAATGTTCCAGGTGATTACTTCAGAAATTCCTCCAAGGATTCTTCCAAGGTTTCCTTCAAAGTTGTCTTCACAAATTCCTTCAGGAATATCTGCAAGAAATTCTTCAGAAATCCTTCCAGGGGTTCCTCCAAGAATTCCTCCAGAGATTCCTTCTAGGATTCTTCCAGGGATTTCGCCAGAATTCCTCCAAAGATTTTTTCAGGTATACCTCCAGAAGCTTCTCCAGGGATTCTTCCGGGTTTCCTTCCTGGACTCCAGAGACTCCTCCACGAGTTCTTCGATTAATTTCTCCAGGTATACTTCCAGAACTTCACCGGGGATTCCTCCAGAGATTCCTTCAGGGATTCCTCTAAGATTTCCTCTACGAATTCCTTCATGAATTCCTTCAGGGAATCCTGCAGAGATTCCTTCAGGGATTCCTTTAGGAATTCCTCCAAGTATTCTTTTAGAGAATGCTCCAGGTATTACTTCAGGATTCCTCTAGGAATTCCTTCAGAGATTTCTTCAGGCATTCCTCCTGTGATTTCACCAGAAATCCTCCAGGGATTCTTCCAAGGTTTCCTCCAAAGTTGTCTTCACAAATTCCTTCAGGAGTTTAATCAAAAAATCCTTTAGAAATCCCTCCAGGAATTCCTCCAAGAATACTTCCAGGGATTATTTCTAGGATTCCTCCACGGATTGCTCCAGAATTCCTCCAAGGATTCTATCAGGGATTATTCCAGGAATCCCTCCAGAGACTCCTCCAGAGTTGTGTCCAAGAACTGCTCCAGGTATTGTTCCTGGAATTTCTCCTGGGATTCTTCCAAACATACTTCGACGCATTCTTCCAAGGATTCCTCAAAAAAATCCTCTAGCAATTGTGCTATAAATTTCTCCAGAGGCTCTTCCAGGAATTTCACCAGAAATTCCTTAAGGTATTCCTCCAAGGATTACTCCAGAGATTCATCCAGGGATTACTTCTAAGATTTCTCCAGGGAAATCTTCAGGAATTCCTTCTGGGGTTTCTTCAGAAGTTTTTTTTCCGGGGGATCTTCTAGGAAATGCTCCAGAGATTACTAGATTTCTTCGGTTATTCCTACAGAAGAGATTCTTTCAGAAGTTCCTCAAGGAATTCCTCCAGAGTTTCCTCCAGGGATATTTCAAAGAACTTCTCTTGAGATTTCTTCAAGAATTCCTTCAGAGATAACTATGGGAAAAGAAACTGAAGGAATTTCTCAGTGAATCTCTGGAAGAATTCCTGGAGGATTTCTTCGGGGCATCCATGGAAAAACTAGTAAAAGAATCTCTGGAGGAATCCCTGAAGGAACTCCTGATAGAATCCCTGTAGGCCGATTTTTAGTTGAAATTACTGGAGAAATTTCTGGAGGAAACTCTGAAGGAATTCCTGGAGCAATTCTTGGTAGAAATTCTGGAGGAATTCTTAGAGAAATTCCTATAGAAATCGCCAGAGGAATTCCTGAGAGAACTCCTTAAGTTATTTCTGAAAGAGTTCCTGGAGAAATCTTTAACGAAATTTCTTGAATAATGCCTGCAGGAATTACTAACAAAATCTCTGGAGGCATCACTGGAGAAATTTATGTAGGAATTGCTGAAAAATCACTGATGAATTTCTGGGGCAATCCTTGCAGGAGCTCTTAGAGAAATTTCTGAGAATTCCTTGGAAGAGAATTTCTTGAAGAATTCAGGCAGGTATTCCTGGAGGAATCTCTTATGAAATTTTTGAAGGTATTCCTGGAGGATTCCCTAAAGGCATTCCTGGAGGAACTGTAAGAGGAATTCTGAAGGAATCCCTAGAGGGATTCCTGCAGGAAATACTGACGGAACTTCTGGAAGAATATCTGAAGGAACTCATGTTGAAATCCCTAGAGAATTTACTGGAGGAATCCTTGGACGAATTCCTAGAGGTATTCCTGGAGGAGCTTTTAGAGGAATTGTGGAGGAATCCTTAGACGTATTCCTGGAGTAAATTCTGCAATAATTCCTGTAGTAATCCCTGGAGAAATGGCTGGTCCTTTGGAGTCCTTTGAGAAATTCTTAGAGGAATCCCTAGAGGAATCTCTGGAGGAGTTCCTGGAGGATCCTCTGGAGGAAGTCTAGAAGAATCTCCGAAGTAATTTTGGAGAAATCGATGGAAAAATTCTTATGGAAATCTCTGGAGGAATTGCTCCCAAAATCTTAATTCATTCAGAAATCCTAATTGAGTATGGCGTTGTTGCTTTCGAAACTTTACCAAAACCACAAGTAGCCTCTATACCAACGGGACTCAGAGTAAAGAGAAGGAGAGACGTTAATGGCTACGCTTTTGTACTGCAGTCACATTAAAGGGGGAAAGTGGAATCTATTTCTAGATTTCTAGATTCGATGTTCACCAGACTACCAGTTTTGGAAAAGCATTGAATAATGCGCTTAGAAACTGAAAAAATATTTTGTTATCATTTAGTATTTTTATGTTATTACGATAGACCAACATTATCGCTAACTAAATTTGTTATCATCTGGTTATCATCAATTGGGAATCATTTGCTCGAGTTTCAGGCTTTCCTGTTTTTACGCGACCCAAATTTCTAATTTTGTAGTTTCTTTTATTTCTGGGTTCCTCGACTTCTGTATAATGGATTTCAGTGTTTTTTGATCTTTGCGTTTTTGGGTTTCAGATTCTCTAGGTTTATTAATTTTTGGGATTCTAGATCCCTAGGTATATTCCTTGCATTCCGAATTTCTATTATTTTTCCCTTTTGACGTACTGGATTCATAAGATAGTAAGATTACGGATTTTTAAGTTTTCCATATTTAATATTCCTAGATAAATAATTTTTGTCACAGAATTCGTTGGCTTCTTGATTTTCTTGGGGGCAGGGGATGTTTTCAACAATATTTTCGTTGGTGTTTTCTTGGAGTGGCCCTACTCATAGTGAAAGATATTTTACATACATAGTCTATTCTGGCAACCGTGCTACTCGAAATCAAGCAGAATTGAATCACGAAGCCATTGTCACATAAAATTTGCCCGATAAGTGGAAAATGGGTCTCCATTCCAATGAATTAGCTGTATTTTTTTGTTCCACCAAACCAAATTTATAACATTTGCAACCGCTTTACATTCACAAGCAAAGAGCAAAAGTCAGAACTGGAGCCATCGACGGCGCTCGTTACGCTTCACCCTCCGTCGAGCTCAGCTAGAATATTTACCGCTTGGTCAGTTTGCACGTGTTAGGAGCGAAAAAAAAACTAGAACTGAACAAAAACCACCAGTAACAAATGGCGTACACGTACAGCAAAAGCCACCAGAATCCAATATCATTAAAATAATGGCTTTATATTCATGGAGCGTTCCATAGCGGAAAAAAAACGGAGGCTGTGTTGCCTTCGGTAAAAAGCTAGTAGAGATTTTTCATACCTTTTCATGAGCTTATTTTTTTTCTCTGTTATGCAAATAGTCGAATATTGTGGCGTACTACTGTTGATTATGTGTTATCTTTAACCCTCTAATACCCAAATTTTTGATTTTAATCTAAATATCATTTTTCGTCATCTAAAATCGATTTAAACATGTTTTAGAAGATGATTCTTTTTAATTCTCGATTTCGTGAAATTCAGTTTTTGATTTTTCTAATTTCTATTTTTGAACATCCCCACACTTTTTTATTTTTCCTGGAAGCCAATTTGGGAAACGGATTTTTTGAGATGAAAACATTTTGAGATTTTATGATTATTGTTGAAATATAACTATTTTAATTTTTTTCCACAGAAAATTTTATTTTCCGTGTAATTTTAAGGAAAATAATTTTAGAGTGTATTCGATTCCCTTAAACTATCAAACAAGGATAGAATGATTTGGGAAAAATTTAAAATATGTTAAGGTGAAGGTTGCTCGAGATCATAATAATAAGCTTGGCTCCCGCTCTAATAACCCTCTCAACCACCCACTCAAAACAAACAAATCAGACGGCGCACAGTGTAGTGTGACTTGGTCAAATAAACTAACAAAAACGTTCCAAAATGAGCAATATTAAAATAGCAGTTGTACCTTTGAATTTTGGCACACATATGATTTATTGCATATGCCCACCAACACAATTTGTTCTTATAAAATATTTTTAAATTTATTTAAATCCTTACTTTGCCCAATATTTTAACCAATTATCCCATTGTGCATCACTTTATTTACGTTTTTGTTGACAACTCTCTCCTCTCTTCTCTCGTACTTTTTCTCTCTGACCGTAGAAAACTACCGTGTTATGGGGTGACATTAATTGATGTAATTTCAACTCATAAACAGCGAACGATTGTTCTGTTATCTATTGAAATCACATTGGAAGTATGATATTTAAAAAAGTTAAAAAGATTAACAAAATAACAGCCTTGTTTCGTGATAAACATGAACTGCGGTTTTATCAATTTCACCGTACGTTGAACAATACCACTCAGTTTAACGGTACGCTTTTCCGTTTTAGCGAACCGCGATGTAAATTGATCCGGGTTTTCGGCCACGAAAGTGGAAAACGCGTAAGTTTTTCGCGATAAACGGTAGGTCAGGCGGAAGTGCGGACAATTTCACGTAATCGATCAACTTATTACAGTGCTGTGTTGTGTAGAAGACTGTTAAAAAGTGATTTGAAAATAAGGGTGACGCGCTTGTCGAAGAAAAAAAAGTGCAGTGTGTGCTACATTTTGGCACGAAATTATAAAAATATTGTGAAAATTGCAAAGCAGTACTTCCTGACGGATGAAAAATATAGTTGTCTACCACAAGTAGCAACCTGAGTGCAATTTGAGAAGGTAAGCAAGTATAATTTTGAGAAATTGTTCGCTAACTTCCGCGCTTCTCGATGACTATGGTGAGGGGAGGGAGGTATAAGGGAGAGAGTGGCGGCCATACTCGCTGCCATTTTGTAACCCCTGCAACTATGTCCTTAATTGTAGCGATTCAATACAAAATAAACAATGACTTCTAAAAGGTGACTAAAACATAAATTTTTCAATGATTTAAAAAAAATATAAATACGCTTTAAAATACACCAAAAACCATTTTGAGATTTACAGTCCTAAATATCAGCCAAAAATATAAAAAAAATAATTTTGAACGAAACAAAAATTACAAAAATGCTCAAAGTATACCCCGTCTAAAGGCGGGATTGGGTATTAGAGGGTTAATGTGATGTAGTGCAAATAAATGTTTGTTAGTATTCAAATCTTTCGCAGAAAGAGCTAAATGATCACCAAAACTATGTATCTCCTGCCAACAGAAGAAGCTTTGCAGCCTTAAAATCTTAAAATTTTCCGGTTTCCTTCAAAATCACACCGTTTATCTGTGCTGTAACAGACACCGACAGCACTCTTTTTGCTCCTGGAGCAGTTCTCTTCCTGTGTGAATTGTTTCCATCGCGGAAGTCAAACACTGAATGAAGAATCCATTTCCGTTGTCTGCCTTGTGCCTTGGCTTGACTCTGTAAAGGGTTCCATTCACTTTAGCACAGGTAAGGGCCATGTTCTGGGTACCTGCTCTTTCGATCCTGCGCTCGAGTAGGTGCCGGTAGAAAAAATGAGCATTCACTAAGCCGAAACAGTTACGAGCTGGAATAAAAGTGAACTGGGGTTACATAAGAATGTGCCAAGTTTCGCTCGTTTCAGCTTTAGAGTGTAATGCGCCACGCCATTAACTGATGCTGCGATGGGGTGGAGGGAGCCGAATTTCACTTTCCACGTTCTGATGGCAGCAGCAGCAGCAGCACCATGAGCACGTCCGGAGAGTGTCATTCAAAATTAACGATCTCCTAAACGGTACGTTTCGAAAATTAATTCCCCAAACAAGTGTGTATACCTCCTACCACCCGATCGTAGCGCAACAGTCAGCAGTTTCTACTCGGTTCCGGTGGAGGAACACACATCGCACACCGGGTGCCATTTCGCTCTTGCTTCTAGGTATCCGGATTCGCTACATAATGGTAATTGGGTCATCAGCTCGTCGTGTACCCCCGGTGGGACCTGATAAGAACGACTACGACGGCGACGGGGTTTGCTTGGCTGAGCACGGTTAGCTACTTTCACTACCAGACCCCGTTGATGCGAAAGGAACAGCACGTTGTCGTCGTAGTCGTCGTCATCGACAACGCCATTTAGAGGAACCATGTGTTCAGCTTTGGCGCATCGACATCAGGTTGAGTATCGTCGCTGTTTGACTAGGTATATTCCCTGAAACGGGGGAAACTAATCGTTTCGGAATGTTTCCATAGGGTTATTAGTTTCCGACGTCGACGACGAGTCGTGCGTGGGACTGCAGTAAGCAGCAAGCTGTTGCGATGGGACATTATTGCAGCATATACTACTGAAGAGAAGAGAAGGATAATATGATTGATTAAGATCATATTTCGGCATGCGTGCTTCACTGGAGAACTGTTTCATCATGGTCATTCCGTGCGAAGCATCTGCAGCACATAAAGCAGATTATCATAGGTCGCAATCATAAACGGGATTCGGAGGATACTCAGTTTTCAATCATCGCTTGGAAGCTGAAGCTTAGGCTCCCATGTCCCACCAGCCAGATAACTGGGTTTTGCAAACTAAGCATTATTTGTGGCAACACTTTGAGCGGCATGATGGAACTATGCCTAGCGCGCTAAGTGTTATTAGACCACTAATGCAGTTGCATGAAGTGGGTGACGAGGTACATAAGTATCATTACAGCGTGCTTAACCGTTATTGCAAAATAGAGGCTCCAGTTTGACTGAACTATGAAATATGTACATAACAACTCATGAGAAAACTGTCAAGTTCGATTCAACTATAAGTTAGGTTAAAAAGCAAAGACGAACTTATATCAGAAGTCGTTTCGGTGTCCAGTCCTGTTCTTATGTTAAAAATGTCAAAGATAAGTCGCATTTAATTCGGTTGTTGTACAAGGCAATTTCACATGAGAGAAGAAGAGAAAAAATAGTGTTGAACTCATCCACTGATTTACGGTAATCTGGCCTGCGTCTTTCCGGGTTGACCTAGCCCACCATATATCTTGGATATGCAGTCCTTAGGACACCTGGGTTACCACTTTATTTAAACATTTTATTGACTTTCAATAGATGTTTCAACTTATTCACTTTTTTCTCTTTCATTTCCTTTGCAACAAAAATGTCACGAACATCAACAAAACAAAGCACGGAAAAAAATCAAAAACTGAATAAATAATTAAAAATGCACGGAAAAAGATGGTTTCGGAATACAGTCGGGACCCGATGGTTGGGGATTTAATAGTTGGGTGACTTTTTGGTTGGGTCTCCGTTAGTTGAGCTGTCAGCCAACTAAAAAGCACCTGGATGTCATAATTCAATGTCAAACTGAAAATGACAACCAATGTGTAATTCCGAGGGGCGACCAAATGAGTTTTTTGGTTTCTTAAACATTACTGATAATCGAGAAGAATTTCTCATTCATTTTTCTTAAAAAAAAAAACAATATGTATGATTACCTCGAAACAAATGCAAAACATCGACAATCTTTATTTTGTCGATCATTGAAAGCGTTTTGTACTTGCACTTTGGACCAGGTGGTTTCATAATCATCTGTATTTTCACTTCACCGACTAAAATGGATGAAGATAATTAATTCTCGTATTGGTCATATATGTATCTTTCATAACGTATCAGTTTGGCTCTAAATGTGTAAATAATTGAAAAATTTATAAAATTTTACTTTTTACTTCCAACCTAAACATGATAAAAAAAACAATGCGCACGTCCCTTGTGCTGCTGTCACTTCACCCAACTAACGAATCGAATTCGTTGATTGGGTGAAGGTTGTGGCTCAACGAGCGAATTCCGACTAGAGAATGGTTCAAACGTAAGAAAAACAGTACAATATATTGTTACATAAAGATCGGATGTAAATGTATAGTAGCTACCAATGTGCAAAGCTTTTAGCGAACCATTGCATTACAATACACTATATTGTAGCTGGTACACTGTATGGTACAGGAATGGTTTTCACCAAATACCCTATGGTTAGTTTTTATCCGGGAAGTCAAGATACATACGTAACAAGGTTTACATATAATAGGGTAGTCGGTTGTATGTGGTACACTGTCAATAAGACAGACGTCACAACTTTTGGGGCAGCAGGGACGGATGTCCTGGGGCCTGACGCACCCCCCCGCTTGCGAGTCAGCCGCGTAGTTGCCGGCTAAGAATAGGACTACTAACCCCAATTCAAGGTGTCAAGCGACCCGTGCCGAGGAATGAGTGATCGAGGGGGTGAAAAAGATGCTCGATCTTTAACGGAGCCTGTGGGGTACCTGGGCACCCCCCACAGTATGCTGTCCCTTACCGCGTTAATGCAGAGCTCTGGCGTGGTGGACATTATTTCTCGTGCAACTCGTGGGAACAAGTATGAGCAAAAATTTAAAATCAAATAACTTAGGTGGAAGTAGTGGTGCGATCAACCCCTTCGCAAGAAGTGGGTTGATGAGGTCTCCGACAAGGAGAAGCGAGGAGTCAGGTGCTGGTAGCTTACGTAGCTCAAGCGTGGGAGCTCCTGTCCACTCCACGGCAAGCCAGCCGGTGGAGCTCATGGACGGAGCGTGGCTGCTGAGGGCCATCAGCCAAGTAGTTGGTAAAGGACGGCCCGCATTAGAGGTTGCTGAGCACCAGCTTGGCAAAATCATCGACTTTGCGACAACTAAGTCGAATATAAGCAAGGACCTGAAAACGGCCTTGCTTAGACTTAGAGTGTCTGTCGATGAGGCCAAGCAGGAGCACGCGGTGGCGTTGCTGGCTGCTACAGCGGCGGAACCAGCAAAGGAGAATGTGTCGAAGTTTACACAAACAGAGGCCTTCTCCTTCGCAGGTAGTCCGAGGAGTGTGGAAGCGAATGCTCGTGACAAACGTGACAAGCATTCGCAGAAGCGGGCGAGGCAGCCGTCAGGTGAGGAGCTGTCTGGCGGCGCCCGCAAGGCCAGGCGTATAATAACCCCGAAAGCCGGTGGTAACGCTGGAAAGTCGGACCCCAGCCAGGGTTCCCGGAAAGCTGGGAAGGGTGGGCCTGAAAAGGCTGGCCCGTCCCGGAATGATGGGAACAAGGGGTTGCGACCAATGGTGGGCCCTCAGCAGCCACAGAGCAGGGCGATCCAAGGAGAAGACCCATATAGCCGAGGCGGTAAACGCACGGGTATTCAGCATGACCATGCTGAGGGTAACGGGTTCGATTCCCGGTCGGTCCAGGATCTTTTCGTAAAGGAAATTTCCTTGACTTCCTTGGGCATAGAGTATCTTCGTGCCTGCCACACGATATACGCATGCAAAATGGTCATTGGCAGAGGAAGCTCTCAGTTAATAACTGTGGAAGTGCTCATAGAACACTAAGCTGAGAAGCAGGCTTTGTCCCAATGAGGACGTTACGCCAAGAAGAGAGAAGAGAGAGAGACCCTCCTTGGACAAAGGTAGAGCGGAAGAAGAAGAAGAAGGTAAATCCGCAGGTAGAAGTACAGGACGCCAAACCAAGGCGTAGGAAGGCAGGAGCCAGGCGTGAGAAAGGCGACGCTATCGTCATCAAGACGGAACAGTCCAAGTACTCGGACGTCTTGAAGACGATGCGAAGCGACGCCAAGCTTGAGGGTCTTGGAGCCGACGTACGCAGTATTAGACGTACTCGTACGGGCGAGATGATCCTGGAGCTGAAGCGCCAGAAGGAGCACAAGGGCGCCGCCTACAAAAGGCTGGCAGAAGAGGTCCTTGGCGAAGGTGTGCAGGTGAGGGCTCTGACACATGAGGTGACTCTGAAGGTCAAAGACATTGACGAGATCACCGAAGTGGAAGAGCTCGTCACGGCACTGCGGCAACAGTGCGATGTGCAGGTGGCCGCCGCAGCCGTTAAGCTACGGAGAGGGCCAGCAGGGACACAGATAGCTTTGGTTCAGCTACCTGTGGCGGATGTTAAAAAGTCCGTTAAAGTAGGGAGTATTAAGGTGGGCTGGTGTGTATGTCACCTGACATTCCACGAGCCACCTGAGGTTTGCTTCAGGTGTCTGGAACCAGGACACAAGTCGTGGGACTGCAAAGGCCCCACCAGGCGCAAACTGTGTAGGCGATGCGGCGCTGAAGGTCATAAGGCCCAAAGCTGCACGAGTCCGCCCATATGCATGATCTGTACCGGGAAAACCTCGAAAAACAGACATGCGATGGGTGGTCCAGGGTGCCCGGCCTTTAAGAAAGCTGCAGTGAGCAACAAATCACAGTGCAGGTAACGCAGCTGAACCTGAACCACTGTGATGCGGCTCAGCAACTGCTTTGTCAGGCGGTTTCTGAGTGGGAGACGGATACCGCCATCATTTCGGACCCATACCGAGTACCCGCCGGCAACGGCAACTGGGCCTCGGATGGGACCAGGAAAATGGCGGCGATATGGACGACGGGTAAATACCCCGTGCAGGAGTTGGTGTCTACTACCTATGAGGGCTTCGTGGTCGCCAAAGTAAACGGGGTCTTCTTCTGTAGCTGTTATGCGCCTCCGCGGTGGCCGATCGAGCGGTTCACGCAAATGCTGGACCGCTTAACGACTGTGCTAACAGGGCGAAGGCCGGTGGTAATAGCGGGTGACTTTAATGCCTGGGCTGTGGAATGGGGAAGCCGTTTCACGAACCAGCGGGGTCAGATCCTGCTAGAAACACTGGCCATCTTAGATGTCGACTTGGCTAACGTCGGTACCAAGAGTACCTATAGTCGAAATGGAGCGGAGTCAATTATTGACGTGACCTTTTGTAGTCCTGGCCTAACAAGTAGTCCGAACTGGAGAGTAGATGATGGCTACACTCACAGCGACCACCTGGCGGTTCGCTACAGTATCGACTACAACAACAGCAGACAGCGGATAGAAGAAGAGGCGGCTAGGCCAAGGCCAAGCCCTCGTAGGTGGAAGACATCATACTTCGACGAAGAGGTATTTAGGGAAGCGCTCCGCCGTGAGCGAAACTTACCCGGTTTAGACGGCGACGAGCTGGTAGCGGTGTTCTCACGTGCGTGTGATGCGACCATGCCTAGGTGAGTCCACCCTAGAAATGGGAGGCCACCGGCTTACTGGTGGACCGACGCGATTGCGGACCTGCGCCGCGCCTGCCTACGGGCTAGGCGGCGGATGCAGCGAGCACGATCAGAGGAAGAGCGAAACGAACGGCGGGTGGTGTTCGCCGCTGCAAAAGCCGCGCTCAAGACCGAGATAAGAGCAAGCAAAAAGGCCTGCTTTGAGGGTCTCTGTCAGAGTGCCAATACGAACCCGTGGGGTGATGCCTACAGGATCGTTATGGCCAAGACGAGAGGTGTGATGGCTCCTACAGAGCAATCTCCAGAGATGTTGGAGGGGATCTTTGGAGGACTTTTTCCGCGTCATGATCCTAGTCCTTGGCCTCCTTTCGTAGGACAGCCGGGGACTGGGGCTGGCGATGAGGAAAGGGTCACCGATGTGGAACTTGCGGGGATAGCTAAGTCCCTTAGCGTAGGTAAGGCCCCAGGTCCGGACGGAGTTCCGAACCTGGCCTTAAAAGTAGCTATTGCAGAAGCTCCCGAGATGTTCAGGTCTGCTATGCAGAAATGCCTGGACGAGGGAGTTTTCCCAGAAGCTTGGAAGAGGCAGAGCCTGGTACTATTGCCAAAGGCGGGGAAACCACCCGGAGACCCGTCGGCATATAGACCAATATGCTTGATTGACACGGCGGGGAAGGTGCTCGAAAAGATCATCCTCAATAGAATGTTGAAGTTCACTGAGGGCGTAAATGGTCTCTCGAGCAACCAGTATGGCTTCCGGAAGGGGAGGTCCACCGTAGACGCTATCTTGTCGGTTACAAAAACCGCCGAGAAAGCACTCGAGCCTAAGAGGAGGGGAATTCGCTTCTGCGGGGTAGTGACTCTGGATGTAAGGAATGCATTTAATAGCGCCAGTTGGGCTGCTATTGCCGATGCGCTCCTGCGTCTGGGGATACCGGAGTACTTGTACAAGACTCTCGGAAGCTACTTCCAGAATCGCGTACTAGTTTACGACACGGAGGTGGGTCGGAAGTGCTTTCACATAACCTCAGGAGTCCCGCAAGGTTCCATCCTGGGTCCGGTGTTATGGAATGTCATGTACGACGAGGTGTTGAGGTTAGAGTACCCAGTGGGAGTGGTGATCGTTGGATTTGCCGACGATATTACGCTCGAAGTCTACGGTGAAACGATCGAGGAGGTGAAGTTGACTACCGACCACTCGATCAAGGTTGTGGAGGCGTGGATGCGGTCCAGAAAACTGGAGCTGGCTCACCACAAGACAGAGGTGCCGGTTGTTAACATCATGCAGTCGGCGCAGCAGACGGAGATCAGTATAGGAGAGTGCACTATCCTGTCGAAGCGCTCTGTCAAGCACTTGGGCGTGATGATCGACGATAAGCTTACCTTCGGTAGCCACGTCGATTATGCCTGTAAAAGAGCCTCCACAGCTATTGCGGCACTGTCCCGGATGATGTCCAATAGCTCAGCGGTGTACGCCAGTAAGCGCAAGCTTCTGGCTAGTGTTGCTACGTCCATACTTAGGTATGGCGGCCCGGCGTGGGGTACCGCGCTAAGTACTGAATGCTACCGACGGAAGCTGGAAAGTACTTACAGGCTTATGTGTCTGAGGGTTGCAAGCGCGTACCGTACCGTGTCACACGACGCTCTCTGTGTCATTACTGGTATGGTGCCCATCAGCATTCTTATCAGTGAGGATATGGAGTGCTTCGAAATGCGCGGCACAAGAGGCATACGCAAGCCTGTCAGGATGGCCTCTATGGTCAAATGGCAGCGCGCGTGGGACAGTTCCACCAAAGGAAGGTGGACCCATAGGTTGATACCGAGGGTAGATAGTTGGATTAACACCTATGTGCCTGTGCCTCATTTTGCACCCTATTTCAAAACTTTAAAAATCTGATTCTCAACCGTTTCTCAACGAAAATTTGTGAAATTTTGACAGTTGATCACAAAATCCTTCTAGTTTATGGAACCGGTATCATGGTTCCGATTTTTTTTCGTTGTTCCGGATTTATGGCCGTGGGTACTGGGGTAACCTCCTTATCAGATAGAGGTGAAACCTATAATTCGCCTTCGAAAACTAGCTTGCGGCATTCCAAACTTCATGATTTTGCAAAACAAGAGTATTGGAGCATATTTCTAGAGATGCTGCATACACTGGCCACGTCTCCGGATGTTCCGGAATCCTGGTGCCCCAAGGGAAGTGGCCACTTTCTGACCAGTTCTGAACCCTAGCTTGCGACATATCAAACTTCATGATTTTGCAAAACAAGAGTATTGGACCATGTTTTTAGAGATTTTACATACACTGGCCACGTCTCCGGATGTTCCGGAATCCTGGTGCCCCCAGGGAAGTGGCCACTTTCTGACCGGTTCTGAAACCAAGCTTGCAACATATCAAACTTCATGATTTTGCGAAACAAGAGTATTGGACCATGTCAGATGTTGGACCATGTCAAAAACTTCTTCTTCTTCTTCATGCCTCTACGTTCCCACTGGAACTTGGTCTCTCTCTTCAACTTTCTTTGCCTGCCATTGCATAAATTTGTGTATTGTGAGGCAAGCACAAGGATACACTTGGCCCAGGGAGTTGAGAAAATTTACCCGACCTGTACGGGAATCGAACTCGCTGTCTCCGTATTGACCTTTACCACTAGACTAATTGGAGACCCTGTCAAATCCCGTAGGGGCCATCCATAAACCACGTGGTCATGGTGGGGGGGGGGCGGGGTTCGGGTAAAGACCACGGTCCATATAAATTTAATTTTTTTTGTATGAACGAAAAACCACGCGGAGGGGGGGGGGGGGGGGGGTATTCGGAATCTCCCAAAAAATTACCACGTGATTTATGGACACCCCTTTAGGTGAAAATACAGTTGTCACGTATGTACGTGTTTACTTCTTAGTACCTTATTCTCGTTGTATCTTATCGACTGTTCCAGAGAGTATATGCACATCTTGGCAACCCGCAATCACCTAGAAAAATCAGCCAGTAAATAAAATTTGTTTGGCATTTTAAACATACTGATTTCTCAACTATCGAGTTGTAGAGAGTTGACTTTGTTACAATTTCGTCTAATAGCTTATATATGTATTTTTTTTTCTGTGAGCCACAAAAGATCTGATTCTATATTTTCAAACATATTTTGTGACTTGCTTTTTGTTTATTGTGGCACCAAAACCCTTAACAGCAATAAATTTTAAATTATTTGCAGGAAAAACCAAAAGTGGTAAGGATGTACAATTCACTAAAAGCAGGTGAAGATTCATTAGATCTTATTCCTGGAAGCAATACATGTAAACGGCGGACAGACAGATATTCACGGCAATATTTTTTAACATCCTCGATATCTGCACTCATAATTCCTACATCACATTCCTTTTTGCGCTTTCAAGCTTGGCTTTCGAAGGAGTTTGCCGTAAATCACGTTAGGAAGAGACTACATGACAGCATTCTATATAATAATGTAGAAAAAAACACAAGGTGTGATTTATCGATCTAAAGGAGTGTCCATTATGTAAGTCGGCTGTTTGTTCATCATATTATCGAAATGTTAAATTGTACGCATGTCCGGATTGTATGAACGAACAGCCAGATATTCGGGAACTGAAATACATATCGAAAAATCAGAAGATGTTGGTACTGTTCACGACACCGTGACGTGAAAACAATGATCAGTTGCCTCTATTGTAATCGTCCAGTATGCGAAAGGCATTATAATAAAAGAGAAAACTATCTAAAAACTCCATGGGGTACCAGCTTTCCGGAACAACCGGAGAAACGGCCGGTGCATCAGAAATC
Organism: Aedes albopictus; assembly: GCF_035046485.1. Taxonomy (NCBI): domain Eukaryota; kingdom Metazoa; phylum Arthropoda; class Insecta; order Diptera; family Culicidae; genus Aedes; species Aedes albopictus. Next base: position 60,478,158 of record NC_085136.1, read on the forward strand.
TCTAGAAACATGGTCTCTCTTGTTTCGCAAAATCATGAAGTTTGATATGTCGCAAGCTAGGTTTCAGAACCGGTCAGAAAGTGGCCACTTCCCTGGGGGCACCAGGTATCCGGAACATCCGGAGATGTGGCCAGTGTATCCGAAATCTCTCAAAACATATACTAATTGTCTTGTTTTGCAAAATCATGAAGTTTGATATGTCGCAAGCGAGGTTTCAGAACCGGTCAGAAAGTGGCCACTTCCCTGGAGGCACCAGGATTACGGAACAACCGGAGATGTGGCCAGTGTATCTGAAATCTCTCAAAACATGTACCAATAGTCTTGTTTTGCAAAATCATGAAGTTTGATATGTCGCAAGCTAGGGTTCAGAACTATTTGGTCAGAAAGTGACCACTTCCCTGGGGGCACCAGGTTTCCGGAACATCCGGAGAAGTGACCAGTGTATCCGAAATCTCTCAAAACATGTACCAATTGTCTTGTTTTGCAAAATCATGAAGTTTGATATGTCGCAAGCTAGGTTTCAGAACCGGTCAAAAAGTGGCCACTTCCCTGAGGACACCAGGTTTCCGGAACATCCGGAGATGTGACCAGTGTATCCGAAATCTCTCAAAGCATGTACCAATAGTCTTGTTTTGCAAAATCATGAAGTTTGATATGTCGCTAGCTAGGTTTCAGAGCCGGTCAGAAAGTGGCCACTTCCCTGGGGCACCAGGTTTCCGGAACATCCGGAGATGTGGCCAGTGTATCCGAAATCTCTCAAAACATGTACAAATAGTCTTGTTTTGCAAAATCATGAAGTTTGATATGTCGCAAGCTGGGTTTCAGAACCGGTCAGAAAGTGGCCACTTCCCTGAGGGCACCAGGTTTCCGGAACATCTGGAGAAGTGGCCAGTGTATGCAGCATCTCTAGAAATATGCTCCAATACTCTTGTTTTGCAAAATCATGAAGTTTGGAATGCCGCAAGCTAGTTTTCGAAGGCGAATTATAGGTTGCACCTCTATCTGATAAGGAGGTTACCCCAGTACCCACGGCCATAAATCCGGAACAACGGAAAAAATCGGAACCATGATACCGGTTTCATAAACTAGAAGGATTTTGTGATCAACTGTCAAAATTTCACAAATTTTCGTTGAGAAACGGCTGAGAATCAGATTTTTAAAGTTTTGAAATAGGGTGCAAAATGAGGCACAGGCACATAGGTGTTAATAGGCGCCATGGGGAAGTTTCATTCCACCTGACACAGGTCCTTACAGGTCATGGTTGCTTCCGACAGTATCTACACCGTTTCGGGCATGCGGATTCTCCCGAATGCCCAGTGTGCAATGGTTTAGAGGAAACGGCGGAACACGTTTTGTTCGTGTGCCCGCGTTTTCGCACAATGCGTGACCGCATGCTTGCCACATGCGGGGAGGACACAACTCCGGACAACTTGGTCCAGAGAATGTGTAGGGATGAGATTAGCTGGAATGCCGTTTCAACGGCTATCACCCATATCGTCTGGGAGCTACAGAGGAGGTGGCGCGTGGACTCGGAGAATGGCTAGTCCAGATGCAGTACAAGAGGTGGTCCAGGGGTTCGAAGTCGGCTTCGTAGGTCATACCGGTGCCCTGCGGTCGAGATCGACCCTTACAGCGATTAAGTGGCCGCGGAGAGGAAGTCCCGGTAGCGGTGCTGTCGTGGCGTCGGTCTACTGGGTTGGATTTGAACCCGCGGTTGGAAAGGGGTCCCCGGCAAGGGTCGGGGTAGGTGAGACCCTGCTGTCTGCAACCTACGGGTGCATCTGATAGGGCCTGAAGGGTAGTGATACCCTTCCTTACGGGCAGGTCAGATCGGGTTGCACGTGGGCATCAGTTCTTGATGTCCGCTCAGCAGTAGGGCGCGGGCGGGGTTGACCCTGCCCGCCTTCCGAGGACAAAGGGAGTGGCGAGGACCACTCGGGAAACTGGCTAAGCGCCAGCATGCTATCGTGATGGACTCTCCAGAGCGAGTCATCGATGTTCGTTGCTGCTAGGCTACGGCAGCTAACCTTGAGGGTGCGATATGCACTAGTCCCTCTCTGAAGCAATACCTTCTTGGTGGTTCCGGAGAGACGTAGGGTTTGGCGACCATAGGAATGTGTTTTAGTGGGTCGAGGAGAGAGTAGTCCTGGCTTCTACCGGCATTGTAGAAGACGGCCTCATCCCCACACTACCCTAACCTTCCTGTTAGGGTGTCTGATGAGCAGATTTATCCCCCTATGGTTTAGAAGAAGAAAAAAAAAAAAAAAGACGTCACAACTTAAAAAAAATGCTCAAGGATTCTCTATGCATTTCCTACAGCAATTATTGGAGGATTTTTTGAAGGAATCTCTGCAGGTATATCTAAAGAAATGCTTGAACAAATTCGTAAGAAATCCTTGGACTTCAAGAAAACCCGATAGAGGCCAAAAAACTCTTAAAGAAAATTCTAAAAGAATCGAAAAAGGAATTCCTGAAGGATTCCTCTGGGAAATTGCTGAAGGAATCATGTGGTGTAGCCTCAAAGGAATCGTTTGTTGAAATTTTTGAGAAACTATGGAATTCATGGAAACACACATAACTGAAGAAATTCCTTCAAAAACGCTTGGAGGAGTTCCCAAAAGTCCCTGAAGTAATTCCTAAATGAATTGTAGAAGATATCCAAGAAAGAGTTCTTGGAGTACCTCATTTGGAACAAATGCTCATTGAAATAGAGATTATAAATTTTTGATGGAAACTTAAGAAGAATACCTAAAGAATTCATCGAAAGAATTCCTATGGAGTTTCTTGGAGTATTTTTTGTGAGAATTCTTACATTTTTATATTTGAATTTCAGAAGTATTTTTTTTTAAATTTCTTGTGGATCTTTTTCAGTAATTACTTTGGAAATCAGTGTAGCAATCCCTTCGGCAATTACTCTGATAATTCCCTTCGGAAATTGCCTGAGGAATTCCTTAAGTTTTTTCTTCTTTGGATTCATTATTCATTATCCATTATTAAAAAAAATTTTTGGCCATTCTCAGCTATTGTGTCAAAAATTGAGTTCGCATTTTTTAGGTAAAAAAAATCAAGATTTTTAGGAAATCCGATGTTCCATCCATTTAACATTTCTGCGGTAATTTTTTTGAGAAATTGTTGGCCAATTCCTTTGGAAACTGTTTTTTTACTAAGGTTAATCAGTTCTCGACAATGCTTCAACGAACATCTTCAGATTTTTTTCTATGAAAATTTCTTCGGAAATTCCGTCTACAACTTCCCGTTTTTTTTGACGATTCGTTTGAAAAATCGTATGGTAATTTCTTTGAGAATAACTTTTACATTCTTCTGAAGACTTCTCCCGGGAAATCCTTACGGGATTTGATTGAGTTATTCATTTGGCATTCCCAACTAACAATCGCCAGCCGCAAACAAGCATGCATGCTGAAATAGTTGCTTTATAATAGTACATATAGCTGAACTAAAATTATGATGTACATATTACTGTACAAATGCTATTTCAATTGAAAAAGTAGCCAATTTTCAACTTTTCGTATTGGTATTCACAATGATAATTTAAAACACTTTTCAAGCTTTTAATAAGATTGTTATTCGACTCACAGTAATTCCTTTACAACATAGTTTAACAAGACTTTTTAATGGCAAAAGGTTATTGCAACCATAACAAACTGCAAATGCTCCATAGAAAATCAAAAAGCGCTCCATAAAGAATGAACATATGTTCCATGAAAATGTGCAATGTTACCCATAAATAATTGAAAACGTTCCATACATTATAAAAAATGTACCGGTAAAACATAAAATTTTCTCATTAAAAGTGAAAATTTGCAGCAATAAATAATACTGAAATGCTCCATAATAAAATACAAATGCACCATAAAAAATTGAAATTGCACCATAGAAAATAGACAATTGCTCCATAAGTATTATCAAACGGCACCTTATAAAATACAATTTTCTCCATAAAAAATGAAAATTCTCCATAACTTCAAACATTTGCACCACTAAAGCAGTGCAATGTATAGCAATTCAGCCCTGTCGAATTAAATTATTAGAATATGCTATCTATGGAGGATTTTTAATTTTTCATGGAGCAGTTCATATTTTTTATGGTGCAGTTTTCTAATACTTATGGAGAATTCATCTATTTTCTATGGTGCAATTTCAATTTTTCATGGTGCAATATAATTTTTCTATGGAGCAATATTCAATTTTCTATGGGCAAAATTTTAATTTTTTACGTACATTTGCATTTTTCTATGGAGCATTTGTATTTTATTATGGAGCATTTCAGTTTTATTTATTGGTGCAAAATTTTTCTTTTAATGAGAAAATTTTATGTTTTACTGGTACATTTTTTATAAAGTATGGAGCGTTTTAAATTGTTTATGGGTAACATTTCACATTTTCATGGAACATATGCTCATTCTTTATGGAGCGCTTTTTGATTTTCTATGGAGCATTTCTATTTGTTTATGGGGGCAATAAATAGGCTGCCCTTTTTAATGCTTCTTGTTAAGTTCATGTAAAAATTAAGACATGTATCTGTATAATGTGTTTTTCACAAGTCAAACAAGCGCTTTCGTTTCATCATACTTCGACTCAGAGTACATGATGAAAAACACGTGTTTTTTACTGAACAACAGCTGAATTAATCTGTTGTTCAGTCGTTAACCATAATGTTGTGCTTATTCACCACTGTCGAATAGGAGTCGATGTCTGATCATTATTAAACCACGGGAAGTTTATGTTTTGATTTGAGCGCTGCAATTCATCATATCTAGGATGGCCCAGATAGGAAGGCATGCGGCTGGCAATCGACGGGTCTCGAGTTCGAATATGGATTTGTGTAAATTTATGTGTAGTTATTATTTCACAATATTTGTTCACATCATTAAATTCCAATCATCAGCTCTCGTGGAAATTGAAAAATTTTGCATTTTTTTGTTTATAATCATTTTTGCTAAAGCTGAATAACAGCTTTACTATATAGTTGTAAAATGATTGAACAACAAACAGTTAAGTTGGTACACAACACTATGCTTTATAGTTTCTCCAAATTTGTGTGAACAAAACCCGAACAAAGGTTGTGCCTGAAAATTATCCATATGTTATTCAGCATCATGCTGAATCAATTCGTCGTAGAGGTGCTTGTAAAATAAGTGATTGTTAGTTGGGTTAACTTTAGAAATTCATTCGGTGAATTTCCTGTAAGTTACCCCGTGAAAATCTTTAGTATTACTTTTGCCGGAGTTTTTTCGGCAATTTTATCCGAAAATTCCTTCAAGATAATTATTGGGGTTTTCTTGGATATTTTTTTTTGACAACTATTTCGGCAATCCCTTCGGAATTTGGTTCAGTAACGCTTTTGGTTATATATCGGCTATAATATTCGAATTTGATTTGGGTTTTCATTTTTGGAAATATCTACAGCATTTCTTTTTGAAATTCTTTGGACAATTTCTTGTGGTATGAGTTAAAAGATGCTTCTAGGCGTTCTTAAATAATTCCTGAAGGAAGCAACAAAATAGTCTTTGATTGAGTCCTTGGAGAAACTTTAGAATTTTTTTTTGATGTGATAAGATACGCTATCTGTTCCTTTACTTTATAAGCATGTTAACCTGTGCACCCTTAAATGCTGTCTTGCTCTCTCTCACAGGTAATTTGGCGTTTTTTGTATCCTCCATTATCAAATTTTCCGAATGAGTGACGAAGACAGCACAAAACGGTGCACAGGCTTATACGCTCTCATTTGATTTTAAACGATTTTATGAAGGAATTTCTGAAGGAATCATTAATAAATGCTGGAGAAATTCTTGACTGAGATGTTTCATGAAAACTTACAATGATTTAAAAAAAAAAAATGCGAAAAAAATTTGAAGGAATCTTTTAAAAATTCGCTATAGAAAATTTTAGAAGAGTTCCAAGACGAATTCTTGCAAAAAATCCTGAAGGAATCCTTGGGGAAACTCGTGGAGTAGATGGATATTTAAGAATTCGTTGGAGGAATTCCAGAAGGTTTTTTTTTGAAAGAATTCCTTCAGAGTTTCCACAGAAGTTCCTCTAAGAACTTTTTCGTTTATTCTTGGAGGATTTTCAAAACTATTAACCAATGGGTCCATTGTAAATTTCCCGGAAGAATTCTAGGATGAATCTTTCAGTAAAACCTTTGAGAAACTCCTTGAAGAATCTTTGAAGATTTTTTTCGACAAAAAAGGATCCCCTGGAAGAATGTCTAAAGGAATCCTTGGAAGAAATTCTTTAGAAATCTTCAAAAAACGCCAAGATGAGTAATGAATGCTTGAAATACCAGGATAGATTCTTGGAGAAATCTGTGAAAACTTTATGTGAGGGAATAATTGAGAATTCCTTGACGTCTGTGGAAAAATCGTTGAAGGAATATTTGGAGGATATGCTGAAAGAACCCATGGAATGTTTGAAGAAATTCTATAAGGACTTCTCTTCCTCTGGCGAAATTCCGATGTTATTTCTTGGAAGAATATCTGGTTATAAAAAAATCATTGGAGAATTTTTGTGGTGATTTTTTCTGGAATTTCTTAAGAAAGAATTCTTTTATATGAATCCTAAGAAATATTATTAATAGAATCCTAGCGGGTTCCCTGAACAAATGTTTTGAGATATACTCGATGAAGCCTTTGCAAGAATCTTTTGGAATAATTTGAAGTACTTTTGTAAACCTTCTCGGAGACATCACTGTAAGAATTCCTGAAGGAGTGCTTAGAGAATACAGAATGAATGAATACCACCTTCACCAGTAGCACGCTAATGTTGAGTACAAAAAGCGATATTTTTTCAACGTTTTGTATAAAATACAACATTTGAGAGTTACATGTAGAGATATACAGTGACCCCACACCGATGAATCACCTTAATTTCGTACACTATTTTTGAATCACCATGTTGATCAAATGAGTGATCCATAAACTGTGGTCATTTTTGCCGATTCATAAATTGTGGGGTCACTGTATCATTGTAACATACAGGGGGTGGCCAAAATGTTTGGGATAGGCAACTTTTTTTTCTCTCACAAAAAAGTTCAACATGCTGTAACTTTTCAAAGAGTGCATCGAAAATTCTCAAATTTTGGCTGTTTGTCAACCTACTATATGTGCATCATTGGTACAAATTTGGGCTCGATTGGTTAATCTATCGTGAAGCTAGAACTGTTCTCGTAAAACATTTGTTTTTAGACAGCAAATTTCTGAACTGTCATATATACGAAATCAGTAAACCGAATCGAATGAAATTTTGAACGTTTATCAACAATATATTAGTGCTTCACAATTTATTAAAACATAGGACACATTCCACGCACTTCTACACCGCGGTTTTTGAACTTCATTGATCGATATTTCCGGGCTCTTGCTGCCGATTTTGATTCTTTTTGCACCAAAATGAAGATAATTACTTATATTCTTCGAATAGTTCCTGAAACTTCAAAAACTGCTTCTAGAAAGTAGCAAATTTCTTGCCGTTTGGTCGAAATTCGTCATTTTTTACGATGGTGTCCCGTTACGCTGCATTTCTTGATTTCTTTCGAAGTACAAAAATCCAAATCCCAAATAAAAAGCATAAAATGAATCTTTTATTCAAATCTGATCGTTTGATATGCTAGTTAGCATGTAATTAACAACAAAACAATTTTTGGAAGCAAAAGTGTGATTCTCTCGCAAAACGTAACGCGTGGAATGTGTCATAGGTACTTTTGAAACATTTAAAAAAGTTATCATGGATTGACACTTTTTGGATCTTTCTCGAAAAAATGTAAATTTTCTTCATCAATGTCGAATTTCTATTTTAAGTATGCTTGTCAATGTTAACTGTTATCAAAATAGTAAAATTTCTCTTGGGAGAATGAAAAACAAACACGAATGGAGGATGAAATTTTGAAAAACAAGTATTTCTTGATTTTTCAGTTTTTTATTTTCCAGAAACCATGTTTTCCAAATTTCGTTTAAAATGGTCTCTGGAAAACTGATTCCATTTACACCATTGGACATTTTCCACCACGAAAAAATCATGCTTAATTCACCTCTTGTCCCCTCTTTACCTTTGCTTGGTGGCCTAATATCTAATATCTTTTGATTGTCCTAAATATCCATAAACTTGAACTTCCTTAAGACCTCCTTTTGTCCCTGTCTCGTCTCTATTCGTGGCTCCAAGTTTTCCCAGGATAAACGTGACCACATGCATATAGCCAATTAAAATCCCATCTCTGTATCCTGGTGGCCCAAAGCATGAAGAAATTATTCAAATTTCATGAATTTTAAGCTCGCCTGAATGTGCTGTCCCGAAAAATGCCCGAAATAAGCCTGCCAACGAGACAGAGCATAACTTTTTTTTCCATCCTCACGCTCATGGCCGGCATTGTTTGCATAGTCATCTTTATAAAAAATGCATAGCTTCCAATAAGGTTGTCGCCAGTTGATACCACACTTCCTAGATGGGCAACTCGGGTCATAAGACACAGAGCGAATCTAGTTTTCATCTGCTTCACCCGCAAAAAAAAAAAAAAAAAAGGGGAACGAAAACTTTTAGGCCAAGGACAACTTTCAAGGCCTGATGCTCTCTTCTGGTTTCCTAGCATGGCCAGACTAGAGAAGCATTAAAACACAGGCAAACAGACGTCTCACTCCAATCACTTCTCTTCTCGTTCGTTCATCTTTTCATTGAATAGTTCAAAGAAACTGCATTTCAAAATTCGCTCGTATCGCTTTCGCTTCTGTTTGACGTTCGCTCACTACCGCCAGTTGGTGAGTGCATTGTGAAATACAGAATGATTAGCATTAGCATTGGCATTAGCCTTCCCGCATAGTTGTAGACTGTAAGCACACTATCTCGCATATTGTTCACAACAATTTGCTACAATGCCCGAACAATATCGCATGTAATTCGTCATCACACTAAGTGGTAGTGTGAGCATATTGTAATAACCCATTTGGTATATTGTAATGGGCCAAATCACAATATGGCGAATAGGCGGTTAAGTTAGGTTACAATAAAAAATCAGCATTTTTCTCGAACAAAATTTTCTCAAAACTGTTTGTCATAGTGTCGACATATTATCCATTTTTTGCAACGATTATTGTAAGTCAAAGTGTTTCAAAGCTGTTCAACAATAAGTTTGGCAGAAAATTTTAACAATAAGAAAGACGGTTGATGTATTGTTCTATATACTGAAATGAACAGTATACTGTATTGTTAGATTCTGTTTTAACTATGTAAATATTTAATACTCAAGTAATTTACTGTTTTATAGACACTGTTTTCGCAAACAATTAAATAATTCATTTTTTATCAGCAAATGGTAATGTATGTCAGAACATTCGTTTCAATTTTGACTGAAATAAGATTTTTGCGGAAACAGTAACTATAAAAGAGTAAATTACTTGGGATATGAAAACTAAAAACAATAAATTTTCCGATTATATATTGATAACAGGTAAAATATTGGATAAAATGAAAATCTTATAAGCTAACATCCCTCCTTCCTTTATAAGGGTTATTAAATTTTCTATGCATAACACATTGTTTGCCACGCCTTCACAAAGATCTCCCCCTCCTCCAAGCGTGGCGTTCTACATGGATGACTTCTAACCCTGCTTCTAACCGACTATTAATGAAAATAAACTTATTGAAAAATCACTTATAACAGAAATTCAAGTGTAATATTAACATTGCCACTTCCAGCTGTAGCCACTGAATCTAAACGGAATTCAATACATTCGGTAGCAGTTGAGGTATGCTCCAACTCCCCGTTCAACAGCATAATCCAAATAGGTAACCTGAACCGGGTGCCGGAGTAGCTTCGCCTTGGTGCACCTCATACTGTCGCCAAAGCTTCGTTCCTTGAGTCTCCATCCGAGCCTAGATCCGAGCTGTCTACATACCCACGTACATCACATCCGGCTGTTTACTTTTGCATTCAAGCGACACTCCTGCGCCGCTTGATTGCCTCGGTTCATCAACTTTTCAGCTCCGTTTTTGGGAACCTAAAAACAACAAAACATGCGGTCTTCACTCATTTAAAACATTCTGAACAAGAAAAAGTTACTAAATTACTTACCTTCAAGATTATATTGCTTCCAGTCCGATGCTGAACTGCTCTTGGAATTGCTGTCCGCAGTTCTCGGGTTTTCTCAGGTCCGGACGTTCCGTTCAGAAGAAAATCCGCAGGATGCTGGTTGCGGCGATGGTGACAAAGTTCAGTTTGTTGATTTTTTGCTCCTGCGGCGCGGTGAGCAAAAGTAGCATACCTTTTGAAAATGGCTTATCCGAGTAATTTGGAAAAATGATGAAATCTGGAGCTCGATTTAAATAGGTCGTATGTGCTTTTGTCGATATAAAATTCGATCAGTTTATTTTAGTTATTGTAGCAACATGGAAGATATTTTTGAGACTTTTAATGATGGAACGAAAAGCTTATTTTGTGAGGATTCTACTGTATGTATCAACTTTGTTCAATTTCAACGGTTTTCGCTACAATAAGTAAGTCCAGCTGATCGAATTTTTAATCGACAAAAGCACATACGACCTATTCAAATCGAGCTCCAGAAATTATCAAAAACCAAACAACAAAAATAATCAACAACATTTTACCAATTTATCCTCCACTAATTTCATGCTGAAAAAAACTTCAATGCAAATAATGAAAAATAATAGCGCGTCACCCAGTAAACAGGATATGTCGCGAAGTAACGAAATGTAAATTGAAAATTTATGTAAATATTCACAAACGGTTGCGCTTGGGAAATACGCTCTTGTAAATAGTTAGACGACAAATGAAGCAAACCCATACCGCTCACAAATACAATGCATACTACTGTATACCATATTGTTGAATAAAATTTATGAATAGTAAAATGTATAGGTGTGAGTGTGCTGCTCAAACATAAAAACTAACAATAAGATATATAATGAACCTACATTGCAACCATTCGATACTAGTTTTTATTCTCTTATCATTCAACAATGCCGTGCCACTATGACAAATTGTCACTACTTGATATGTTTTCTGCAAACTGTTGATTATAGTATTTAGTTTTGATTTCATATTGCTCAACTTAAAAACAACTTTTTGAGATAAAGTTACCTCCCCAGTTAGAAGCAAATTATTGTTTGGAACGTATGGCAAATTGTATTTTTCTATGCGGGTTGTATTTTATTTATTGCAATATGAAAGAGTTGATCGGTGCAGGCTGTGCGCGCGAGCGGCTGCGTTTTCAAAACTGTCAAACGTTGTCTTTGTTCGTCTTCCGCTAATTCTACCTCGGAAAGAGTTTGCAAATTGACTGTCGGTATTCAACACACTTCCCTAATGACTAATGACGAGTTAGTGGATCACGTAGTGTTGTGAAGGATAATTCGCGATTTTTGTAAGTGTTTGTCTTATTTACTTCGGAGTGCTGGAGTTCGTTTTTAATTTCGCGTGATTTCCGTGTAAGTAAACAATTCCGTCTCAAGAGTATTGGAATTCGTATGATTTGGTGAGTTATTGTTCCTGTATATCGTTTTGGTGTCTAAACGTTGATCAAACATATCCTTTGGACTTAACCTTTGCACTAACAACACCTATGTCTTTCTTAGGTGTCCAACTAATTATCCTTTCCCATCCCTCAGCAGTTGCAAAGAGGTGGCCAGGACAGTTCTCGGCGATTGTAGGATTGCGTCAGGCTTGTCTTACGGCGCCGACATAGTGCCGCTTCAAAGTGAGAGTGGGAGTGCGCGTCCAAAGGATTTTCGTGGATTTGTTGTTGTTGATATTCTTTTTTGCGGCTTCGCACATGCGCACTCTCACTCTCACGCGTAACTATAATGGCACCCTTAGAGTCAGTGATAAGCCCCAAATCTGTGTGCACAGAAAGGAGGCCTGCTTGGAGGCCTGAGACTGTACACCCCCTACGAATTCATGCGACTTGTTAATGCTATTGCTAATGCTAGTGCTTAATTTTTTTTCTACTTAAATTTGTTCCAAGTGATATGTATGTTTGTCTGTGTCTCAGAAAATTGATTTAATAATGGGCATGTGGCGTGGAACGGCCCATTTCACCAATTTTGTAGATTATTTCCAAAACTTTCACTCTTACTTTGCCCCTCCATATGATAAAGCAGTAATTTCACTATTTTTTCGGCCGTCTGATTCGGTATGAAATGTTCTGGTTGATGCTCAGCTCACCAACACACTATGGGGCGGCTCCATACAAACAGGTGGCCAAAAATATTTTCGCGTCAATTTCATAATGTCTTGCTCCTATTCGCAGGGTTTATGCCTTAAAAATATGAAAAACATGTTGAATAAGTTGTTTTAACACGACAGTATCAAACAGCATGAAATTATAAGGACATTGCATACTTTTAGGCGTTTAAGGATTTCTGTTCCTACTTTCAAAACGTATTCCAATTCGTAAAAGCCCGCTTCGCTAAGAGATCCAAGACCAGATTTGGACTGCATTATGATTGATCTACCGAGAAATGCGGCCATGACGACCAAATGTTTCCGCAGAGGTAGTAAATGGCCAATAGGATGATTTTATATAGCAATACCTCAATTATCGCCGACAACTTGATTGGAATTGCCGAATAGCAGCTAGTAGCAGCCAAATTTGATTTCAATGTCTCCCAGGGATCCTTAAGAAAGACATAGAAGTAGTCCCGAAGCGAAACTTTGCGAAACCTTTTTTTGTATGGAACGGTTTGTATGGGGAAAATTTGTTTATTTTAAAGTGGCATTATTTATTAGTTTTACAATCAACTTTTCTAAGTCTGATATGTCATTCGAAAGGTTTATAAGTAAGCTTTAAGAAACTACTTTAAAAGTTGAACATTTTCTATTTTAGCCGAAGATATGCAAAGATGAACAATTTATTCATTTTACCAAAACTTGCCAATGGTCTCATTCTGCTGCCAATATCTCGATAAGTATAGGGATTAGCAAACTAATATTCTAGGGTTTACTGGTCCAAGTGGTCTACTTGCAACTACCGAACCTAAATCTCAAATTGAATAAAGTCAATTTTAGATTTTTGGCCACCTGAATCCCCTTAGTGCAACAGGACTAACTGGTTGCACACTACCAGTGCTACGACACCGTCGTTTTGCTTCCTTCGAGAGCAAGGCGACACCGGCAAAAGCACGATGAAACGAGGACATATTTGCTTAGCCTTCGGCTCTCAATGCTGGAATGTTTGAGAATCTTTCAGTTCCGGCTATACGTAGTGTTGAAGTGGTTCCTCCTGGAGGGGTAAAAGGTGAGCAAATAGAAGATGATGTTCGTCTGTGCCAGTTTTTTCGTGGATGGCCTGCGGCTGTTCGAGCCGTTGGTTCACTCACGTGTCTTACGGTGTCGGCAGAGAAATTTCATATTAATTTGATTTGCAGTTTTATGACAAAGGCAAAGAAATCTGCGAGCAATTAGTTTAGCAGTGTTTGCTAATGGATGTGGTGTTGCAGGCATGACGCTTGGAATTCCATGTTTGATGTACACACACTAAAATTATTAATTAGGTGAGCACGGTTCCGTGACATTTTTAAGAGATGAAGATGAACTTTTTTATCATTTTGATAAAACCGTGAAATCATTACTGCAAACTGAAAAACATGAACAATATGCTTGCGAGGCTTCTTTTAGAAAGCTGACTACAAGGCTTAATCCGCAAGGCTTACGGAAGACACGACGAATATAGAAACGTTGAAAAAGACAATACGTTGAAAGAGACAAAACGTTGATAGGAAAAAAAAAACGATGAAAATGAGTTATCTAACAGATAACCAGCCCTTCCAGGAATCTTTCCATTCTTCCTCTTGGAAGAAGCTTTCCAGCTTCTGGAAAGAAGCTTTCCAGCTTCTGGAAAGAAGCTTTCCAGCTTCTGGAAAGAAGCTTTCCAGCTTCTGGAAAGAAGCTTTCCAGCTTCTGGAAAGAAGCTTTCCAGCTTCTGGAAAGAAGCTTTCCAGCTTCTGGAAAGAAGCTTTCCAGCTTCTGGAAAGAAGCTTTCCAGCTTCTGGAAAGAAGCCTTCCAGCTTCTGGGAAGAAGCTTTCCAGCTTCTGGGAAGAAGCTTTCCAGCTTCTGGGAAGAAGCTTTCCAGCTTCTGGGAAGAAGCTTTCCAGCTTCTGGGAAGAAGCTTTCCAGCTTCTGGGAAGAAGCTTTCCAGCTTCTGGGAAGAAGCTTTCCAGCTTATGGGAAGAAGCTTTCCAGCTTCTGGGAAGAAGCTTTCCAGCTTCTGGGAAGAAGCTTTCCAGCTTCTGGGAAGAAGCTTTCCAGCTTCTGGAAAAAAGCTTTCCAGCTTCTGGAAAAAAGCTTTCCAGCTTCTGGAAAAAAGCTTTCCAGCTTTTGGGAAGAAGCTTTCCAGCTTCTGGGAAGAAGCTTTCCAGCTTCTGGAAAAAAGCTTTCCAGCTTCTGGAAAAAAGCTTTCCAGCTTCTGGAAAAAAGCTTTCCAGCTTCTGGAAAAAAGCTTTCCAGCTTCTGGAAAAAAGCTTTCCAGCTTCTGGAAAGAAGCTTTCCAGCTTCTGGAAAGAAGCTTTCCAGCTTCTGGAAAGAAGCTTTCCAACTTCTGGAAAGAAGCTTTCCAGCTTCTGGAAAGAAACTTTCCAGCTTCTGGAAAGAAACTTTCCAGCTTCTAGAAAGAAGCTTTCCAACTTCTGGAAAGAAGCTTTCCAGCTTCTGGAAAGAAGCTTTCCAGCTTCTGGAAAGAAGCTTTCCAGCTTCTGGAAAGAAGCTTTCCAGCTTCTGGGAAGAAGCTTTCCAGCTTCTGGGAAGAAGCTTTCCAGCTTCTGGGAAGAAGCTTTCCAGCTTCTGGGAAGAAGCCTTCCAGCTTCTGGGAAGAAGCCTTCCAGCTTCTGGGAAGAAGCCTTCCAGCTTCTGGGAAGAAGCCTTCCAGCTTCTGGGAAGAAGCCTTCCAGCTTCTGGGAAGAAGCCTTCCAGCTTCTGGGAAGAAGCCTTCCAGCTTCTGGGAAGAAGCCTTCCAGCTTCTGGGAAGAAGCCTTCCAGCTTCTGGGAAGAAGCCTTCCAGCTTCTGGGAAGAAGCCTTCCAGCTTCTGGGAAGAAGCCTTCCAGCTTCTGGGAAGAAGCCTTCCAGCTTCTGGGAAGAAGCCTTCCAGCTTCTGGGAAGAAGCCTTCCAGCTTCTGGGAAGAAGCCTTCCAGCTTCTGGGAAGAAGCCTTCCAGCTTCTGGGAAGAAGCCTTCCAGCTTCTGGGAAGAAGCCTTCCAGCTTCTGGGAAGAAGCCTTCCAGCTTCTGGGAAGAAGCCTTCCAGCTTCTGGGAAGAAGCCTTCCAGCTTCTGGGAAGAAGCCTTCCAGCTTCTGGGAAGAAGCCTTCCAGCTTCTGGGAAGAAGCCTTCCGGGAAGAAGCTTTCCAAAAATCCAAAGAAGCTGGTAAGTGGTTGGATAGAATACCGTTATCGCAATAAAAACTTGAAAAATATGTACTCTTATCGTAACCAGCATTTCCAGCACGCCGAGAAGGAACACGGAAAACTTTCCCACCCAACTATGCTAAGAGCAAGCAAATAATTGTAGCAGTTTCCCGAAGTTTTGCACTCCCTTGCAAGTTTAGGTAAAAAGGGAAGGAGCAGAGCATGCTTCAGCAGCAATGCGGCAGAGGTCCAACAAAGAATTCCTACTCGAAAGTGATGCAATTAAGTACACTTCGATGATGTTATTTCACAGAAAACTATTAATGACCTTAAAGGACAGCGCACAACAAGGCCAGCCACCGAACCTTCTTCGAGCAACAGAAAATGCGTTAAAATTTAATTAAAAACGATCCCTCTTCCTCTGCGGTGCAAACGGATAATCCCTTCGGTACTAGTGTGGCTGATAAAACGACGAAGAACAGCTAGCACTGGCTCTTCCTGGGAAGATGGATGACTTTCCGATGGCAAGTTGCTGGTTGAGCATCGCTCATTCTGGGGCGGCGGCAGCAACAAAAACAAGGACCACTACTGTACCATATAGCAGCCATATATCATAAAATATCTCGGAAGTATCTTCCGCTTCGGTTGTAGTTGTTCTCCTCGTTTTTTTGTGCCGTGTCTGCGTCCAACACTACCTACTATAGACAGAGTTCCATAGAAGAGCCGTTGCTGGTCGTTTGTTGGTCGTCGTTGGTCCTCCGGGTTGGATCCTAGTTGGCCTTTGTGGTGGTAGGAAGTTGCACTCGACATGGAGTCGACCGCAACGGGCAACACCGACTACTAGATCAGTGGGTATGTTCTGTTGCTTGCTCGTTTTTTTTTTGTTCCGTTTTTATCATGAGCTTGCACAATCCAGTTGGCGCGGTAATCTTGTTTCGCTAGGAGTTATCT
This sequence comes from Aedes albopictus, assembly GCF_035046485.1. Lineage (NCBI taxonomy): Eukaryota > Metazoa > Arthropoda > Insecta > Diptera > Culicidae > Aedes > Aedes albopictus. Next base: position 60,494,472 of record NC_085136.1, read on the forward strand.
GTAACTCTAGGTTGCGTTGCGTTGGTGTCTCTATGGGAGTGGTTTCATGTGGATGGAACAAAGGCAACTCGTTCTATTCCAGCGCCCACCAGATTAGTTTAGGGTTTTAAAGATCCAACGACTGATGTTATACAAAACATTTAAAAGTTTTCTGTTTTTGAAGAATATTCGATTTTTTTTGTAAGAAAAATGCCGCAAAAAAGTCCACCCCACCAAGCACTCCTATAACTCGGTAACATTTTAATGATCCCGAAGACTGAAACAAAATAATGAGAGGAATCATGATACTTGGCGCAACGGTTCCGAGTACCTAAAAGCTATCATAGTTACTTCCATTCAAACGTTTCCGCAGTGTTCCTTTGCCCGCATTTCACGAATAATGGCATCATCGTCGTGAAAGTCTATGGCGGCAGCACGAAGCGAGCAATAGCAGATGTAGCAAGCAGCAGTTTGGTGTTCTTTGTGCAAGTGCTACGACGACGTTACTTTATTTTCCACTTCACAAAATTCACTTAATAATTGATGGGACTCTCTCTCTCTTACTCCCCGACATGCGAAAGCAATTAAGTTTTTCGAGGAAGGAATAGTTTGTTGGAGTTTTTCCCTTTTTTCGAGTTGTTGTACGAAGTGGCATAATCATTTTTGGGAACTGTTCGTCGCATTTTGCGTGTCAAACATTTTTTAATTCGTTTATCCTGTAGAAATGTTCAAATACATTCTCACCCAGATGAGCCCCGACTTACTTGTTAGCTATATATATTCTCAACGCACCACGTATTTATCGAGTGCATCAAACTGAAATTCAAACAGAAAATAACCAGCTCATCACAGCAGACCTTGCCTTGCTTGATTGGTTGCAAAGCGTAGCTTCATGGCACACTTATTGAACTTCGGGGGACATCAAACGATTCAACTTCAATACACATAAAAAAGCGTCCAAACATAACGGTTCGATTCAAATACGAGCAAATCAAACAACCACTTCAAAGCAATAATGACGACTGTGGATATAATACTTATCGTCGTAGTTTATTCGAAAACAAATCGTACTCGATGAAGATTCTCACGCCAGAGACGCGTTGAGTAAACAGGGACTGGAAGTAACAACGCCAGTTCAATTTGAATTCTCGCACGAAGGAGTTGATATAAGGATTCGGGTTGATTTCTGGTTCCGTGTAGCCATCAATATGGAATTATTACAATTCCCAGTATTGCAGAACCTTCAAATTTTGACATCTCCTAAATCAAAAAGTAATAACAGGGGAGTAAACTCAGAATCAATTGAATTGGGATGCGAACTAGGATGCAAAGCCGTATTGAGGCACCCAGGCGGTGGCAATTCGACTGCCAGCGAATGCTGCTATCTAGCTGGCGACATCAGGGAACATTAAGGCAGGATGGTCGGTGTGCTCACTGCGACTGGCTCCCCGAGTCACCAAGAAAATGGAGAAGTGCTTCAGGTGCATGAAGTTCGGTAAACAAAGCAAAGCAAAGCAAAGATAACCGTACACATCGTAGTTGCCAGGGATGGGAACACTCACTTCGAAAGAGTTACATTCACTTAGTATTTTCTCAGTTCAGAAGCATGCTATCAAAAAACAGTGTATGGAGCACTTTTACCTTGTGGTTTTATCTAAAACTTTGCCGAACACATCAGGGGTCGTATACGCATACCAAAGTCGTGAGAGGGCTATGAAGACGAGCCTCCACGAGGTGAATGCAAATTACACTCACCTCGTGGAGAGTTGCCTTCAACGCTCTGTCACGACTTTGGTATGCATGTGCGATCCTTACTTTATTCGGGAAAGTTTGAGATAAAATCACAAGGTAAAAGTGCTCCATAGGGGAGACTGGGGAGACTTGATCCCTTTTTCTTAATTTACCTGAAACTTTAAGAACAAACACAAAACTAGATCCGATTTCTGTACAAAATGGCAGGTAAACATCTATTGCAAGTAAATACACAACAGAAGGCCTTTAAATTATTGTTAAAGTTTTCAAAACTGTGTTTTTATGGAGGCATGTCTTATGATGTATTTTTCAAAAATGGGTGACACTTGATCCCCCTTTGAGCACATGGTTTATTTAAAGGGAAAATGATTCCAGAGTCTTCCTATTCATTTTCTTTTCAAGTTTTCTCGTATTTTCGATGAATATGGAGTGTTTAAAATTGTAAGGTTTCCTTTAATTTTTAAGAATATGCCGTATTTTCAAAATGGGGAGACTTGATCCCCCTTTTCTTGATTTGTACTAAAGTTACAATTATCTGACACATTTTATCGTTGAATATACTAGAATTCCAAGCAAATAGAGGCTTCCGAATTGAATTTTATTTTTAACATGTATAATGTGTGTGTAATCCTCGAGGGATCAAGTCTCCCCATTTCACTGTTGTGTATACTAAGCTGAATTAATTAAAATATGTTAACAGCAGCCTTATTTGGATAAATAAATTTTAAAGTATTTTATTTAAACTATGTGCTGTGAAATTTTGACACGATTTGGTTCAACTTTCACACAGTTATTGAGATTTTTCGGAATCGCCTAAAAGATTTCTGAAGGACTGAAAACAAATCATCAGCCGTTAAAAAATAATGCAATGTACAATCGAAATCACTTGTAGCCAAAACATAGTCGTTTGTCCAGGAGTAGTTTTGGAAAAATTTTGCTAGAAGAAAAAAGTTTTTGATTCCGAGCAAGTATGGGGGGAACAAGTCTCCCCAGGGATCAAGTCTCCTCAGTCTCCCCTACACTGTTTTTTGATAGCAAGCTTCTGAGATGAGAAAATAGCAAGTGAGTGTAACTCTTTCCAAGTGAGTGTTCCCATCCCTGGTAGTTGCTACTCCGTGATTGACCAGAACAATCGAAGTTACACATAGATCCAATGAATGGTGCTTGGGACTAGCTACCACTCTCAATGTGCACAATTCAAGAGTTCGATATTTTAAAGTAAATAACGGCGCTAGCCACGTCCATGCCATGACTTGTGCCTATCATTTCGATGAAAATACTGCATCATTGATGCAAATCATTTATCAACTCCTCACACTAGCTGAAAAAAGAAAAGCGTTACGAGAGCTAGCAAACATATACACTGAATTCTTTTTTTACACGACTTTTTTTTACGCGATTTTTTTTGCACGACTTTTTTTACGCGATTTTCTCGAAGTTACGCGACTTTTTTTTACGCGATTTTGGTCATTTGCGGAGGGCAAATCGCGTAAAAAAAATATCCTTTGGATTTTTTTTGCGCGATTTCTCGAAGTTACGTGAACTTTTTTTACACGATCTTTTTTTGCGCGAACGCATCAATCGCGTAAAAACAGAATTTAGTGTATGGTGGTAGCGTGGTAGCTAGGATCCTACGGTGGTTGGCCTAGTAACCAACAACGTTGTGTTGGTGGCAGTTGAAAATCTATATTGACCCCGAAGCTTTCCCACTTGCGGTTGAGGTTGAAATTTAGTTAGTTATTTATTTGATTATTGTTATGCAAAACGAAAATGTGCTAATTTTAACATTTTTCAGCATTTGAACAAATCGGCGAACTTTCTGGCAGCTCCCTCCCCGCATCATGAATTAGCGAGTTCTAACGTTTGACCCAAGTCACAACCTGGTTTTTGAGGCCGTCAAGACTATCATCTATTTCTATCATGAACTATCTTGAATTTTCTTTGTTCTCCAGTAACAACAGCAATAAATTATTTATCGGTGTGAATCGTATTACTATTAATTTTAATTAAACATAAATACTTGGGAAAAACCTCTGTTCACTCTAATATTAGCACCAGTATACTTCACTACTCTTAGAGAAGGAAACAGATTAGCGCGCAGACTATTTCGCGTTATATCACCGATAATCTGTTCTGTACAAGGTAGACACAAGCAACGCCTTGGATCTTTAATGGGTTATTTCTAATCACGTTCCTTCAAATCAATTTTTGGGATTTGCGCTAGCTAAAGTCAGCAAACATATCAAAATGTTCGATCCAATCGGATCCATCTTCTTTTAACCCTTCAGGACGCGCGCCGGTGTAAAAAAGTACAACAATACCAATAAACCTCGCTCCTTGTATTCAGCGCGAGCACGATTGCAGTTTAATGGTCATACAGGCATTTAAGGGTGCGCGTCCAGAAAGGTTTAAAATATTGGTTATTTTTTGTTATCAGCTTCAATAATTGATATTTCTTCCTGAATCAATTATAAATACATCAGCCTACGAAAGGATTAGGGCATAGATTCAGGCTAGGCAAGTATAATAATACATCTTGGATTCAGGTTTCGCCGTTTGTTACGAATTACCAATGGACGCATTAAAGTGAACTGAGGTGCGAAATGCAGTGCAACAATGCATTTTAAGTCTTTCTCTAATATTTAGGATGACATTACTTGAACATCAGAAGCATTCGAGTTAAATGCCTACCGTTAGTATGAAAAATAGAAATACACTAGAACTCCAATGGCGCTGTAGTCACTTTTCCAATTTGATTAAATTAATAACTTTTATTGCAACAATTGATTTTTTTAAAGTGTCCAGCTTGAAGAGCATCATTTGTTTTGGTAAACAAAATTTATTTGACACTTCTAGTACCGCTACTGACGCTTTAAGGGCGTGGCAAACTAGATGTTAGTCACACGAACAGTCGCGGCATTGGACTTCTGTGGCTAGTTATTCTACTGTATGAAATGATTTGCATCAATGATGCACTATTTTTGATCAAAGGAGCATAAGAGCAATAAAATGCGAAGATTTGAATTGATCATCAAGTTTGAACTTTTCCAAAGCTTGCTTTTTAAAACTCGCGCTCGCAATGATGATCTTTGAAGACTTGTTCATCCTGGTTATGTCGCGATAGTAAGGGTAATGCACATACGTCAACGATCGTTCAATATTAAACGCGACACCGCATAGATCGTTTACTTAACCGTGAAAACCGACTTTCCCACGAAAGTTATCGCGCGCTTCTGATTTCGTATTCAATATTCGCATCCCCATCTCCCAACCGAGAAAACCGACCGACTCACGAAAATAGTCGCGCGATTCTCACAGTATTGAACTAAGAGTATACGGAGAATAAACTTTCAAGCTTAGATAGCTATTTTCGAATTATGTATTTTACTAAGAGTAGTCCAATGTGTTACCTGTGATCGACGGCCGTTCGGGTAAATTAGCCAATTATTTTTAATTTGCTCAATGATTGCTGTGTGTGCAATTACTTTTTTCTAACATTTTTATCGCTTCAATATTTGGTCAGCACCAGAACTACGAGGTTAACTTTCGGATATTACCAGACTCCAGGAGTCCTCATGAAAACGCATTGGCGAAATTACCCCAACTCCTTCTAGGATATAAAGAAAAAAATCGGAATGATCTCACCCAGTTACATGTCGTCGGATGACCGCAACCACTCCTTGTCTTCTTCAATTTTCAGCAATACTGTTGGCTATTAAGTGTGCATCCATACACGCTTTGTCCAAAAGGAAGTATTATGAAAATCGAATGTACCTCAAATGTTATTCCCTAGGATCCTAACTTTGGACTTCTAGCTTCAGAATCTGTGCGGTTTGAAATATTTCATCTTGGGTTTTTTTGAAGTTTTTGATTTTTTTTCCCTATTTTCCCATACAAATGTCGAAAAAAGTCATTTTTAGGTCAATTTCGTCCCATATAAAAATGTATGGGAAAAAAACCCAAGATGACACATTTCTGAATCTAGAGGTCCAAAAATATGGTTCTAGCGAATGAACTCTGGCGTACATTAACTTTTCATAATACTTTGCTTTGAACATATCACTTCACGAGGAAGGAAAATGTGCACCTGTCCCAAACACGAGTTTCATTTCTTCATTCGAAGAATGCAACGCGACCGAGATCCCCATCGCAACTGCTCCAAACACGTGTCACTTTTCCATTTCAGGTGCATGGAGTTCGGCAAACAATCGTGAAACTGCAAAGGTCCAGATAAGGTACACCGGGGCAAGTTGAAACGGGTGGGGCAAGATGAAACAGTGGGTTAACTTGATGTTTTCTAATGATGATAAACCATTTTATCGCCATAACACATAGTTTTTGATTCAAACAATCTTTTAGTGAAGGATAAATTTCCAAATTGTTTCCAAATCTATTTAAAAACTTCGTGTTTCATCTTGCCCGTATGGGGTTTCAATCACCACATAACTTTTCCATGTTTTTCGAAAGTGACCTTAAACTTTTGGCTGATACATCATATTGAGGGGTGACCCCAAATTTTTGGTCGATGACGACATGAAGAGTTAATTTACTTAATAACTTTTTTTTCTAGATTTTTTAGCTAAGTTCTGTGAAAAGCAGTTGAACGCTAATAAAAAATGGGTCATACTACCGCTCTCATCTTAAAATTTGGTCGACCCAATTTCAATACAATTTGGTAATTTATCTTTCGTTAAAAGATTGTTTGAATCAAAAATTATGCGTTATGGCGATCAAACTTTTTATCATTATTAGAAAACATCATGTTAACCCGCTGTTTCACCTTGCCCCACCCGTTTCAACTTGCCCCGGTGTACCTTATTATCTTTTGAATGAAACCTAGGGTTTTGAAATCGGACGCAAATTGGCGGAGATATGGGCCTAAAAAAATGACATGTTTTTGAGGGGGTGACCCCAAACTTTTGATCGGGAGTGTAAGTGTCACGGGAATGTTGTTAGTGGAAGGGTTAAGTCCAAAGGATATGTTCGGTATATATTTAGGAACAAAATAGTAAACTGGAATAAACTCACCAAATTATGTAAATGAATTCCAGTACTCTTTAGACGAATTGATGACTTCCATTTGCGCTTCACGGGCATCCAGAAGCAAAATCGCCAAAAATTACATCGAAATCATGCGAACATGAAGACAAAGTTCCGGCACTTCGATGGGAATAATACAAACACTCAGAACAATTGCGATTTATCCTACTCAAAACTACGTGATCCACTGGTATGAGATAAGTTGAACACCGGAGATCAATTTGCAAGCACTTGACGAGGTAAAATTTGCGGAAGCCATAGCACACCCAGTCATTTCTCAATTCAGCCAAAAGCCAAATTCAAAACAACGTGGATCAAAGAAAACGCGTGACAGTTTCGATAACGCAGTCGCCCGCGCGCACAGCCTGTCACGATCTCTCACGACGATTTTGTTTTCAGCTGTTTCTCTTCCCCAACGTGGTCTCCGGAGCAGTGCAATCGGATGTTGAATGTATTAAGGACTACTCACACCAACGGACCAGGATCATGCCCGGACCGCCAGCGGGACCCGTTTGGGCTTTGCTTCAAATTTCTTTTATATAGAATGTATGTAAGCTTTCACACTACGACAACCGGAGAGTGCCGTAGAACTTTGAAGAAATTGCTGTCACATACTTTCAGATAATGTGGGATTATAAAAGATTTGAAGCTTTGAAAGAAAGTCACCAGTATCTGCATCAGTTGGGTTGTTTAGTGAATATAATATTTCTATTTTCTAAAGCCTAATAATGGTTAAATAAACAAAGCAGTTTTAATTTCCATGAATAAAATGAGAGTTCAATCGATGAAATGACAGTTCACCCCGAACAAAAAAATTTCTCCATACAAACTTCAAATGCATTTTAAAATCGTTCCCGGTCACCAAAAATTATGAAATTTTGGATTTTGACTAATGTTTGGACGGAGATTCCGATTATGGAATGATCTAGATATTTACCCCTAAAGAACCCAACACGGTGTGTCTGGTGGACAACATTATTTTAAAAAAATCGGTATCGCTAAAATAGCCACCAAACGAAAGCTAAGGGTCCCACCTTTCATTTGAGCCTTAAATGAGAAAGTTCTATCGGCGGGTCTAGAACAATTTTTTTTTGATATAATATGATATTTTTTCGTATTTTCTCAAAGTACTAAGTAATAACGACAAACAGTTTATCCATTGCCAACATGGCTTTCCGACGAAAAATTTTTTATATGATGTTTATTACACTTCCCAAAAAAGCATAATAGTCCCAAGTGAATAAAAAAAAATCCAGTAAACAGTAGTCAGTTTCGTGGTTATGGGCAGTAATGCTAGAAAAATTGTAATAGTTTCAAGCAGGTGGAGATGATGAGTTCAAATTTAAATTTACATGTGTACCACGTCATGCTCTAATACTGGTAATTATTATATCACCGTGTTCCTCCTTATAGCGTGCATTTGACAAAAAAATCAATTATTTGACGAATTTTATTATTTTCTCTATTGAGCAATGCACGATATAAGCACAGACAAACAGACGTAACACTATTTTACAGGACTTGACACATGCATTTAACGATGAATTCAAATTTCGTATGATTTCCGCGATCCTTTCACCAGAGGTGGTAATGTTCGATCACTTTGATGCTTGCGAATGTACACGTTGCTGAATGATACAAACGAAACTTACAGGTGATATGTACAGTAGTGTGCGTGTTAGGGCATGCCGAGATACTACAATTAATTACAAGACGACATACACTTTCCAGAATCCTAAGATGACCGCAACTCGACATTTTCTGGAATCAAATCTTTAAAACGCGTGTATTTCTTATGGGGCAGGTGGGTCACGACCCATTATTTGAGATAGGTGGGCCTACAATAATGGAGCAAAACTAAAATAAAAATTGTGTTGTTTTAATTAGTTTATTAGTGAAAAAGGTACTTTTTCATAATATTCTAATTGAAATCCGAGATTTATTGACCAATCCAAATTCCTGTGTGGTAGTGGTTTGTGTTCAAATTTCCCGTGTTAATCTATCTGTAAGAACTTTGTAAACATCTTTTGTTCTCACGTATATGGATGGGCTTGCAATAGGTTTCGTGAGATAAAATTTGGAGAACTCAATTGTTCTCAAGGCCACCATTAACATAATCGTCATCATTGAAAAATCTAAAGCGATTTTCTCGTCTAAACTGATATTTTCGTATTAAGAATGTATTCACTGTATTGCTGCAGGAGAATGGAGTACAGTGATTGCATTTTCAATGCATATATTAAATCTCCTTTTAGCATCTTTAGCAGAATTGCAACGAGCACTATCTTTTTGCACCATCGGTAGTAGTGCTAAGTCTGCCGCGTTTGCCCGTTAATTGAGGAGAAACTGTAGTTCTTGCAGTACTACATGTTTCAGAATTACAGTAAATATAGATGCTCCGCGTAGAAGATTTAAATTATATTTATACTTAAAGAAAGTAATTCTAAAGGGTATGATCTCATCATTGATCTAATAAACTTTAAATGAATAATTGCGATATATTATCGAAGGATAATACCAACTTCTACATTTGGTATATTTCAGAAAATGTTGTTCAATAATATCAATAACCTGCAAATACAAATAAAAACAAGTTGGGACTTCTAATCTATTCTGTCTATTATTTGTATGCTCAACCATATAAAACAAATATCTAAATCAGTGAACATCAACTACCTTCAATGATATTAGTGGTTACAGAAAAAGCTTCTTCGATCACAGCACGCACACCTTGGTACGGTTTTCATCGTAACTTTATGATTTCATGTCGTAGTTGTTTCTCTAAAAGTTTGGAGCAAAGCTATGTTGAAATTTAATTTCTTTTACTTTTTTATGATTCAATAGGCCATATGAATAAAGCTGAGTAAATACTCTTTACTCAGATCTCTGTGAAGGTTCACAGAGATTTGTTCTACGGCTTCACAGAGATTTAGTAAAGAGTATTTACTCAATTTTATTCATATGGCCTAATACCTAATTATATACCACACAGCAATCCTTCTAATTTGCGAAAAATGTTGAATGCTTTTACAAGTACCAGAAAGGAACACAAAATGAACGAATACCGGACTCGACACGTAGTCATTTTATCCGAGCTACTTTGTTGATCGTTTTATTTTTATTAACATCCAAGTCATGGCCTACTACGACTGTAAAATTTTTCGAACCTGTGGTACTGTCGATAAAAACGAGGAGAATGGCAGTTGAAATAACTTCTTCTACATGTCAATAAGGAGAAGATGGTTAACACACATACTTACATATTGGCAAAATTCTATTACAACTCTCTTAAATATTTTTTTACGCTTGTCTGGGCAACATTTTGTATAAAAAAAATTGAATATGTTTTACCCGTTTACTCATTAGTATGATACGTTACTAATGAGCGACCTTATACGAGCCCATTAGGTTACACTCTAGGTGGAAAGGAAGAAAATGCAAGTCTCATAGTAATAAATTTTTGAAAAAAAAAATTGTTCTAGGACCGCCGATAGAACTTTCTTGTTTTAGCCTCAAATGAAATGGGGGACCTTCAGCTTTCATTTAGTGGGTGTCTTAGCGATACCGATTTTTTTTAAAATAATTTTGTTCTACCAGACACACCGTGCCAATTGCACATTTCGTCCGTTTGTGTCATTTGAAATTGTGCATAGGGTGTGTAAATAACTGAAGTGTGTAAATAACCTGAAGAAATTCCTGGATGATTTTTTGGAGTATTTCGTGGAGGAATTCCTGAGGGAATTACTGAAGAATTCCTAGAGTAATCCCCGGAGTAATTTCTGGAGGAATTCCTAGAGAAACTCACGGGAAAAGTACCTGGAGAAGTTTTCAGTGAACTACTGAAGAAGTCTTTGGGGGGCTTCTGAGGAATCTTTGGGGAACTCCTGGAGGAATTGCTGGAGAAATTCCTGAGCAACTCCTGCAGAAATTCTCGAGGACTTCCCGGAATTATTCCAGAGGAACTCCTGAAGAAATTTCCAAGAAACTCACGGGAAACTCGTGAAGGATTTTTCGATATCTCCTAAAAGAATTCCTAAGGAACTCGTAGAGGTATTCTCGGTGAGCATCTCGATGAATTTCTGAGGAACTACTGGAGGAATTTCCGATGAACTCTTGGGTACTTTCCGTGGAACTTCTGGAGGGATTCGCGAGTATTTTTCGTGGAATTCGTGAAAATATGCCCCAGTAAGTCCCTCAGTAATTTTTGGGAAAAATTCTGTAAAAATCTGAGGGATATCCTGGAGAGAAGCATGCATTATTGCAGGAGAACTTCTTGGTGAACTCTGAAGTAGAAGTCCCTGGTGCAATTTTCGGATTATTTATGCAGTAATTTCCAGAGCTATAATGGAGAAATCCCCAGGAAAATCCTGCGGAGATTCTACCACATACGCTGAAGGAATTATTGGGGAACTTCTAAAGGTGGTATTCCTGGGGTACCATGGAGGAGAGCTCCTGGACACATTCTAGGGAACTTCATCAGGGCTTCACGATGAACTGAAAAAAAATCTCGGCAAGCTTCTGGTGGCATTGGCGAGGTACTTTCTACGGCAATTCTGGAGAAATTCTCAGGGTATTCTGAAGGAATTTCCAGGAAAGTTTTAGGATTTCTGGGAAACTCCGGAAGAAAATTTGAGAAGCAATTGTTGGAAGTATCCCAGAAAAAGATCTAGTAGCACTCCAGGATGATTTCTACCAGGTTAATAGAGTCTGCTGGGCGCCCTCACGTAGTTGGATGTAGAGACACAGAGAAACAGGCGTCACATTCGACTCGCACTGCATCGATCACCTTTTTAACGGAAGTTTGGCGATTGGTCACTCTCTTATTGTTTTTGCTCCTGCTTGACGTTTGCTCACTACCATCATCTAGTGATGGCTCGACCAAGTACAGCATGATTGGCCGTTTTCATAATGATGCTTATAACTGTTTTTTTTCCAAGCGTTACGTGAGTGATGTAACAAAAGTCTGTGTCTTTATGGTAAATGTGTGCAACAAAGGCTGCAGTTTGTCTCTGGTCTGATGGACTACATGAACTGGAGAGTAAAGCTAAGTTTCCTGTTCCCATGTAGAGCGCTCAAGTTAACTTCCACCTTTTTCCGCAAGTATGATCTAATATTGGGAGATTCCTCTTACGCAATAATAGCGCTGATTTCGCGAGTAAAAGTGACAGTTCCATTTGATTTGCACGGGAGGCGTTACAAGCGTTACACTATTTTCCTCACTTGTCATCTGCGAACTGCTCAAGTAATTTTGAAGCGGAATCATTACTTGACCATTACTTGTCCTATCTTTTTGCACAGTACGTACAAAGTGGAAACTAACCATAAGCAAGATTAACACACACATGATGACCGTCAGACGATTCACTACAGCGTCGGACGGCGAATCTCCTCTGCATCATTCAGCGACTCCGGGCAGTAATTGCGAGCGTGACCTTTCGAAAATTCCATCAGAAGTTCTTCTAATTATATTTCCGGAATTCCTCTAGTACCTGTGAAAGATACAACTTTCCCAGAGAGGTATTCGTGAATTGCAGTAGAATTTGGTCTATTAACTCCTAGAAATTGCTCGAATAACTTTGTCCAGTGTCCAGTCGAATCAAAACAAACTCAAAATTTATCCTTACATGGTCAGACAATTCACACAAAACTGAGCTAAAGTGGGACAACTCAAATTTGAGTAAATTTTTTTTCCAGCGCTTGCGCTGGCTCAAGTGTGAAAATCTCATCAGTTTAAGCTGTATAATATTCTTGCTGATGTGAAGAATATTATACGGCTTAAATTGGTTGGATTTTTGTACTTGGGCCAGCGCTAATCGCTGGAAATGCAATTTACTCATTTTTTGAGCTGTTCCAGTTTAGCTCAGTTTTGTGTGAATCTTACTCATTTTAGAGTAACTTTTTCTTAGCGTGTATGGACTCTATTTCGCTACCGTCGAATGAAAAACTTTTCGGATATTTTTCTTGCGTGCCGGAGAAAACGAATTTCAGAAAACGGAAGTGCACTGCTAGGCTGGCTAGGCTTATAAAAACAATTAGAAAACAAAGTTATTCTAAACTGTATGTTTCATTTAATCAGAATTATGTGGCCTTTCAATACATGTATTCATTTTGAAAATATGAATCACACATGTAAAATAAAATGATATTTTCTAAATTTGTATTTTGTATGAGAACTTATTGGACACGGTGTACAGTACCTTTGGAATTATCGTTCGTGGGCATTGAAAAATAATGGGAATTCTGTTCTCGGGACGTGAATATCTGTTTCCTATAGTCCAGGGGACACAGGACACTTTTCATCTTTGTGCTGGCACCGAATACTCCGTTAGTAACTGATTGACTCAATTCTGTTCCAATTGCTCCAATCGTACAGCTGTGGAATGCCCTGACTTTAAGCCAGAACGTAGCGATTCGTTGTCAACAAAGCGATAAACGGAGCGAAGGAGCAAACCGACGCGACGAGCAGCCATTGGACGACCACCATAAATCCGGCTTTGATTTGGCGAATCGAAATATCGTCGTATGATAATGTATGGTTTTGGTTTTGTTATTCTTTGCGCAAATAGACTCATACCCCATGTTACCATCCGAATCCGACCGATTCCGACTGAGATGACGGAAGAAAGGATCTGAAAACATCCGATGTGGCGAAGCAAAAAGATAAATATTCAATATCGGGAGAAAGGCGTGAAATGGGCATGATTTCTGGACGTGAAGGAATTCTGTGAATGTAGATTTTCAGTGTATCCTCGGGTAGAGGAAAAGAGCTCAAAAAGTGGTATTGCTTTGATTGATATAAGAGATAAAAGATCTTAAAAATAATATCAAAAATTAACTTCTGGAACATCATCATCATATTTAGATTTTGTAAGATCTAATCAATAGCAGCGAGCTATTCGATTGATCATAACATATCAAATTTTGATAATGTCCAGATGTTCCAGGAACACATTTTAGATATTATTTTCAGATCCTTATCTCTTATATCAAGCAAACCAATATCACATTTTGATCGTCAGTATTTTTTCTACCTGGGTCGTTTTGCACCACTTTCCCCTTCATATAATCAATTGCCCACTGAATTGAGTTCGGCGAGGGGCCAAACTCACCGCACAGCACACTATGTTGTTGTTGGTACGACGGATTTTCAGCGTCCACCTTTTACGAGGGGTATGAGTAGTGAGCAGTCGGAAAATGTTTTTGTTTTTCCTCTCGTCGAAATTGGAAGATAACATTCCGATTCGAGGGGAAATATTACGCTTTGCTTTCGGAGATTTGTGTTTGTCTTTCGGGGCGGAAGGAATGTGATTTACAACCGACAATCGAATTAGTTCCACTCCAATGCGGAGTCGGATGACCAATTTAAGATCTGTGTTGCTCTCTCTCTCTCGAAAGCGGTCGCTTGTTTAAAGAGCTTTAAAGAGCAGAATCAACACTTTTCCTCTAGAATGTTGTGTAAGAATCCGAAACAAAACTTGTTTAAGGTTGAAGGATTCGTCACTGACATAATCGTTATCATTGAAAATTCGAAAGCAGTTTTCTCGCTCAAAACATGAATGTTTACATTGAAAAAGTATTTACTGTTCTCCATTCTGCACCTGCAATACAGTGAATACATTTTCACTGCGTAAATTTTAGCTTTGAACGAGAAAACTGCTTTCATATTTTCAATGATGACGATGATGTCAATGACGAATCCTTCAACCTTAAGATGCTCACTCTCTTCTTAGTGTTACTCACAGTGTCACAGAGACAGTTGCTTCACAGTTATTAATTGAGAGTATCTTCTATCACTGACCATTTTGCATGTGTATATCGTGTGGCAAACGTGAAAGAAAGTGAAAGAAATCATTTACGAAAAGTTCCTGGACTAACCGGAAATCGACCCCGTCACCCTCAGCATGAACATGCTGAATACCTCCGCCTTTACAGCAGCGACTATAGGGGGGCCTCGGAGCATTTCTCCAGAGGTATCTCTTTCAGTGATTGCTTAAGAAATTTTACCAGGGATTCTTTTAGAAATTTATGAGGGTTGTCCGTTGGAAATCTCTATAGGGATTTCCTCGTAAACTAATCCAGAAATTCCTTCAGAATTTCCCAGAAATATCTTCAGGAAATCCTCCAGGATTTTTTTCCAGAATTCTTCCTGAACTTTCTTTTGTAACTGAATTACCTGAAATTTCTTCAGAAATATCTCTAGCAATTCTTTCACGTATTCCATCAAGGATTACTCCAGGAATACCTCCAGAGATTACTTCTGAAATTGCTTCATGGATTTTGATTCAGGAGTCATGACGGAAAATTTTCAAGAATTTCTTCTCCACAGGAAGCACCCAAGTAACATTTTTTAGTCAAATAGGCAAGAATAGGTGCTAAATCATAATAAAACCAAAATAAAAGATATTAGGTTTCATGACAGTCCTGAAAACCTCTACAAGACTACTTGGTCATCGAAATGTTACTTGGGCAATCTCCTGGAGTTCTTTCAGGGATTGTGCTTCAGAAAATCCTAAAGGGATTTCTTCAGAAATTCAAAAACACGTCCAGTATTTTTTCACGGTTTCTGGAGAAGCTGCTGAACAAATCTCAACAGGAATAATTGAAGGTATCCCAGAAGATATTTCTGACGGAGTCGCAGGAGTAATTGTAGAAAAAACCTGTGTAGATATTTATGTAGGATTTCCTGAATGAATCTCTCAAGCAATTCTTAGAGGGGCTCTTAGAGGAATTTCCACAAAGCTTTTGAAATAGGAATTTGATGGAAACAAAAATCCGTGGAAAAACTGTTGATTTTATTCCTTTGTTGTAATTCCAAAAGAAATCCTTTAAATACTGAAAGAGTCCCTGGAGATGTTTCAGAAGAAATCTCTGTGGAAATTGTAGAATGAACCTATAGAGGAATTACTAAAAAAAAAAATGATTTTTCCCAAAAAATCTTTAGTTTTACTCCTGTACATAAAAGTTCCTGAGGGTATTATTGAAGGAGTCCCAGGTAAATTCGTAAAAGAATTTCAGAAAGAATTTCTGAAAAAAATCTTGGAGGAATACCAGATAAAGCTTGGAAAAGACTTGGTGGGACTCCAATAGAATCTAGAAGACTTGTGGGAGAACTTCTAGAGGATTGTCTTATAAATATCCTGGAGAAATTGGAAAAGTCTATTATAAAGTAAATTTTCCAATGGAATTGTAACAGAAACCTCTTGGAAATATTTCTGGAGGCATTTCCGAACCCGTGACAAAAAAAAACCCTGGAGATATGCTTGACGGAAATGCTAAAAAATGTTTGGGGAAATAGATGGAGTTATACTGCTAGAACTCTTTAACGAATCTCTGAATTTCAAAAAATTCTTGGTGGAGTTTCTGAAAACAAAAATCTTAAGGTCATATTAGAAGGAAGCTCTGGAGAAAATTCTAGAGAACCCTTGGAAGATTTGTTTTGAATGAATTCTTTGGATCATTTTAAAAATATCCGTAGTACAACTTTGGAAGGAATCCACAGAAGATTTTCCAAAGAAATTTCTGGAGAAATTTCTAAAGTAATCGCTGAGAAAATTTAACGAAACATTTTTATGAATCTCCAGAAGAATTCTGTTCCAGGATATCGAGGAATTCCTAACGGATTATCTTAACGATTTCCTGAAAAGAAAATTGAAGAAAATTTTGTAAGATGTTTTGAGGAAATCCTTTGTGAAATTTCTGAATGAATTCAAAACTTAAGATTTTCCAAAAGAATTCGTTGGAAAATAATTCTGAAAGAAATTCAGGAGAGATTTCTAAAAAAATCCTTGGAGCGATTCCAGAGGAAACTCAAGGAGCTCTGAAAGGTTTTCTATTGCAATGAATACTTGATTTTATAAAAAAAATGCCTATTTATAGGATTATTTAGCAATTCCTGAAGAACTTTCTGAAGCAGTACGTGGAAGCAGGCATGAGAATGAGACTTTTTTCTGTTTACCGTTCATCGATACTGGCAGTAAAATAAAACCAAAACAACGGCAGCACCAATACCATCAGACGCCGCGCCGACGGCAGTCAAGCAGACGCTTGACGGTTTTCGCTTTTCTTCGAAAATATTTATGAACAGTCATGCTGAGGCGGGTGATTGCGAAAAATGTCAAATATTTTCAACTGCTAATAACTCACTTGTATTAATAAATAATTCAAATCGATTTGCACAAATAGCTAGAGCACACTCCTAGCTTTGTGATGCATGTAAAGAAGTTTGTCTAGAAGCGGTTTGAAACGCAGAAAAATGCGAAAATGGGAGAGACATAAATTTCTGTCATCGTTGTGCTCGAGTACTGGCGCTCTCGCGCTTGAAAACCGTTTCGAGCAAGAAGGCTGCAGAAAAAAAATGTTATGACATTTATTTTTCGAACAGTTTGAGTTTAGCTGGGCCTGTGATGTTCGTGTGGAAAAATGTCAAATGTACAGCCGGTAACCGTTTTTTCCAGTACATTTCTCATCCCTGCGTGGAAGATTTTTTGATGGAAATATTTGGAGTTTCACTTAAGATCATTGAACAATTTCGGAATGAATCAATGGAAGAAATTATGAACAATTCTATGTTTCTTTCTTCTTCATCTTTATCCTTATGAATC
This sequence comes from Aedes albopictus, assembly GCF_035046485.1. NCBI lineage: Eukaryota > Metazoa > Arthropoda > Insecta > Diptera > Culicidae > Aedes > Aedes albopictus. The sequence goes on from NC_085136.1 coordinate 60,511,844, forward strand.
TTCTTTTCTTTAAGAATCTTTAAGGCATTTCAGAGGAATTGATGAAGAATTCTGTGGATTTTCTCAAGAAATCTGTGGAAAAATTCTTATAACGAATTCTCAAAAAAATCTCAGAAGGAATCCCTAGCAGAATTCCTGAAGATTTCTTGAAATCCTTTCTAAAGGAATTTCTGGGGCGTTTTTGAAGACTTTTTTTTTAAATCAATGGGGAATTTTTATAAGACATCCTTGAATGGTTTTCTAAACAGATCTTCAGAGATATTTTTTGGAATCTTTCTCAGATTTTTTGAAGGAATTCTTGAAGGATTTCTGATGAAATACGTAATGTTTTAAAATGAACCTCTATGTTTTCTTTTCTAATTTGAGGAATTTCCAAATCATTAGATAGATAGATTTTCTACATAATAAAATTCGTAATGGAATCCTTGAAGGAATTTTCGAAGGAAATCCAAGAGGAATTTCTAAAGAAAAATCTGAACTATCGCAGAGCGAATTTCTGAAAGAAGCACTAGAAAATTTTTATTACTCGGAGGAATTTCTTATGGAATCCTTGAGAGTAGTTCCCATTTGGTAGAGATTTTGTGCACGCATGAGAGCACAAAAACTCGTAACAATTACATAGGCGGTGCTATCGAAGAGTCTCTTTCTCCCCTACATGGAGCAACCCTCGAAGGAATCTTGGGAAAAACCATAGTAGGAATCCCTGAAAGAATCTCAAGAAAAGTTCATAAGAGAGGGGGAATCCCTAAAAAAAAACCCATGAAGGAATTCCTAAAAAAATCTTGAAGAGATTGCTGGAGAAATTATTGGAAAAATCTTGAAAGGATTTCTTGAAAAAAAAATGGAGATAAATACCTAAAGGATTCCTGGTATAAATCCCGAAAAGAGTCCTGATGGAAACCAATGAGAAAATCCTGGGGACTTCTTGAAATAATTCCTGAATAAGTCCAGGAAGGATTCTTGAGGAATATACCTCATGAAATTTCAGGAATAATTCGTGAAAAATTCCCAGAAAGTAAAACCAGGTGAAACCTCTAGAACATTCCTTTAAGGAATCCCAGTAAGAGTGCCGAAAAATACCCCTGAAGAAATCTCGGAAGAATTCACTGAAAGAATCCTGGAAGGAATTTGTAACGAAATTTCAGAAATAATTCCTGGAGAAATCCCTGAATCAACCCCAGGAGACATCCATAAAGAAATCCCGGGAGGAATTCCGGATGGAATTTCGGGACGGAAAACAGAAAAAAATCTGGAAAAAAAGCGGAAGAAATCCATAGAAGAATCCCGGAAGAAATGATTGATAAAATCCCGGTAGCATAGGCGCCAACTTAGGGGGGGCAAGCATGGTTTTGCCCCCCCAATATTTGACGATTTTTATTGATTTTTCGATTTTCCCATACAAAAAATCCGAAAAACCAGGCTTTGCCCCCCCAATAATTTGACCAAGTTGGCGCGTCTGCCCGGTAGTAATCTCGGAGGAATCCTTGGAGGAATCCATGACAGTAACCCAGGAGAAATTAGATGAGAAATTCCGGGACAACCTCAAAAAGAATTCCCTGAGATATCGATAAATGAATCCTGAAATGAATCTTTGAAAGAATCTCTCAAAAAACCTAGGGAATTCCGCAATGATATTGCTAAATTAATCTCGGGAAGAACACCTGAAAGAATCCCTGAAGAAACCCATGAATGAGTAACGAGAAAACTCAATGAAGGAATGTTGGAAGGAATCCCGGAAAAAAAACTCTACAAAAATCCCTGGAAGAAGTCTTGAAGGAATCCTTAAAAGGAATCCGGGAAGTAAATATGGATAAATCCCTGGAAGTATCAATAAGAATGGACTTCTTCAAGCCTTGAAGGAATCCCGAAAAAATATCCAGTCAGAAATACCAAGAAATATCCTGATGGATGGAATCTTGGAAAGAATTCTTAGAAGAATCCGGAAGAAATTTTGGTAGAAATCTCTGATGCAATGCCGGAAAGTATTTCCGATGGCATCTCGGGAGACGCTAATCAATGAAAGAATCCCGGGAGGAGCTCCTACCGGAATTTCAGAAAGATGAGATCCTGGAAATCCTGAATAGTATCCTGGAGGAACTCCTGTAGGAGTTTCTAAAGGAAACCCGAGAGGGATGAATGTAGGAACTCCGGGGCATGGAGTAATTCCGAGAGGATAAATATTTTTGAAGAAATGCTGTGAGAAATCAATCAAAGTATCCTTGGGAGAAATCCCTGGGAGTATTCCGGAAGGAATTCCGGGAAAAATCTCCGGAAGGATCTCGGGTAGAATCTCTATTGGAGTACCGGAATGAATCCCGGGTGGAATGCTTGGAGGAATCCTTAGAAGAATACTTAAACATATCCCAGGAAGAATCGTGAGTGGAATACTGGATGGAGTTCCAGGAAAAATACTGGGATGATTTCCTATACTGTTATTGAGAGGTATCACAAGGTGAAGCCAGTTGAGAGCTATGGCAACGGCGGTCAGAAGGTTATTGGGGAGAGCAGGGCCGTTTCAGGGGGTCTCATGGAGATCAGCGTGGAACCAGGATATCTCAGGGGCTTTTCAAGGGGGTTCCAAGAAGTCTCCAATTCGTCTCAGGGGTTTTTGTTGCATTCTTTTGTTGGGCTCCAAGGGGTCACAGGGGCACTTTAGGGACATTTCAGAATGCCTCAGGGGCGCTTCAAGGGGTCTCAGGGGGTTTCAGAGGAGTCCCAGAGAGTCTCTAAGGCGTTTTAGGAAGATTTAGAGGGTACCAGAACATTTCAGGGGTGTTTCAAGAGGTCCCAGTGGATTACTGAGGGATTCTAAACGTCTGAGGATCTTTTTTTTATTTCTCTTCATTTGTGAATTTTGACTAAGGTTAATTCTTCACAAATAGGTCTCAGGGTTGTTTGGAGGAGTCTCAGGAGCATTTCAGAGGTCTAGGCGTTCTAGGAGGTCTCTCTCACTCTCTGGGGGGTTCAGGGCTGTACTTCTCAGAGGATACCTGGGGGTCTCAGAAGCGTTTCAAGGGGGTGCCAAGGGGTACCAAGGGGTTTGTAAAACGTTTCATACTATTGAAACGCTCCTGAAAACCCCTACATAATTCATTTGAAATTCCTATAAACGCCCTTAAACTAATGCGACCCCTCCAGAAGCCCCCTTGAAAATTTTTGAAGTGCCCCTGAAATGCTATCAAACCCTAGAACCTCTCGGAATGCCCTTGAAACTTTCTGAATTGCATCTGAACGCAATGAACGCCCCGATACAATTTGAAACTGCGTCACTTCCCATAGCCTCACAAAATCAAACAATCAGCAAATCGCTCATTGGATTGGAATGCTAAATACTCTGGTTTGAAATAGTCCCATCATAGTCAGACAATCTCAACATGCCAATCAAACCAATATCACGTACTGACGACTAAGTCGCCTTTTGTTCCAGTTTTCCGAACATGTTACACAAAAGAACATCATTCAAATGGACTCGTGAGTAGTGGAGGAGGCAATCCACAATTCGTGTCAACTATTTTCAGTTTGTGGTTCTGAGCACATCTGAAGGAAGTCTTGGAAAAATATCTGGAAACCCGTAGTACAATTTTGGAAGAAATCCATAGATAAAGATGGAAGCTATCTCTGGAGAAATTTCCATAGGAAACATTGACGAAACATTTTAAGGAGTCCCTGGAAGATTTCTGTACTGTGAAGGAATCACGGAAGAAATCCCTCAAAGAATACCGGGAGAAAATTTTGGAGGTATCCCTGAAAAAGACCCGGGAAAAAAAACCTTGAACAATTCCTGGGAGGAATCCCTGGAGAAATCCCTGGGAGAGTTTCAAGAGAAGTCTCTGGAAGAACCATGAAGGAAGCCCTGTTCAAAATCCTTGGATGAATTCCTAAAAAAAACCTGAAAGGATTCTTGGAGAATTTATTAAAAGAGTCTTTGAAAAAATCTCGGGGTAAATCCCCGAAGGATTCCTGGGAGAAATCCCTAAAGAATTTCTAGCAGGAATCGTTGGAGGAATCATGGGAGAAATTCCAGGAAGAATTCATGTGACGACTCCGAAGGAATTCCTAAAGGTATCTCGAGGGGAACACCTGGAAGAATGGCGGGAAGAATCCCGGTTGAAGTTTCTCCAAGAATTCTGGGAAAAATCCACAAAGGAATCCCGGTAGAAACCAATGCAGAAATCTCGGGCGAATCCTTGAACAATCCCTGAATTAATCTCAGGAGAAAACCTAGGAAGAATTCTGGAGGAATCCCCGAGGAGATTTCTGGAATAATACGTGAAATAATCTCAGAAAAAACTCCGGGAAAAATCCCTAACAGAATCCCGGGAGGAATGCCTGTTGGATCTATTAGAATCCAAAGAGAGATCAACGAAGGAACCTCGAAAGCAATTCGTAACGGAATTCCAGAAAGAATTCCTGGAGAAATCCTTGGAGAAATACCAAAAGCAACATCAGAAGACATCTTTAAAGAAATCCCGGGAGGAATCCCAAGGATCGCTGAAGAAATCTCGGAAAAAAGGCGGAAAGAATCCATTGAAGAATTCCGGGAAAAATAAGAAATCACAGTGAGAATCTCTGAAGAAATCCGAAACGAAATTTCTGAAAAAGAAATCCTGGGGAGGATCTCTAGTATCTTGGAGGAATTCCTGAAGGAGAAATCCCAAAGGTAAACCCGGAAAGGATAAATGAAGGGATCCCGGGACATGAAGAAATTCCGAGAGGAATCTCTGATGAAATTCCGTGATGAATTTCAGATGGAATCCCGGGAGTAAAGGTAAGGATACCTCAGGTGACCAGGTGACATTTCTAAATAAATCTCGGGAGAAATTTCTAAAGGAATCCCGTGAGGCATCAAATGAAGTATCCAGGGTGGAGTCCCTGGGAGAATCCGGGAAAGAATTTCAGGAAGAATCTCCAAAAGAATCTCAAGTAGAATTAGGCTCGTCTTTGGAGTACAGTTAACATTTTTGACTCAATTATTCGTTCTTTCCAGCTGAAATATCATTATTAACCCGTAGGCTACGAGGCTTACAACAAAATTTCAAACCGCTGCCAAAGACGCAAACATCAATATTTTTCAATGAAATTTTGAGGTTCACTGCACTTTTAGTTGTAGTTTCAGTTATGCTGGGAGCCACGAAAATTGAAGCCACGAGGACAGTTTGATTCCGGTGGAAGTCTGGGTCAGGAGGGGTAAAAATTGCATAACCTTCCTTTTAGCAAGGTCCCATTAGTTGGAATCCAAATTAATTCATCTGAAAAGTTGTTAGTTCTATGTATTATTATATATTACGTCAGGCCTGGGGGTGAAGAAGCATATAGGTGGTGTAGAACTTTTTCCAGGCCTCCAAAATATTTTCAATTTTGAGTCTAATTTCTATGCGTTTGTAAAAGATTTTGAGGCACGCAAGAAGTAGATTTTTCTGTCCTAAGCTAGGTCTTAAGCATATTGAATTAAACTATAAGTAAAACTTGATGGTAACACACTGTTTTTGTTAGAAAAATCATGTTTTCCCCGAAAGTAAGACGATTTCACAAGAAATTGCCTACTTTTAGGCGATAAATGCGATACCTTTTGTGAAGCATTAAACACCTAAAAGTAGGCAATTTCTTGTAAAATCGTGGTACTTTCGTGAGAAATATGATTTTTCTAACGAAAACAGTATGTTACCATCAAGTTTTACTTATAGTTTAATTCAATATTCTTAAGACCTAGCTTAGGACAGAAAAATCTACTTCTTGCGTGCCTCAAAATCTTTTACAAGCGCATAGAAATTAGACTCAAAATTGAAAATATTTTGGAGGCCTGGAAAAAGTTCTACACTACCTATACACTTCATAATCCCCAGGCCTGACGTAATATACAATAATACGTAGAACTAACAACTTTTCAGATGAATTTATTTGAGTTCCAACTAATGGGGCCTTACTAAAAGGAAGGTTATGCAATTTTTACCCCTCCTGACCCAGACGTCAACCGGAATAAAACTGTCCTCGTGGCTTCAATTTTTGTGGCTCCCAGCATAACTGAATCTACAACTAATAGTGAAGTGAACCCCAAAATTTCATTGAAAAATATTGATGTTTGCGTTTTTGGCAGCGGTTTGAAATTTTGCTGTAAGCCCCGTAGCCTACGGGTTAACAACCTGCAGTTCTATTTTTGAACATTGATTTCCTTTTTTGTTGAGTTTCCAAAATGTGTCCCTTATTTAAACAGAACAAATCTGACAGCCTAGGTAGCCTAGCCTATGGGAATAACGGAATGAACTCCGGGAGGAACGCCTGGAGGAAGAATACTTGAACAGCTCTCAGGATGAACCCTGAGTGGAATACTGGGAGGGGTTCAGGAGAAATCCTGGGATGAATCCCCATAGTATAGTTAAAAGGAATTGCAAGATGAGAATTCTCCGGGTCGTCCCAGGGGTTTAAAGCGGACTCCAGGAGGCTACAGGGGACACAGGGGCACTTTATGGGTGTTTCAGGAGGCCTTAGGGGCACTTCAAGATTGATTGATTGATTTATCTTTATTATAGAGACACTTCAAGGGGTCGCAGGGGGTTTCAGGGGAGTTTTCAGAGAGTCTCAGAGGGGTTTCAGGGGATTTCAGGGGATACCAGGAAATTTCAGGGGAGTTTTAACAGGGGTCCCAGGGTATTACAAGAAGTATCGGGAGGTCTTAGGATTGTTTGAGGAAGTCTCAGGAGGATCTCAGGGGGTCTCGGGAGCATTTCATGGATTGTCTGGATCATTCCAGAGATCATTCCTATATGGCGTTCTAGGAGATCCCTCGCAGGGGGTCTCAGGGGCGTTTGAAGGGGGTTAAAGGGGGGGATCAAGGGGTTTTTGGAGAGTTTAATATTACTTCAACGCTCCGGAAAACCCCGTAATACCTTTGAAATACCCCTGAACACCCTTAACCTTTCTAATGCATCACTTTGTGAAAAGCTCAAAATGACGCTAATATACAAGAAGGGTTGAACTGCTGAGATTCCTCCAGGAAAACCCTTGAAACACCTCGAAACACCCCTAAGATTCTTTGAAATACCCCTGATACCTCCATATTTTCATTGAAAGGTCTTTGAAATCCCCGTAATCCATTTGAAATGCCCTATAAATCTCTTCGAACGCCCTCAAAATGTACCTGAAACCTGTCTGAAATGAGCCTGAAACCCCTTTGAAGTGCTCCAGAAATACCTCAAAACTTCGCTAAAACTTCCATGAACCCATTGAAACGTCCTTGAAAACCTAGTAATCAATTTGAAATGCCCCTGAAACCCTTTAGAATACTCTTAAAAGGCTCCAGAAAACCCCTGAAACTCCATGAAGCACCCCTGAAATGCTATCCAACGCCCCTAGAACTTCTAGGAACCCCATCAAAACGTTTGTGAAATCTCCTGAAACTCTCTGAATTGCATTTGATCGCGTTGAACGTCTTTGTGATCCTTTTGGCGCTTTTTCAAAACTTATGAGGCCTCGTTACTGAGTCGCCCTTGAGCACACGGAAAATCCAAACTACCCAATATTTGGGTCGATTCTACTCAAAATTGAGTATATCGAATAAACTCGTTACCCAAAATTAGGTTGTTTTCCCTCTCTGGCTCACCGATGTTGTCAAAAACAAACAAAGATGCATCTACCCAAAGGGGGTCCTTGACCCCAATAAGCCAATATTGGGTAAATGTTGGTTTACTCAAAATTGAGTTGAATGAGGGGGGTCTTAGGTTGAATTTACCTACTCTTGAGTATATTTTTTAGCTGGGGGTAAAGGTAATCTACCTAGCGTGAGTTTAATCGATTTACTCAAATTTTGGCTTATTGGGCCGAACTATGGAATTGCGTCAAAAGAACTCAATTTTGGGTAGTTTGGCGGTTCCGTGCAGATTAATCGATTGCAGCGCCACCACGATTGCATTGCCATTTCGAAACAATGGATAATTTGTAACTGCATAACTTCCCAGAGAGCCTCACAAAATCAAACAATCGGCAAATCGCTTATCGGAATGCTAAATACTCCGGTTTGAAATAGTCCCACTACATATAGTCAGAAAATCTCAACATGCCAATCAAATCAATATCACGTACTGACGACTGAGTTGCCATTTGTTCCAGTTTTCCGAACACGTCACACAAAAACCATTGTCCACCGTCGTCCAAATGGACCCGAAAGTAGTGGAGGAGGCACTCCACAATTCATGCCAACTATTTTCAGTTTGTGGTTCGGAGCCGCAGAGCAAACATTCGATTTGAATATTGTTTTTCGAACGGATTTTCTTCGAAAATTCCATACACGTTTTTCCTCTGCATTTACTCTGCACTCACTGCATACACTTACCTACATTCATTGGCAATGGAAAAATATGCAGTCGCAATCATCGCCGTGACTTGGAATGGTTCATCGAATCGATTTGGCTTCCATTGCGACGGGAACGGAGAACAATTCCGATGAAAGCTCTAATGAGGAGCGATTCAGATTCCGTGCGTAGCGATAGCGCTAATCAAAGTGGCCCATGGGTTCTTGCGAATACATGGTAGGATGACACTCAAAGTCACTCTTCTTTCCGTTTTGACATTCACATTGTGCGGGGCCTACTTGGGTCGTTGTATTAACGCAACTGGCAGTTCATGGAACTCGTTCGTCATTCGCCGAACCATACATGAACGAATAGGTTCCGTCTTGCTGTGATCGACGGAACGGAACTAATTAAATCAAAGCAATCAGGCGCAGGACGACGACGGTGAGTGGCCCTGGTAACGATGGCTACCTCCAGGCAGATAAATGAGAATGTTCTGCAGTTCCTGGCGGAGTGCTTCTGACTCGAGACGCTCCAGTGGAATGAGCTTCTATATTGCTTCTGGAATTGCTAATGCAGATGGCACGAGGAGTTCCAAGAATGTTTGATTGACGTTGAGGATGTTGGGGAAATTGAAGGGAATTGAATTCCTGTCAGAAGTTTAGGACTGACACAGAACTTGTTATATTATTCTCTAAAATATAGTTATTGTTTTACAATAATGACCAACTTCAGATCATATGTATTCTGTTTATTTTAAGGCGATGATCTTTTAAGCGTAAGCGATTTCATCAGTTATAAATATCATTCTCTAATCCATTGCGAAAATCCTCCCACTGAATGGTTCCCGTATTGCCACAATCGCGATAAGATGCCAAAATTCTCCATTGAGTGGATTCAGGCAACAGTACCCGTTATCATCGCCCGAAATTGTTTCTACATGCTTTCTGACAGCTCCGCAAAGCCCCGGTGAAGAAATAATACCACCCTTCTAATGGTAATTAAGAGAACCTCTTCGCTATAGCAGAGCAGGTGGTGCAGGTACAACAGAATCGAATGTACCGTGGTACCCACATCATACAAAACAGGCGAAGGCCGTTGTGAAGAAGGTGAGTGTTAAGCTTTTTTTGTTCATAGCCTCAAGCTGAGAAGGGATAAGTATGGCGCGAGAAATTAATTAACAGGTGTTGCTTGTAGTTTGGGACAAAATGATTTTTCTTCCCGTTTTCTATCAAGCAAAGAGTATAATTTCTCAAGTTTCTTTTATTGAGCAGTGTTGCCAACTATAAAATATATCGATTACTTCAATTAAAACTAAATATATAGTAATTTACACCCTCTTCAATATTTATGAATTGGTTATTTTGCATTGAATCCTAAACATTAAATTTGATTTACTGTGTTCTTAGCAGTGCTGCCAGCAATTAAGAAAATACTTCTTCATTATGAGCCTTTTACACTTACCCCAAAAGCCACGTTAATAAAGACAAAAAAAACTTACCCCAATATTACTTGATGCTTGAAATAGCTACTAATAAGTATCAGCTCTACACTGAACTTTATTGCGGAGCAATGTTGCCAGATATAAACAATTAGGAGCCAGTTCACGAGACTATACGACCTTTCAATAGTAAAGTGCCCAGTAACGTAAAAAAAACACAATCCCAGGCGGCGCGGCGTAACGCCATAACGTGCTTCTAATGAAGGGTCAATTACACTAGTTTACAGCATTTTTGAACTCGGTAAGCTGATGATCATTTTTGGTGTAGAATCATGCCCTGAGTTCGAAAACGCGAAGGAAAAAAATTACAGTAGAGCGGAAATTTTTTCGACTTTCCATACAAGGTTGATGATTTGAAATCGATTTTTGTTCTATTTTTAAGCAATGTCGCTCACTTCAAACATCTAATTCTCCATAATCAATGCTCCGATTGAGCTGAAATTTTTACTGTAACTCGCCTACATATGATATGTCAAATAAACGTCGAGAAAGAATTTTTCAGTTGTTTTTTTCTTATTGAAAAAAATACATTTCTTCAAATTTTTTTGGGAATTTTGCTAAAATTTAGGAAGATCGTCCCTAAAACTCGCCAATATCTTGAATTTCATCGATCTGACGCAAATCCTGTATTCAGATGACCGAATGGTATTGTATTCAGCTTTCAATTTATGGAAAAAGATTTAAAATTGTATGAACAAAACGCAATATGTTTGAATTTCAGTAAATTACATATTTTGAAAAGTTACAAAACTCGATATTGAGCTAAAATTCAAAAACTGTTCTACTTTAAATTTTTTGAAGGTCGGTTTCGAAATCAGCACTAAATTGTGCTTCAAAAATTTTGGTTGTTGACAGAAGTTCACGACTTTCGTTTTATTTTGTAAACTTGTGTTACCGTATGAATGTTACAAAATGTGAAAGATAATAATCGTTGCAACTAGTTTGCTTGTAATTGAAGAAATATTCACATGTCCAATCAACATGCAAGTAGCTGCTTTATGCCGAGGATACCTATTACCTTAGGTTAGCATAAAAACAACCTTGCATCTCCATTGGACTACCCTATTCCACCATCACCTACTGTGGATACAATACTCGTCCACACATCAGCGTAGGCGTGTACTATCTCAGGGAACTGCACGCCACGGTTACTATGCAAAAATTTGTGAAAAATATACTTGATGAGCTAGGGTACAGTCGATGTAGCTGCACGATAAAAGTTTGATAAACTCTCTGATTCTCAGACAATCGCTTTGCACGTATGATGAAATTTATGACGGTGTTATACGCACTTTTATACGTTAAAGTTACATCGCAAAAGATGCAGCAAAAGTGCCTTATTCGTAGATAATTATAAAACTATATGACTTAAGGCGATAGCTTATGCGATACACGGTATGCACTATTGTGACGTAATAAAGCATCTTATGCGACTTAAAATATATATCAAAAATGCTTATGGCCTTTGGATTATCGAGCCACACTATACACTCGACACTAGACACTACTGATGAAACGAACTCTTTAATTATTTAAGACATTCAAACTTAACGCGTTTGTTCAAATGCATTTGGTTTATCTGTGCTGTGACGAAGCATCATTTCCCACACGTTTTTCACTACCCTTGTCTGGCTGGATTTCATCGGTGTTTCAATGGGATTATAGCGGTTTTAGGGACATTCCGAGGCATTGCAGAATCGCTTCAAGGGATTTTCAAGGTTTTTTCTAGAACAGTTTTGAGGTCTTTTCAAGGGATTTCAGGTCATTTCAAGGGATTTCAGAGGTATTTCAAGACGCTCCAGAGGGAATCATGTGGTCTCAGCGGCCTTCATAAGGCATTCAGGAGCATATTATAGGAATTACGGGGATTTCAGGAGCGTTTCGATATTATGAAGCGCCCCAGACACCACCTGGAACTCCCTTGAAACCCCGTAAGACGCCCTGGATGGCCCATGAGACCTCCGAAACGCTTCTGAAACTCCCTTAATGCTCCCTTAATACTGGAACTCCATGACACGCCCCAGAGACCCCCTAAATCGCCTGAGGCTCCCTGAACCCCCTTTGAAGCGCCCCTGAGAACCCCTTGAGCCCGAATGAAACCCCCGGTATATCCCGGTATCCCCTGATACTCTCTTGGACTCCCTAGGAATGCCTCTGAGATCTCTTGGCTCCCTCAGACCACATTAAACGCCCCCATGTCAATTTGAGCCCATTAAAATCCCCGCATCCGAGACTCCTTATAACGAGCGAGCAACAGGCTAGGCGCAGGTGGTCAGAATAGCCCGAATAGCCCGAATGGAGTCAGGCCGCGCGTACCTTTGAGATCCCTAAAGCACCCCTTGAACCCGCTAGAACTCTCTTACAACTTTTTTGATACCTCTTGATAACCTCTAAAGCGCTTTTGAGATCCTCAGGATACTCCTGTACCACCCTGAAACGCTCCTGACATCCCCTGAAAGATCCCCCAAAGCACCCCTGAGACCCCTACAACTTCACTGAAACGCCCTTGAGACTCACTTAAACGCCCCTCAGACCCCTTGGGAACCCCTTGGAATGTCTCAAAGATCTCCTGGTAACTCCTGAAATGCCCCTGAGTCCCCTGAAACGCCCTTGAGGCTCTCTGAAATATCCCTGCGATCCCATGAAACATTCCTGACCCTTCCTTTGGCACCCCTTAGACTATCTGAACCCTCCTGGGACCTCCTGAAACGCCTCTGAGATCACCAGAAATGTCCCCTGCTACTCTCTGAAATCTTCTGGAATCCCCTGAAATTCTCCTGAGGCCCTAATTCCCTAAAGCACCCCTGAGGTCCTGTAGAATCCCCTGAAGCTCCATGGGATCCTCTGAAACGCTCCTGAAACACCCTAAAGCACCAATGAAAATAAAATCCCCTTCAAATGCTTCTTCATCATCTTCTTCTTCTTCTTCTTCTTCTTCTTCTTCTTCTTCTTCTTTTTCTTCTTCTTCTTCTTCTTCTTCAAAGAAATTTCCTTTACGAAAAGTTCCTGGACCGACCAGGAATCGAACCTGTCACCCTTTGCATGGTCTTGCAGGATACCCACGCCCTTAAAGCTGTGGCTATATGGGCCCTTATGCCCCTTAGACCCCCTGAAACGCCCTCAAGACCCCCTAAAGCAACCCTGCAACCCACTAAAACCCTCTAAAATTCCCGGATATTCATGGGGCCCTCTGAAACGCTTATGAGATCCCCAAAATTGCCCATGAGACCCCCTGGAGTCAACTTGAAGCCCCCAGGGGTCCCCTGAAACGCCCCAGAGATTGCCTGAAGCCACATCGTATGAGCATGCAACCGCGTTGAGTGCTCAGCTCAACGCATACTGATTTCGCACTGACCATTCGGTCGGGTAAGGTCAAACCTAATCGCATAAACAATTCGTCCGCACTCATCATTTCGAAGGCACAACCACGAGCGTGTGGGGGATTGAAAACTATGCCGAAGGGATAAGGTTATGAAAGACGGACCCGGTTAGGGTGGTGCTTTAGACCCAGATTGACTTTCTATACGGCAGAAAGGTAACTTGTGCTGTGAGTTTTTTCGACCACTCCCTGAAACGTCACTGAGCTTCCTAAAGCACTTCTTAGATCCTGTGGAACCTCCTGAAAGGCACTTGAGATCTCTCTAAATGCCCCTTAGATCCCATAGAAACCCCTGAAACGCCACTAAGGCCCCCTGGAAGCGCTCTGAGAACCCCTGTAACCCCCTGAAAATCCCCCTCCAGGAGTTCCTCCCGGGACTCCTCCAGGAGTTCCTCCAGGAGTTTCTTTAGGGAGTCCTCCAGGGACTCCTCCAGGAGTTCCTCCAGAATTTCTCTAGGAAGTTCCTCCCGGGACTCCTCCAGGAGTCCCTCCCGGGACTCCTCCAGAAGTTCCTCCCTGGACTCCTCCAGGAGATCCTCCAGGGACTCCTCCAGGGACTCCTCCAGGGACTCCTCCAAGAGTTCCTCCAGGGACTCCTCCAGGAGTTCCTCCCGGGACTCGTCCAGGAGTTCCTCCCGGGACTCGTCCAGGAGTTCCTCCCGGGACTCGTCCAGGAGTTCCTCCCGGGACTCGTCCAGGAGTTCCTCCCGGGACTCGTCCAGGAGTTCCTCCTGGGACTCGTCCAGGAGTTCCTCCCGGGACTCGTCCAGGAGTTCCTTCCGGGACTCGTCCAGGAGTTCCTCCCGAGACTCCTCCAGGAGTTCCTCCCGGGACTCGTCCAGGAGTTCCTCCCGGGACTCGTCCAGGAGTTCCTCCCGGGACTCGTCCAGGAGTTCCTCCCGGGACTCGTCCAGGAGTTCCTCCCGAGACTCGTCCAGGAGTTTCTCCAGGGACTCGTCCAGGAGTTCCTCCACGAGTTCCTCCAAGGACTCCTCCAAGAGTTCCTCCAGTGAATCCTCCAAGAGTTCCTCCAGTGAATCCTCCAGGAGTTCCTCGAGGGACTCCTCCAGGGACTCCTTCAGGAGTTCTTCCTAGGATTCTACCAGTTATTCCTCCTGGGATTCCTCCAGGAGTTCCTTATAGAATTTCTCCAGGAAGTCCTGAGATTCTTCCTGAAGTTTCTTCTCGAATTTCTCCAGGAGTTCTTACTTGGATGTTTCTAGAAGTTCTTGCTGGAATTCCTCCAAGAGTTCCTCCTGAGTCTCCTCCAGGAGTTCCTCCAGAGACTAGCCCCCCGAGCAGAAGGGCATACCTCACAAATACCATGCGAAGAGCAACATGTGCTCTAACACCTAAAATTGTTATTGCTGCGTTATTATACGAAATGTTATGAGAACATCAGAATAACAGTTATAGGTATTTGAGCAGAGTTTGGTATTGTTGTAGTATTTGTTGGTTAAGCAGTGAAAATAACCGAAGAACAAGATTTGCTGTTACATCATGAAGTCATCGGACAAATGAAACATTGAATAACAAGAAATGTTATTAGTTTGTTATGCAATAACTTTGGAATAACAAATACAGCACTTGAAATCTTAGGTATGCATTCATTATTGAAATAACAAGACTTGGTATTTTCTAGGTGTTATTTATACAAAATTTTGGTATTCGTTTTTGTTATTTTGCCTTTTATTACAGTCTAATGAAGGGCATATCAAGGTATGGTAGTATTTAAGATTAATACCTTGATATGTTATTCACTTGTTATTTTCTTCTGCTCGGGCTAGGAGTTCTTCCAGGGACTCCTCCAGGAGTTCCTCCTAGGATTCCACCAGTAATTCCTCCAGGAAGTCTCCTGAAGTTTCTCCTCGAATTCCTCCAGGAGTTCTTGCTAGAATTCCCAGGATTTCTCCAGAAGTCCCTCCTGAGTCTCCTACAGGAGTTACTCCTGGGATTCCTACAGGAAGTACTAAGATTCCTCCTGAAGTTCCTCTTCGGGAGTTCTTACTGGGAGTTCCTTCAGGAGTTCTTACTGGGATTCTTCTAGAAGTTCTTGCTGAGATTCCTCCAAGAGTTCCTCCTAGAATTTCTTCACGAGTTCCTGAGATTCCTCCTGAAATTCCTCCAAGAGTTTTTCCTGGGATTCTTCTAGAAGTTCCTCCTCGAATTCCCAATATAGGTCATGCACTTTTTTTTTTATAGAAGTGTACACTTGTGCCCCTGAAGGGTTATCAGGGCTGCCCTAAGGGTGGTAATTGTAATCCAAACCACATCCGGTGATCATAGTTCGACGTTTTTGCAACATATAAATGTCTTCACTTTTTACTGAGCATGGTCCGTAGGTGACTCAAGCTTTTGTTAGCATTTACTCAGGTTTCCCAACTTTATTCATATGGATTACGATGTTCGAAAGGTAAATGCTCATCCTTTTAGTTTAATCACAGCAACCTGAGTCAATGGTCAAGTGAAAGGTTTGACGCATGCATTTTAGCAAAGTAAAAGCATTACCACTTTATTCATACCACTTATTTGTAACTATATCAGCTAGTAACTTGAAATTATGGATGTATCTTAGTTTATACGTTTATTATTGATAGAAAATTTCAGAACGTAGATTGGTGAAAGTCACATTTCTGATTTTTCTCCGCCTGATATTCTATAGTGCGCCGTTGTCATGGTTTCCTCCATTAACTCGCTAAGTAGGAACTATTTTTGTTTTGCACATCCATATCTCAGTAGTTAGTGAACCAAATTTCAATCTTTTTGCGTCATCGTAATCCTACACTATCCTATAAACATGTAGTAAAAGCCGATTGGAATTTCATGCAGCTTCCGGTGAGAGCCAAGCGAATACATTTGCTCCACATTTATAACTTCTTCCGGTTCCGTTTTGTTCCCAGATTGATTATGTGTAGGGTACGAGTACCCTTCCTCGGCCAGGTAGGAAGGTGCAATCTTCGGCAAAGTTGGTCATTTGCAGAGGAAGCTCTCAAGTAATAACTGTGGAAATGCTCAAAGATCTCTAAGTTGAGATACTGGCTTCGTGCCAGTGTTGATGCTATTCCACGAAGAGGAGAGTGTAGGTAGGATGAGTTCTTTTTAGAAATTTATCGCATTAGGCCCCAATTCGTCATTATTTGATTCCTTTTTCAGAGCCTGCTTTATTCACAGAGAAGTTTCCGCCTCGTTTTGGTATTCCAAATAAACAACCATGCGTCTCCATTGACTGCCCTATTTCAACGAACCAAAAGCGTCAATTCGCCCATCACAGTAGGCGCGCGTCAGGCCCATATAGCCGAGGCGGTAAACGCACGGGTATTCAGCATGACCATGCTGAGGGTGACGGGTTCGATTCCCGGTCGGTCCAGGATCTTTTCGTAAAGGAAATTTCCTTGACTTCCTTGGGCATAGAGTATCTTCGTGCCTGCCACACGATATACACATGCAAAATGGTCATTGGCAGAGGAAGCTCTCAGTTAATAACTGTGGAAGTGCTCATAGAACACTAAGCTGAGAAGCAGGCTTTGTCCCAATGAGGACGTTACGCCAAGAAGAGAGAGAGAGAGTAGGCGCGCGTACAATCCTACTCAGCAACGCATGGTCGATTTCAGTCCACTTCGGAATAACCATACTTCCAAGAAATCCAATTCCAGCCAGTGTTTTTTTTCGGTTATTGACGTGATTTCCTCCGAATGTGTCAATCCGTGACTGAATCCATTCATTCAGTCCTTTCTTCTTCTTGGAATCAACTCGTTCCGATTCCGTAGGCCAGTATTCGGTTCTCCATTCTCCGTCAGTCAGTCAGTCAGTAGTGTCGTCAGTCACGACGAGCAGCGTGCGGTAACACTACCTGATTGGATCGAATTATTTTCGATCGGAAGGAGAAGAACTCGAAACAGGACTACCAGCGCACCGGTGGCGAAGGAATTCCTTTGATGTTCGGCTGCTTCCATCATCCATCCATTCATTCATCTGTTCTGAAATGGACCTACTGCGAAACGAGCGATGTTTGCACCAATAAATTGGCTGGCATGGTTCCAGCCGGGAGCAAACCCAAGTCCTAGTTGAGTGTTTAAAGCTGGTTCGAATCGAGAAAGATGAATGAGAGCTTATTGGCTCACGTTCAACTGAGAAGGAAGATTTAAAACGCAGCGTTGTATGAGGGAGCCAAGGAGGGAGCTAATTGAATCAATTATTCACTAAGATTGGATCCGGGCGGGTTTCGCTACGGAACGGATATAAATTGAAATGGATTTCATTTTAAGAATTCATTATCTTCTAGGAGCATACCGTCGTAAACGCAAAGTTGGTTTCGCACTAAAATGTTTATCGTTTTTCGCGGAGAACCACCTTTGTTTCGCGCGAAATTGGTCTTAACACTCCACGTGGTGCTGATCGTAAAAGTTCATCGGAAAAAACATTCAGCAAAGCAGGCAGATTTCTGCCATAATATCCCAATTGGGTCAGAGCCTGCTTTTCAGTTTAGAGTACAGACAGCAATTACCTTAGAGCTGGCTTTGCAGATTAGGAAAATATCCCGAACCTACCAGGAATCGAACCCAGATATCCTCACAGTATGGATTTTCTAAATACGTCCATTCCGACTCCAAGTTTTGCCCCCGGGCGTTTCACTGCCCTCGATATGTAAGAAAAAGTTGTCGTTGTTCCATTAGAATAATCGCTAACTTGTAAGAAAACATGTCTCGAGGAGAAAATCCCAAAGAAAAACTTCTTCAGCTTGATGGCGCCACCGCCGTCGGGGAGCTCATTCCACACTTGAATGAATGAAAACAATTACACCTTTGTACGACCAAGTAGGCGATGCGTGGCTCCCATCAGACTTATATGTAGAAGAACAAAGCAACCTTATGCGACACACACACATACTCACAGTCGCACTCACAGAGGACCAACTTTTCCAATTTAGCACGTGTGCATCATTTGACGACGACAACAAAGATAAACATTACTCTCTAAGCGTTTAGCGTGTAGCTAAACTTTTTCCTCAAATCTTCGTCTCGGGAAAGACTTCCTTTGAAACCGGAGGAGCAGAGCACAGCGCCCGGAAGGCACTATCACGGCATAACTCCCCAAAGTGACCAACCATCATCTTTCGTCGGTACGGTCCACCAGAAGCCAAGATGATGAAGAATCGTTCCGGAAACTAGTTTTAATCGTAAGAACGAGGACTGCACTGCTGCTGCTCGACGCTCGTTAGGATAAGACAAATAGCAGTCCATGCTTCCGTTTTACACACTAGGACAGGATGTTACAATCAGCCTTACCCCCATGTGGGATAGAGAGAGAGAGAGACACGAGGTCATCTTTGAATAATGGAACTTCGGACGAGTAAACTTTGGTTGAGAAATGACCGTCGGGGGAATTTTCTGTATGTGATTAGTGAGCAGAGGTTTTCGGTTGAATATTATTTGCTATCGTAGCAGGCCTTGAGTTAAGATAATGAAGCAAAATGATAGTTTTGTCCGACAAATATCAGAATATATGAATGCGGATAAAGTATTATGAAGAAAAATAGTGAACAGTGTCTGATTCCATAAAAAAACAGTAGTTTTTGGAGGTCTATATCTTTGGAGTCTACGAAACCATTGAGCTGAAAATTTGACACAGAACTAAAACTTATCTTTTTTTCAATTTTCGTTGAGCTCGAGAAAATCGTATAAACATTAACGCGACAG
This sequence comes from Aedes albopictus, assembly GCF_035046485.1. Classification (NCBI taxonomy): domain Eukaryota; kingdom Metazoa; phylum Arthropoda; class Insecta; order Diptera; family Culicidae; genus Aedes; species Aedes albopictus. Next base: position 60,530,705 of record NC_085136.1, read on the forward strand.
AATATGGTATTCAAGAAGCCGTAGTCACAATATATCTTAGTCACTAAATTGTACTTACGATAATTTTATATCCACACTTACCTGAAAAGATAAAAAAATAAGACATTTGTTAAAGTGTTGTGTTTAAACATGTTATTCTTCGGAGATAGTACCAAAAGATGAAGTTAGTGATGAGATTTTACATCAATATCATGAATATCTAATCGATAAAAGTTATATGTAGTCGAAATATGAAATTAGCATTAGCATGAAGCCGAAATTTGATGGATTTTTTTAACTAGTTGTCCCGGCAAACGTCATACTGCCTGCCATCTGTGTTTTTGACATGCAGCTCCATAGGGATGTCCTCCGCAAAGTCATCTATATGAGAGCCCCCCGTTCCAGAGACCGTAGAGATCTCGTACCAAGCTAAGAACCTTCCTCGGCCCCAAAAGTATCCACATACAAAATTTTACACCGATCGGTTCAGTAGTTTCCGAATGCATAACGGTCAGACAGACAGACAGACAGACAGACAGACAGACAGACAGACAGACAGACAGACAGACAGACAGACAGACAGACCCTCCAACCGGAATCGCAGGACCGACTTCGGCACCGATCTGGGAAGTATCGGTTCGGAAGATCTTCCATCGCCGGGGAACTCTTCGTCGGAGTAGGATAGATTCACCGCCGGGGACTATCTGAGTAATCAGCGCCCGTGGAAAACCACTGGTTCGGGTCGTCGGAGCGCCAGCGTACCGGAAGCCATCCTCCAACCGGAATCGCCGGACCGACTTCGACACCCTGCCAATCAACATCGAAGGAATACGCAACGCGAACAACGGTTTCGGGAGATATTCTACCGCCGGAGAACTCTCCGTCGGAGTAAGCTAGCTCCACCGCCGGGGACTACGCTGAGTCGCAAGAAACTACGTCGAATCAACCGGGTTCGAGTCGTCGGGGCGCCAGCGAACCGGAAGCCACCCTCCAACCGGAATCGCCGGACCGACCTCGGCACTCAACCGGTTCGCCCAGGAAAAGGTCAACGAACGCAGCGAGAAAGCCACCCGAAGTAGAATAGCCACCCTCCAACTGGCATTGCCGAACTGACCTCGGCATTCCACTGGTCAACTTGGAGAGCAGCAGCAGTATGTCAAAGCTCACGAGAGCGCAGCAGTTAAAGCTACGTGATTAAGATAAAGCTCATGAGAGCGCAGCAGTTATGTCGGAGATAAAGTCAGCGATCTAGCGTGACTAGCTATGCCTGATAACAAGTGAAGTGCGTGAGCACAGCCCCCCCGAAGTAGTCGCTTCTAGTGGAATCCGGGGGAAGCAGGCACTGTAGACCTTGGTGGAGGTTAGAGGCGTAGGGTTCAGAGTTCTCTTCTCTGTTCTGAGTCCCTCACGAACTGGCACGCGATGGACGAAATCGGTAGCACTGGTCATGCTTATCGAACGCGTGTCGGGAAGGCGTAAAGGCTTTACCACCAAGTAAAAAAAAAATAAAAAAAAAAAAAAAAAAAAATAAAAAATAAAAAATAAATAAATAAAAACAGACAGACAGACAGACAGACAGACAGACAGACTGTAAGCATTTTGCATCAACCAAAGGTGACTCTCAGCCAGATCTCACATCGGCTTTTGGGCCATTTCCTCGAATTCTATTAACGGTGCACCAAGTGATTCACCACATTTTCAATAACAAAAAACATCCTTCTTTGCGCATATGCTGTTTTTTTTCTGGCCTTACTACCAAGGATCTTTTTGGTCACTTTATGTGATCAACAGATATGAATATTATTTTTTCCAGTCACTAATTTAAGAAATTTGTTGGCGTCGCAACTGTTAATATTTTTACCAGAGATTTTTCCTTCTTTTAATCATAAACTTTTCTTTCAAGTTATACTGTTATGGCTGCATTTGTTCATTTTTTCATTCGGGGTAATGGAATTCGGGGAAATGTCATATTGTCCTCACATCCTACCCTACTAACTAATACCCCATCCGTGCTGGTTGTGGAGATGCAGAGTGCTCTCGGTCTCTAGTAGGAACAATCATCACACTTCAACATTCCTTTCTCTTTCCAACTGACTGTAAGGACTTGGCCGGTGCCGGTATTAATTCAAAAGTATAAGTTCCCGATCCAAAATCGAGGGTGTCGATAAAACACAGGTAGCGCGATTAGCTTACAAAGCAACTAAAACGAGCTTTCAAAAAAGTGCTGCTATAAAAGCACCAGCAAACTACAGCCGCTCAAGCTATTTGACACCTATGCACCATAGCAAAAGTGGCCGCAATGATATTTACAGGACAAACAAATGTAGAGCTTCACACCACTTAACAAAAAAGCTAACTCCTATTCCCTGAAGAAGGTTAAATAAATATAACCGAAACGTCGGATGTAGGAGCAAAACTGCCTTTTGCTACCCACTCAGACTGCCAGAGCCGAGAAATTCCTATAAACTGTAGAATCTTAAAATATATGAGTTGTTTAAATTTCACTTTGAGAATGAGTGGAGTGTTCCAGCCCCTTATTCAGTTGGATCTTAGTGCAATGCATAACAGATCAGATCAATGACGGAGGAGCAACCATTGACATGTACTGTCAGTCTAAGCTAAGGTATTCCGCAGTTCCGCAGTTTCTGCTGAAGAAATTCCTGAAACATTTCAATGAGAACATCCTAGAGAAATCCCTGTGGCAAATCATGGAGAAATCGCTGAAGTAGTTCCTGGATGAATCCTGCAGAAATAAAAGAATTCCAGCAGGAATCCCTAGAAGTATTTCTGGAGGAATCCTTGAATCCCTGGATTTCCTTGAATGAGTTCCTGCAAAAAATCCTGAAAGATTTCCTGGTGAAATCCCTGCATTAGTTTCTGGGGAAATTCCTGAAGGAGATCCTGGAAGAATCTTTGAGTGAATTTCTATAGAAATTTCTCCATCAATTTCAGGAGGAATATCTGAAGAAAATCTAGAAAAATCTCCGATAAATGCTTGAAATAATTCCTGGAAAAATCCCTGAAAGAAATCGTGGAGGAATCCCAGAAGGAGTTAATTAGAAAATCTTTGAAGGAGTTCCAGAAAAAAATCATAGAAAAATCCTTGAAGGAATTCTTGGAGGAATCTCTAAAGAAGTTTATGAAAAAATCGCTCAATGAAATCCAGCAAAAATCCTACAAAGAACTCGTGGAGAATTACCTGGAATAGTGTTTGGGGTAATCTTCTAAGAAGTTCCTTGAAAAATCCATGATGGGGTTCCGGGAGAGTTCCCTGAAGGAATTTGCAAATAAATTCCAGATGGAGTTTCTGATGAAATCACTCGCGCAATTTCGAGAGAAATTCCTCGAAGATTTCTAGGAAAATCCCTGACGCAATTGCTGGAGTAATTCGAAAATAATTTTTTAGAATTTTTTCCCGAAATATACCTGGAGAAATCGCTGAAGGAGTTTATGAAAAGATTTTTCAAACAATTTCGTGAAAAGTCTTACAAAGTTCTGATGGGGGTTGCCAATTTGGGTTTATTCACGCATTGGTGGGCATCGTCTTGGAGGTTTCAAAACGATGCCAAATCGGTTTTAACCTACCTACCTTCCCAATGAACAGTGGATTCATATATTTAGCACCCAGAAATTCCTTCCGAGATTCCCCGGGAATTCCTTCCGAGATTCCCCGGGAATTCCTTCCGAGATTCCCCGGGAATTCCTTCCGAGATTCCCCGGGAATTCCTTCCGAGATTCCCCGGGAATTCCTTCCGAGATTCCCCGGGAATTCCTTCCGAGATTCCCCGGGAATTCCTTCCGAGATTCCCCGGGAATTCCTTCCGAGATTCCCCGGGAATTCCTTCCGAGATTCCCCGGGAATTCCTTCCGAGATTCCCCGGGAATTCCTTCCGAGATTCCCCGGGAATTCCTTCCGAGATTCCCCGGGAATTCCTTCCGAGATTCCCCGGGAATTCCTTCCGAGATTCCCCGGGAATTCCTTCCGAGATTCCCCGGGAATTCCTTCCGAGATTCCCCGGGAATTCCTTCCGAGATTCCCCGGGAATTCCTTCCGAGATTCCCCGGGAATTCCTTCCGAGATTCCCCGGGAATTCCTTCCGAGATTCCCCGGGAATTCCTTCCGAGATTCCCCGGGAATTCCTTCCGAGATTCCCCGGGAATTCCTTCCGAGATTCCCCGGGAATTCCTTCCGAGATTCCCCGGGAATTCCTTCCGAGATTCCCCGGGAATTCCTTCCGAGATTCCCCGGGAATTCCTTCCGAGATTCCCCGGGAATTCCTTCCGAGATTCCCCAGGAATTCCTTCCGAGATTCCCCGGGAATTCCTTCCGAGATTCCCCGGGAATTCCTTCCGAGATTCCCCGGGAATTCCTTCCGAGATTCCCCGGGAATTCCTTCCGAGATTCCCCGGGAATTCCTTCCGAGATTCCCCGGGAATTCCTTCCGAGATTCCCCGGGAATTCCTTCCGAGATTCCCCGGGAATTCCTTCCGAGATTCCCCGGGAATTCCTTCCGAGATTCCCCGGGAATTCCTTCCGAGATTCCCCGGGAATTCCTTCCGAGATTCCCCGGGAATTCCTTCCGAGATTCCCCGGGAATTCCTTCCGAGATTCCCCGGGAATTCCTTCCGAGATTCCCCGGGAATTCCTTCCGAGATTCCCCGGGAATTCCTTCCGAGATTCCCCGGGAATTCCTTCCGAGATTCCCCGGGAATTCCTTCCGAGATTCCCCGGGAATTCCTTCCGAGATTCCCCGGGAATTCCTTCCGAGATTCCCCGGGAATTCCTTCCGAGATTCCCCGGGAATTCCTTCCGAGATTCCCCGGGAATTCCTTCCGAGATTCCCCGGGAATTCCTTCCGAGATTCCCCGGGAATTCCTTCCGAGATTCCCCGGGAATTCCTTCCGAGATTCCCCGGGAATTCCTTCCGAGATTCCCCGGGAATTCCTTCCGAGATTCCCCGGGAATTCCTTCCGAGATTCCCCGGGAATTCCTTCCGAGATTCCCCGGGAATTCCTTCCGAGATTCCCCGGGAATTCCTTCCGAGATTCCTCGGGAATTCCTTCCGAGATTCCCCGGGAATTCCTTCTGAGATTCCCCGGGAATTCCTTCCGAGATTCCCCGGGAATTCCTTCCGAGATTCCCCGGGAATTCCTTCCGAGATTCCCCGGGAATTCCTTCCGAGATTCCCCGGGAATTCCTTCCGAGATTCCCCGGGAATTCCTTCCGAGATTCCCCGGGAATTCCTTCCGAGATTCCCCGGGAATTCCTTCCGAGATTCCCCGGGAATTCCTTCCGAGATTCCCCGGGAATTCCTTCCGAGATTCCCCGGGAATTCCTTCCGAGATTCCCCGGGAATTCCTTCCGAGATTCCCCGGGAATTCCTTCCGAGATTCCCCGCCCAAGTAACACACTTGTCACCGAAGAGTCACGGCGGCGCAGGTTTTTGTTGCGCAGCAGTCACTGTGACTTAGTTCTAACAAATAAACACTTATTTGCTAGAAGTAAGTCACGGTGACTTCTGCGCAACAAAAACCTGCGCCGCCGTGACTCTTCGGTGACAAGTGTGTTACTTGGGCGGGAATTCCTTCCGAGATTCCCCGGGAATTCCTTCCGAGATTCCCCGGGAATTCCCTCCGAGATTCCCCGGGAATTCCTTCCGAGATTCCCCGGGAATTCCTTCCAAGATTCCTCGGGAATTCCTTCCGAGATTCCCCGGGAATTCCTTCTGAGATTCCCCGGGAATTCCTTCCGAGATTCCCCGGGAATTCCTTCCGAGATTCCCCGGGAATTCCTTCCGAGATTCCCCGGGAATTCCTTCCGAGATTCCCCGGGAATTCCTTCCGAGATTCCCCGGGAATTCCTTCCGAGATTCCCCGGGAATTCCTTCCGAGATTCCCCGGGAATTCCTTCCGAGATTCCCCGGGAATTCCTTCCGAGATTCCCCGGGAATTCCTTCCGAGATTCCCCGGGAATTCCTTCCGAGATTCCCCGGGAATTCCTTCCGAGATTCCCCGGGAATTCCTTCCGAGATTCCCCGGGAGTTCCTTCCGAGATTCCCCAGGAATTCCTTCCGAGATTCCCCGGGAATTCCTTCCGAGATTCCCCGGGAATTCCTTCCGAGATTCCCCGGGAATTCCTTCCGAGATTCCCCGGGAATTCCTTCCGAGATTCCCCGGGAATTCCTTCCGAGATTCCCCGGGAATTCCTTCCGAGATTCCCCGGGAATTCCTTCCGAGATTCCCCGGGAATTCCTTCCGAGATTCCCCGGGAATTCCTTCCGAGATTCCCCGGGAATTCCTTCCGAGATTCCCCGGGAATTCCTTCCGAGATTCCCCGGGAATTCCTTCCGAGATTCCCCGGGAATTCCTTCCGAGATTCCCCGGGAATTCCTTCCGAGATTCCCCGGGAATTCCTTCCGAGATTCCCCGGGAATTCCTTCCGAGATTCCCCGGGAATTCCTTCCGAGATTCCCCGGGAATTCCTTCCGAGATTCCCCGGGAATTCCTTCCGAGATTCCCCGGGAATTCCTTCCGAGATTCCCCGGGAATTCCTTCCGAGATTCCCCGGGAATTCCTTCCGAGATTCCCCGGGAATTCCTTCCGAGATTCCCCGGGAATTCCTTCCGAGATTCCCCGGGAATTCCTTCCGAGATTCCCCGGGAATTCCTTCCGAGATTCCCCGGGAATTCCTTCCGAGATTCCCCGAGAATTCCTTCCAAGATTCCCCGGGAATTCCTTCCGAGATTCCCCGGGAATTCCTTCCGAGATTCCCCGGGAATTCCTTCCGAGATTCCCCGGGAATTCCTTCCGAGATTCCCCGGGAATTCCTTCCGAGATTCCCCGGGAATTCCTTCCGAGATTCCCCGGGAATTCCTTCCGAGATTCCCCGGGAATTCCTTCCGAGATTCCCCGGGAATTCCTTCCGAGATTCCCCGCCCAAGTAACACACTTGTCACCGAAGAGTCACGGCGGCGCAGGTTTTTGTTGCGCAGCAGTCACTGTGACTTAGTTCTAACAAATAAACACTTACTTGCTAGAAGTAAGTCACGGTGACTTCTGCGCAACAAAAACCTGCGCCGCCGTGACTCTTCGGTGACAAGTGTGTTACTTGGGCGGGAATTCCTTCCGAGATTCCCCGGGAATTCCTTCCGAGATTCCCCGGGAATTCCCTCCGAGATTCCCCGGGAATTCCTTCCGAGATTCCCCGGGAATTCCTTCCAAGATTCCTCGGGAATTCCTTCCGAGATTCCCCGGGAATTCCTTCCGAGATTCCCCGGGAATTCCTTCCGAGATTCCCCGGGAATTCCTTCCGAGATTCCCCGGGAATTCCTTCCGAGATTCCCCGGGAATTCCTTCCGAGATTCCCCGGGAATTCCTTCCGAGATTCCCCGGGAATTCCTTCCGAGATTCCCCGGGAATTCCTTCCGAGATTCCCCGGGAATTCCTTCCGAGATTCCCCGGGAATTCCTTCCGAGATTCCCCGGGAATTCCTTCCGAGATTCCCCGGGAATTCCTTCCGAGATTCCCCGGGAATTCCTTCCGAGATTCCCCGGGAATTCCTTCCGAGATTCCCCGGGAATTCCTTCCGAGATTCCCCGGGAATTCCTTCCGAGATTCCCCGGGAATTCCTTCCGAGATTCCCCGGGAATTCCTTCCGAGATTCCCCGGGAATTCCTTCCGAGATTCCCCGGGAATTCCTTCTGAGATTCCCCGGGAATTCCTTCCGAGATTCCCCGGGAATTCCTTCCGAGATTCCCCGGGAATTCCTTCCGAGATTCCCCGGGAATTCCTTCCGAGATTCCCCGGGAATTCCTTCCGAGATTCCCCGGGAATTCCTTCCGAGATTCCCCGGGAATTCCTTCCGAGATTCCCCGGGAATTCCTTCCGAGATTCCCCGGGAATTCCTTCCGAGATTCCCCGGGAATTCCTTCCGAGATTCCCCGGGAATTCCTTCCGAGATTCCCCGGGAATTCCTTCCGAGATTCCCCGGGAATTCCTTCCGAGATTCCCCGGGAATTCCTTCCGAGATTCCCCGGGAATTCCTTCCGAGATTCCCCGGGAATTCCTTCCGAGATTCCCCGGGAATTCCTTCCGAGATTCCCCGGGAATTCCTTCCGAGATTCCTCGGGAATTCCTTCCGAGATTCCCCGGGAATTCCTTCCGAGATTCCCCGGGAATTCCTTCCGAGATTCCCCGGGAATTCCTTCCGAGATTCCCCGGGAATTCCTTCCGAGATTCCCCGGGAATTCCTTCCGAGATTCCCCGGGAATTCCTTCCGAGATTCCCCGGGAATTCCTTCCGAGATTCCCCGGGAATTCCTTCCGAGATTCCCCGGGAATTAAAATAAAACCGATTTGAACACCTCTATTACTCCCCTACTTACTACGCACTGGTGGGGATAGTCTATTGAGCTGTATGTCAGAAAACACAGTAAGGCAGTGGCAGGCAGTATGACGTTTGCCGGAACAGCTAGTAGATCAATGAAGAAATGATCAAAAAGTATTGTTTTAAGCAATTAAATAATGTGGCCTAACTTTCTCACAATTCAGTCTCGAAAGAGCTCTTCATCGTCAAATAATAGAAGCCAATTCCCACCACATTTTTATTTATTTATTTTTGTTAAAGTGCTCCCCCGTTGGCCAGCTTACCGCAAGGTTCATTACCCGACTAAGAATCGCGAAAACAAGACCTTCCTTTTTGATGGACGTCCGCAGGCCATTTCGTTTTCGAACCTGGTCCCAGGGGAGAACTCCCTGTTCTCCCTTTCTTTTTCGTTGTCCATCTTCTTCCCCATTCAAGTGGCTGGGTGGTGGCGTGTTTACATCTACCTACCAGCTTTGGTCGATGCCCGCACACAGCAGGCATGTCTACCAGAGTATCCGTCCGGTCCTGGTCTGTTGATCTCTCTCGGTAGGCGTTGATTAATAGCGCTGTTCCACATCAGTGGCCTACTACGGGGGGAAGATGGATGGATGCTTCTTCTTCTGTCGATTCGTAAGGATGAAAGCGAAGCAAACTGATGGGATTACTTCAAACCTTGTAGGTATATAGGTAGGTAGGTGTGTAAACCGGAAGTCCGATGGATGGAAACATGAAACCACAGACAAACAGACGTAACTCTTGCGAATTTTCCATCGACCACGCTTTTAACGATCATTTTAAATTTTCATAGTTGTGGCTTTCACAATCAGAGGCACGCGCATCGTTTTCTGTTCGATTGACGTTTCACACTAGCGCCTTCTGTTGACGATATTGCACAACACAGTGGTTTGTGCAACTTTCCCACCAGGTGATGGTAGTGTGAACTGGGCGATGGATTTCCATGAAAATCTTTCAAGGTGTTACGTCTGTTTGTCTGTGATGAAACGAAAACGGAGAACCGCATCGTTGTGGTATTAAAATATAATTACTGTAATTCCATCGCATCGGGTTTCGAGATGATGATGATGATGATGCTGATGATGCTGGTGGTGAGGCGTTGGCGGATCGTAATTAACGATAAGTGGAGTGTCCTCCACCATTTGTCAGAATCAGAATCAGGACGAGATTGACCTTTTGGGCTTTTGCTGAGTGATTTTGCTGTCGGTGCAGGTTTTATACTCCGCACGGGGAATAATCGATATCCCACAGTACGAAGCAGTAGTAGTAAAGTCCCATAAAGTCACAGCTGTGATGGCGTGGTTATTCAGCATGACCATGCTGAGGGTGACGGGTTCGATTCCCGGTCCCCTATAATAAGAATTCAAAGTTTATCGATGCTGATATTGAAATAAAACAGCAGAATGATTGAAACGTATACGTTTCATAGGTACATAATCATTGGAAATGGGATAACTATTTTCATCAAAGCAACCCGCATTATCCGTTTGAAGTTCAGCAGGATACCTTTCTCGTGATGCTCCCATTCAGTATGCAGTGCGAGTGAGGCGTAAATGAATCGTGAATACCGTAAATCCAGCACAATTTCCAGCAAAAAGTAAACGTTGCAAAAATAAATAGAGCCCGCACCCACGCCACACGTGCCGAAATTATCCGAAATTTTTCCATTTTTCATCGTTTTGTCCAACGCAGCCTACTTTTCTTCCGCACAGCGGCACATGCAAGCGATAAAACGCTCTCCAAGCAACGCAGCAGCCTGCTCCAACACGACACGGTTTATGACGCCTGCTTCGTTATGCATATCGCGAGGCCGTTCATTCTCGCGCAAACATCACTCCATTTTGCATGCAAATTTCAAAATTTGATCCTTCTTCTCTTGGGGGGCGGAAAGTTAATTCCCAAAACGATAACTTCTTTCCACGACACGACGATGACAGTCAGTGAAGACCCGAGAGACTGCAGCGCACGATGGCCTGGGCAAGCAGAGAGGAGGCCTAAGATTTATGATACGCCGCGTCCAAAGCAGGCACCTCAGTGCGTGTCAAAAGCGTTCAGCTTCACTTATTTACGCATCAATCAACTGTTAAATTGCGTTCACTGGCTTTGTGCAGGAGCGGATAGTCATCGTGCCCTGGAGAAGGCTGTTTCGTAAGCTTTTCAAATGAATGTTGATTTTTTTTGAATAAAATTAAACATTTTGATATGTGCTTCTGAAACTTTTCGTGGAAATCGCTGAAAAGAACCCATACTCTGGATCACTGAATCAAAATTCAATCATCGCGCAACAATAATGACAATGCCTCAACCTGCTTCGTTGCGAAATCAGAAATCAGAAATCAGAAATCAGAAATCAGAAATCAGAAATCAGAAATCAGAAATCAGAAATCAGAAATCAGAAATCAGAAATCAGAAATCAGAAATCAGAAATCAGAAATCAGAAATCAGAAATCAGAAATCAGAAATCAGAAATCAGAAATCAGAAATCAGAAATCAGAAATCAGAAATCAGAAATCAGAAATCAGAAATCAGAAATCAGAAATCAGAAATCAGAAATCAGAAATCAGAAATCAGAAATCAGAAATCAGAAATCAGAAATCAGAAATCAGAAATCAGAAATCAGAAATCAGAAATCAGAAATCAGAAATCAGAAATCAGAAATCAGAAATCAGAAATCAGAAATCAGAAATCAGAAATCAGAAATCAGAAATCAGAAATCAGAAATCAGAAATCAGAAATCAGAAATCAGAAATCAGAAATCAGAAATCAGAAATCAGAAATCAGAAATCAGAAATCAGAAATCAGAAATCAGAAATCAGAAATCAGAAATCAGAAATCAGAAATCAGAAATCAGAAATCAGAAATCAGAAATCAGAAATCAGAAATCAGAAATCAGAAATCAGAAATCAGAAATCAGAAATCAGAAATCAGAAATCAGAAATCAGAAATCAGAAATCAGAAATCAGAAATCAGAAATCAGAAATCAGAAATCAGAAATCAGAAATCAGAAATCAGAAATCAGAAATCAGAAATCAGAAATCAGAAATCAGAAATCAGAAATCAGAAATCAGAAATCAGAAATCAGAAATCAGAAATCAGAAATCAGAAATCAGAAATCAGAAATCAGAAATCAGAAATCAGAAATCAGAAATCAGAAATCAGAAATCAGAAATCAGAAATCAGAAATCAGAAATCAGAAATCAGAAATCAGAAATCAGAAATCAGAAATCAGAAATCAGAAATCAGAAATCAGAAATCAGAAATCAGAAATCAGAAATCAGAAATCAGAAATCAGAAATCAGAAATCAGAAATCAGAAATCAGAAATCAGAAATCAGAAATCAGAAATCAGAAATCAGAAATCAGAAATCAGAAATCAGAAATCAGAAATCAGAAATCAGAAATCAGAAATCAGAAATCAGAAATCAGAAATCAGAAATCAGAAATCAGAAATCAGAAATCAGAAATCAGAAATCAGAAATCAGAAATCAGAAATCAGAAATCAGAAATCAGAAATCAGAAATCAGAAATCAGAAATCAGAAATCAGAAATCAGAAATCAGAAATCAGAAATCAGAAATCAGAAATCAGAAATCAGAAATCAGAAATCAGAAATCAGAAATCAGAAATCAGAAATCAGAAATCAGAAATCAGAAATCAGAAATCAGAAATCAGAAATCAGAAATCAGAAATCAGAAATCAGAAATCAGAAATCAGAAATCAGAAATCAGAAATCAGAAATCAGAAATCAGAAATCAGAAATCAGAAATCAGAAATCAGAAATCAGAAATCAGAAATCAGAAATCAGAAATCAGAAATCAGAAATCAGAAATCAGAAATCAGAAATCAGAAATCAGAAATCAGAAATCAGAAATCAGAAATCAGAAATCAGAAATCAGAAATCAGAAATCAGAAATCAGAAATCAGAAATCAGAAATCAGAAATCAGAAATCAGAAATCAGAAATCAGAAATCAGAAATCAGAAATCAGAAATCAGAAATCAGAAATCAGAAATCAGAAATCAGAAATCAGAAATCAGAAATCAGAAATCAGAAATCAGAAATCAGAAATCAGAAATCAGAAATCAGAAATCAGAAATCAGAAATCAGAAATCAGAAATCAGAAATCAGAAATCAGAAATCAGAAATCAGAAATCAGAAATCAGAAATCAGAAATCAGAAATCAGAAATCAGAAATCAGAAATCAGAAATCAGAAATCAGAAATCAGAAATCAGAAATCAGAAATCAGAAATCAGAAATCAGAAATCAGAAATCAGAAATCAGAAATCAGAAATCAGAAATCAGAAATCAGAAATCAGAAATCAGAAATCAGAAATCAGAAATCAGAAATCAGAAATCAGAAATCAGAAATCAGAAATCAGAAATCAGAAATCAGAAATCAGAAATCAGAAATCAGAAATCAGAAATCAGAAATCAGAAATCAGAAATCAGAAATCAGAAATCAGAAATCAGAAATCAGAAATCAGAAATCAGAAATCAGAAATCAGAAATCAGAAATCAGAAATCAGAAATCAGAAATCAGAAATCAGAAATCAGAAATCAGAAATCAGAAATCAGAAATCAGAAATCAGAAATCAGAAATCAGAAATCAGAAATCAGAAATCAGAAATCAGAAATCAGAAATCAGAAATCAGAAATCAGAAATCAGAAATCAGAAATCAGAAATCAGAAATCAGAAATCAGAAATCAGAAATCAGAAATCAGAAATCAGAAATCAGAAAACAGCCTTCTTCAGCATCTCGGGAGAGCCTTCCAGGCTTCTCGGGAGAGCCTTCCAGGCTTCTCGGGAGAGCCTTCCAGGCTTCTCGGGAGAGCCTTCCAGGCTTCTCGGGAGAGCCTTCCAGGCTTCTCGGGAGAGCCTTCCAGGCTTCTAGGGAGAGCATTCCAGGCTTGTCGGGAGAAGCTTCCAGGCTTCTCGGGAGAGCCTTCCAGGCTTGTCGGGAGAAGCTTCCTGGCTTCTCGGGAGAAGCTTCCAGGCTTCTCGGGAGAGCCTTCCAGGCTTCACGGGAGAGCTTTCCAGGCTTCACGGGAGAGCCTTCCAGGCTTCACGGGAGAGCCTTCCAGGCTTCACGGGAGAGCCTTCCAGGCTTCTCGGGAGAGCCTTCCAGGCTTCTCGGGAGAGCCTTCCAGGCTTCTCGGGAGAGCCTTCCAGGCTTCTCGGGAGAGCCTTCCAGGCTTCTCGGGAGAGCCTTCCAGGCATTTTGGGAGAAGCTTCCAGGCTTCTCGGGAGAAGCTTCCATGCTTCTCGGGAGAAGCTTCCAGGCTTTTTGGGAGAAGCTTCCAGGCTTCTCGGGAGAAGCTTCCAGGCTTCTCGGGAGAAGCTTCCAGGCTTCTCGGGAGAGCCTTCCAGGCTTCTCGGGAGAGCCTTTCAGGCTTCTCGGGAGAGCCTTCCAGGCTTCTCGGGAGAGCCTTCCAGGCTTCTCGGGAGAGCCTTCCAGGCTTCTCGGGAGAGCCTTCCAGGCTTCTCGGGAGAGCCTTCCAGGCTTCTCGGGAGAGCCTTCCAGGCTTCTCGGGAGAGCCTTCCAGGCTTCTCGGGAGAGCCTTCCAGGCTTCTCGGGAGAGCCTTCCAGGCTTCTCGGGAGAGCCTTCCAGGCTTCTCGGGAGAGCCTTCCAGGCTTCTCGGGAGAGCCTTCCAGGCTTCTCGGGAGAGCCTTCCAGGCTTCTCGGGAGAGCCTTCCAGGCTTCTCGGGAGAGCCTTCCAGGCTTCTCGGGAGAGCCTTCCAGGCTTCTCGGGAGAGCCTTCCAGGCTTCTCGGGAGAGCCTTCCAGGCTTCTCGGGAGAGCCTTCCAGGCTTCTCGGGAGAGCCTTCCAGGCTTCTCGGAGGAGCCTTCCAGGCTTCTCGGAGGAGCCTTCCAGGCTTCTCGGAGGAGCCTTCCAGGCTTCTCGGAGGAGCCTTCCAGGCTTCTCGGAGGAGCCTTCCAGGCTTCTCGGGAGAGCCTTCCAGGCTTCTCGGGAGAGCCTTCCAGGCTTCTCGGGAGAGCCTTCCAGGCTTCTCGGGAGAGCCTTCCAGGCTTCTCGGGAGAGCCTTCCAGGCTTCTCGGGAGAGCCTTCCAGGCTTCTCGGGAGAGCCTTCCAGGCTTCTCGGGAGAGCCTTCCAGGCTTCTCGGGAGAGCCTTCCAGGCTTCTCGGGAGAGCCTTCCAGGCTTCTCGGGAGAGCCTTCCAGGCTTCTCGGGAGAGCCTTCCAGGCTTCTCGGGAGAGCCTTCCAGGCTTCTCGGGAGAGCCTTCCAGGCTTCTCGGGAGAGCCTTCCAGGCTTCTCGGGAGAGCCTTCCAGGCTTCTCGGGAGAGCCTTCCAGGCTTCTCGGGAGAGCCTTCCAGGCTTCTCGGGAGAGCCTTCCAGGCTTCTCGGGAGAGCCTTCCAGGCTTCTCGGGAGAGCCTTCCAGGCTTCTCGGGAGAGCCTTCCAGGCTTCTCGGGAGAGCCTTCCAGGCTTCTCGGGAGAGCCTTCCAGGCTTCTCGGGAGAGCCTTCCAGGCTTCTCGGGAGAGCCTTCCAGGCTTCTCGGGAGAGCCTTCCAGGCTTCTCGGGAGAGCCTTCCAGGCTTCTCGGGAGAGCCTTCCAGGCTTCTCGGGAGAGCCTTCCAGGCTTCTCGGGAGAGCCTTCCAGGCTTCTCGGGAGAGCCTTCCAGGCTTCTCGGGAGAGCCTTCCAGGCTTCTCGGGAGAGCCTTCCAGGCTTCTCGGGAGAGCCTTCCAGGCTTCTCGGGAGAGCCTTCCAGGCTTCTCGGGAGAGCCTTCCAGGCTTCTCGGGAGAGCCTTCCAGGCTTCTCGGGAGAGCCTTCCAGGCTTCTCGGGAGAGCCTTCCAGGCTTCTCGGGAGAGCCTTCCAGGCTTCCTCGGGAGAGCCTTCCAGGCTTCTCGGGAGAGCCTTCC
Source organism: Aedes albopictus (assembly GCF_035046485.1). NCBI lineage: Eukaryota > Metazoa > Arthropoda > Insecta > Diptera > Culicidae > Aedes > Aedes albopictus. The sequence continues at coordinate 60,545,946 of NC_085136.1, forward strand.
AGGCTTCTCGGGAGAGCCTTCCAGGCTTCTCGGGAGAGCCTTCCAGGCTTCTCGGGAGAGCCTTCCAGGCTTCTCGGGAGAGCCTTCCAGGCTTCTCGGGAGAGCCTTCCAGGCTTCTCGGGAGAGCCTTCCAGGCTTCTCGGGAGAGCCTTCCAGGCTTCTCGGGAGAGCCTTCCAGGCTTCTCGGGAGAGCCTTCCAGGCTTCTCGGGAGAGCCTTCCAGGCTTCTCGGGAGAGCCTTCCAGGCTTCTCGGGAGAGCCTTCCAGGCTTCTCGGGAGAGCCTTCCAGGCTTCTCGGGAGAGCCTTCCAGGCTTCTCGGGAGAGCCTTCCAGGCTTCTCGGGAGAGCATTCCAGGCTTCCAGGGAGAAGCTTCCAGGCTTCCAGGGAGAAGCTTCCAGGCTTCCAGGGAGAAGCTTCCAGGCTTCCAGGGAGAAGCTTCCAGGCTTCCAGGGAGAAGCTTCCAGGCTTCCAGGGAGAAGCTTCCAGGCTTCCAGGGAGAAGCTTCCAGGCTTCCAGGGAGAAGCTTCCAGGCTTCCAGGGAGAAGCTTCCAGGCTTCCAGGGAGAAGCTTCCAGGCTTCCAGGGAGAAGCTTCCAGGCTTCCAGGGAGAAGCTTCCAGGCTTCCAGGGAGAAGCTTCCAGGCTTCCAGGGAGAAGCTTCCAGGCTTCCAGGGAGAAGCTTCCAGGCTTCCAGGGAGAAGCTTCCAGGCTTCCAGGGAGAAGCTTCCAGGCTTCCAGGGAGAAGCTTCCAGGCTTCCAGGGAGAAGCTTCCAGGCTTCCAGGGAGAAGCTTCCAGGCTTCCAGGGAGAAGCTTCCAGGCTTCCAGGGAGAAGCTTCCAGGCTTCCAGGGAGAAGCTTCCAGGCTTCCAGGGAGAAGCTTCCAGGCTTCCAGGGAGAAGCTTCCAGGCTTCCAGGGAGAAGCTTCCAGGCTTCCAGGGAGAAGCTTCCAGGCTTCCAGGGAGAAGCTTCCAGGCTTCCAGGGAGAAGCTTCCAGGCTTCCAGGGAGAAGCTTCCAGGCTTACAGGGAGAAGCTTCCAGGCTTCCAGGGAGAAGCTTCCAGGCTTCCAGGGAGAAGCTTCCAGGCTTCCAGGGAGAAGCTTCCAGGCTTCCAGGGAGAAGCTTCCAGGCTTCCAGGGAGAAGCTTCCAGGCTTCCAGGGAGAAGCTTCCAGGCTTCCAGGGAGAAGCTTCCAGGCTTCCAGGGAGAAGCTTCCAGGCTTCCAGGGAGAAGCTTCCAGGCTTCCAGGGAGAAGCTTCCAGGCTTCCAGGGAGAAGCTTCCAGGCTTCTAGGGAGAAGCTTCCAGGCTTCCAGGGAGAAGCTTCCAGGCTTCCAGGGAGAAGCTTCCAGGCTTCCAGGGAGAAGCTTCCAGGCTTCCAGGGAGAAGCTTCCAGGCTTCCAGGGAGAAGCTTCCAGGCTTCCAGGGAGAAGCTTCCAGGCTTCCAGGGAGAAGCTTCCAGGCTTCCAGGGAGAAGCTTCCAGGCTTCCAGGGAGAAGCTTCCAGGATTCCAGGGAGAAGCTTCCAGGCTTCCAGGGAGAAGCTTCCAGGCTTCCAGGGAGAAGCTTCCAGGCTTCCAGGGAGAAGCTTCCAGGCTTCCAGGGAGAAGCTTCCAGGCTTCCAGGGAGAAGCTTCCAGGCTTCCAGGGAGAAGCTTCCAGGCTTCCAGGGAGAAGCTTCCAGGCTTCCAGGGAGAAGCTTCCAGGCTTCCAGGGAGAAGCTTCCAGGCTTCCAGGGAGAAGCTTCCAGGCTTCCAGGGAGAAGCTTCCAGGCTTCCAGGGAGAAGCTTCCAGGCTTCCAGGGAGAAGCTTCCAGGCTTCCAGGGAGAAGCTTCCAGGCTTCCAGGGAGAAGCTTCCAGGCTTCCAGGGAGAAGCTTCCAGGCTTCCAGGGAGAAGCTTCCAGGCTTCCAGGGAGAAGCTTCCAGGCTTCCAGGGAGAAGCTTCCAGGCTTCCAGGGAGAAGCTTCCAGGCTTCCAGGGAGAAGCTTCCAGGCTTCCAGGGAGAAGCTTCCAGGCTTCCAGGGAGAAGCTTCCAGGCTTCCAGGGAGAAGCTTCCAGGCTTCCAGGGAGAAGCTTCCAGGCTTCCAGGGAGAAGCTTCCAGGCTTCCAGGGAGAAGCTTCCAGGCTTCCAGGGAGAAGCTTCCAGGCTTCCAGGGAGAAGCTTCCAGGCTTCCAGGGAGAAGCTTCCAGGCTTCCAGGGAGAAGCTTCCAGGCTTCCAGGGAGAAGCTTCCAGGCTTCCAGGGAGAAGCTTCCAGGCTTCCAGGGAGAAGCTTCCAGGCTTCCAGGGAGAAGCTTCCAGGCTTCCAGGGAGAAGCTTCCAGGCTTCCAGGGAGAAGCTTCCAGGCTTCCAGGGAGAAGCTTCCAGGCTTCCAGGGAGAAGCTTCCAGGCTTCCAGGGAGAAGCTTCCAGGCTTCCAGGGAGAAGCTTCCAGGCTTCCAGGGAGAAGCTTCCAGGCTTCCAGGGAGAAGCTTCCAGGCTTCCAGGGAGAAGCTTCCAGGCTTCCAGGGAGAAGCTTCCAGGCTTCCAGGGAGAAGCTTCCAGGCTTTCAGGGAGAAGCTTCCAGGCTTCTAGGAAGAAGCTTCTAGGCATTTTGGGAGAAGCTTCCAGGCTTCTCGGGAAAAGCTTCTATGAATTTTGGGAGATGTTTCATGATAAAACCTTTATAAATTTTTGCTATTGAAATACGACTGTATGGTTGACTTTATAAATTATGTCTAAAGCAGAAAGCATAGAAATTGGTACTGCATTAAGGCAACACTAGGGTGGTCCAAAAAATGATGTGGTCACACGAATGAACACTAAGAAAAATTTCACAATAATGAGCTTCAAAAACTGACCAGTGCATATTATGCAGTACAGTTAACCAAACCATGAAATTGATTTGAGAAAACATTTCATTCTTTTTATTCATAATTTACAAATTACAAAATTACAAACAAAAAAATTTACAAAATTACAAACAACTACATGCATTTGAGCTTAGACTACGACATACATCTTTCTTCCTACCAATTTTCTTGATAGGTACTTAAAAATGCCCTATCTTTCAAAGTATCAACCTACATAAAACAGGAAAGAAACCCCCTCATCACCAAATGAAGTGACCGCATTTCATTGCCAAAACGATAGACCGAAGAAAACACATTGCTCCTGCGGAGCAGATCGATGCCTACTAAGTTGTGCCGTTCGATTTGCTCGCCATTTCTTACGTAACGGCGTAGCCGTATCGGACCACGTGGCCGCAAACCGGAGCTCATCGATGCGATGCGAAACCGACCGACCAGATAGCTGGCATGCGGATGGTCGGCAGGAAAAAAATCAACCCATTAGAAGGATAATAAATGTTTCCTGCTTTCCAGGGCGTCGGCCGCCGGCATGAATCCAATTCATTGCATTGGTTTGGGATATTTTTTTTCTCAGAGGATGGAGGAGCACTTTGTATCGGTTTTGGTGAGCATATGCTATGCAAGGTCTTTAAAAGTAGGCAGATCCTACGTAAGCACATGAATTTTTGCTGATCTTTAAACGTTCTTGAAAAAATTGCATGAACGTGACATGTTAATCCATATCAGAGTTCATTAGTTTGAAGTCAACTGTGTTTTACAGGCCAGGGGAAGTAGTTCACCTAGGATGAACCAAACGTCAAACGTTAACCCCAATTCAAGGTGTCAAGCGACCCGTGCTGAGGAATGAGTGATCGAGGGGGTGAAAAAGATGCTCGATCTTTAACGGAGCCTGTGGGGTACCTGGGCACCCCCCACAGTAAGCTGTCCCTTACCGCGTTAATGCAGGGCTCTGGCGTGGTGGACATTCTTTCCCGTGCGACTCGTGGGATTAATCATGAAATCAAACAAATCAAGCAATCAAAATTCAGGTGGAAGTAGTGGTGGGATCAACCCCTTCGCAAGAAGCGGGTTGATGAGATCTCCGACAAGGAGAAGTGAGGAGATAGGCGCTGGGAGTTGCGTACGCAGCTCAAGCGTGGGTGCTCCAGTCCACTTCCCGGCAAGCCAGCCGGTGGAGGTTATGGACGGAGCGTGGTTGTTGAGGGCCGTCAACCGAGGATCCAAAGGACGGTCCGCAATAGAGGTGGCTGAGCAGCAGCTTGGCAAAATCATCGACTTTGCGTCCACTAAGTCGAACATAAGCAAGGACCTGAAAACGGCCTTGCTTCGACTTAGGGCGTCGATCGACGATGCCAAGCAGGAGCACGCGGCACTCGCGTTGCTGACTGCTGCAGCAGCGGAGCCTGCAAATGAGAAAGTGCCGAAGTTTACCCAAACGGAGGCCTTCTCCTTCGCAGGAAGTCCAAATAAGGCGGAAGCGACTGCTCGCGACAAACGGGGCAAGCAATCGCAGAAGCGGGCGAGGCAACCGTCAGGCGAGGAGCTGTCTGGCGGTGCCCGCAAGGCCAGGCGAATCATTACCCCGAAAGTCGGTAATAATGCCGGAAGGTCGGACCCCAGCCAGGGTTCCCGGAAAGCTGGGAAGGGTGGGCCTGAAAAGGCTGGCCCGTCCCGGAACGATGGGAACAAGGGGTTGCGACCGCTAGTGGGCCCTCAACAGCCACAGAGTAGGGCGATCCAAGGGGAGGACCCCCCTTGGACGAAGGTAGAGCGGAAGAAGAAGAAGGCGAATCCGCAGGTAGTAGCGCAGGACGCCAAGCCAAGGCGTAGGAGGGCAGGTGCCAAGCGCGAGAAAGGCGACGCTATCGTCATCAAGACGGAACAGTCCAAGTACTCGGACGTCTTGAAGATGATGCGAAGCGACGCCAAGCTTGAGGGTCTTGGAGCCGACGTACGCAGTATTAGACGTACTCGTACGGGCGAGATGATCCTGGAGCTGAAGCGCCAGAAGGAGCACAAGGGCGCCGCCTATAAGAGGCTGGCAGAAGAGGTCCTTGGTGAGGGTGTGCAGGTGAGGGCTTTGACACATGAGGCGACTCTGAAGGTCAAGGACATCGATGAGATCACCGAAGTGGAAGAGCTCGTCACGGCACTGCGGCAACAGTGCGATGTGCAGGTGGCCGCCGCAGCCGTTAAGCTACGGAAAGGGCCAGCAGGGACACAGGTAGCTTTGGTTCAGCTACCTGTGGCGGACGTCAAAAAGTCCGTTAAAGTAGGGAGCATAAAGGTGGGTTGGTGTGTATGTCACCTGACATTCCACGAGCCACCAGAGGTTTGCTTCAGGTGTCTGGAACCAGGACACAAGTCGTGGGACTGCGAAGGCCCCGACAGGCGCAAACTGTGCAGGCGATGCGGCGCTGAAGGTCATAAGGCCCAAAGCTGCACGAGTCCGCCCATCTGCATGATCTGTACCGGGAAATCCTCGAACAACAGACATCCGATGGGTGGTCCAAGGTGCCCGGCCTTCAAGAAAGCCGCAGTGAACAACAAATCACAGTGCAGGTAACGCAGCTGAACCTGAACCACTGTGATGCGGCTCAGCAACTGCTTTGTCAGGCAGTTTCTGAGTGGGAGACGGATATCGCCATCATATCGGACCCATACCGAGTACCCGCCGGCAACGGCAACTGGGTCGCGGATGGGACCAGAAAAATGGCGGCGATATGGACGACGGGTAAATACCCCGTTCAGGAGTTGGTGTCTACTACCTATGAGGGCTTCGTGGTCGCCAAAGTAAACGGGGTCTTCTTCTGTAGCTGTTATGCGCCTCCGCGGTGGCCGATCGAGCAGTTCACGCAAATGCTGGACCGCTTAACGACCGTGCTAACAGGGCGAAGGCCGGTGGTAATAGCGGGCGACTTTAATGCCTGGGCCGTGGAATGGGGAAGCCGTTTCACGAACCAGCGGGGTCAGATCCTGCTAGAAACACTGGCCATCTTAGATGTCGACTTGGCTAATGTCGGTACCAAGAGTACCTTTAGTCGGAATGGAGCGGAGTCAATTATTGACGTGACCTTTTGCAGTCCTGGCCTAACAAGTAGTTCGAACTGGAGAGTAGATGATGGCTACACTCACAGCGACCACCTGGCGGTTCGCTACAGTATCGACTACAATAACAGCAGACAGCGGATAGAAGAAGAGGCGGCTAGGCCAAGGCCAAGCCCTCGCAGGTGGAAGACATCATACTTCGACGAAGGGGTATTTAGGGAGGCGCTCCGCCGTGAGCGAAACTTAATCGGTTTAGACGGCGACGAGCTGGTAGCGGTGCTCTCACGTGCGTGTGATGCGACCATGCCTAGGCGAGTCCACCCTAGAAATGGGAGGCCACCGGCTTACTGGTGGACCGACGCGATTGCGGACCTGCGCCGCGCCTGCCTACGGGCTAGGCGGCGGATGCAGCGAGCACGATCAGAGGAAGAGCGAAACGAACGGCGGGTGGTGTTCGCCGCTGCAAAAGCCGCGCTTAAGACCGAGATAAGAGCAAGCAAAAAGGCCTGCTTTGAGGGTCTCTGTCAGAGTGCCAATACGAACCCGTGGGGTGACGCCTACAGGATCGTTATGGCCAAGACGAGAGGTGTGATGGCTCCTACAGAGCAATCTCCAGAGATGTTGGAGGGGATCATTGGAGGACTTTTTCCGCGTCATGATCCTAGTCCTTGGCCTCCTTTCGTAGGACAGCCGGGGACTGGGGCTGGCGATGAGGAGAGGGTCACCGATGTGGAACTTGCGGGGATAGCTAAGTCCCTTAGCGTAGGTAAGGCCCCAGGTCCGGACGGAGTTCCGAACCTGGCCTTAAAAGTAGCTATTGCAGAGGCTCCCGAGATGTTCAGGTCTGCTATGCAGAAATGCCTGGACGAGGGAGTTTTCCCAGAAGCTTGGAAGAGGCAGAGCCTGGTACTATTGCCAAAGGCGGGGAAACCACCCGGAGACCCGTCGGCATATAGACCAATATGCTTGATTGACACGGCGGGGAAGGTGCTCGAAAAGATCATCCTCAATAGAATGTTGCGGTTCACCGAGGGCGAAAATGGTCTTTCGAGTAACCAGTACGGCTTCCGGAAGGGGAGGTCCACCGTAGACGCTATCTTGTCGGTTACAAAAACCGCCGAGAAAGCACTCGAGCCTAAGAGGAGGGGAATTCGCTTTTGCGCGGTAGTGACTCTGGATGTAAGGAATGCGTTTAATAGCGCCAGCTGGTCTGCTATTGCCGATGCGCTCTTGCGTCTGGGGATACCGGAGTACCTGTACAAGATTCTCGGAAGTTACTTTCAGAATCGTGTACTAGTCTACGACACGGAGGTGGGTCGGAAGTGCTTTCACATAACCTCAGGAGTCCCGCAAGGTTCCATCCTGGGTCCGGTGTTATGGAATGTCATGTACGACGAGGTGTTGAGGTTAGAGTATCCAGTGGGAGTGGTGATTGTCGGATTTGCCGACGACATTACGCTCGAAGTCTACGGTGAAACGATCGAGGAGGTAAAGTTGACTACCAACCACTCGATCAAGGTTGTGGAGGCGTGGATGCGGTCCAGGAAACTGGAGCTGGCTCACCACAAGACAGAGGTGACGGTTGTTAACAACCTGAAGTCGGAGCAGCAGACGGAGATCAGTGTAGGAGACTGTACTATCCTGTCAAAGCGCTCCGTCAAACACTTGGGCGTGATAATCGACGATAAGCTTACTTTCGGTAGCCACGTCGATTATGCCTGTAAAAGAGCCTCCACAGCTATTGCGGCACTGTCCCGGATGATGTCCAATAGCTCTGCGGTGTACGCCAGTAAGCGCAAGCTTCTGGCTAGTGTTGCTACATCCATACTTAGGTATGGCGGCCCGGCGTGGGGCACCGCGCTAAGTACTAAATGCTACCGACGGAAGCTGGAAAGTACTTACAGGCTTATGTGCCTGAGGGTTGCGAGCGCGTACCGTACCGTGTCACACGACGCTCTCTGCGTCATTACTGGTATGGTGCCTATCAGCATTCTTATCAGTGAGGACATGGAGTGCTTCGAAATGCGCGGCACAAGAGGCATACGCAGGACTGTCAGGATGGCCTCTATGGTCAAATGGCAGCGCGCGTGGGACAGCTCCACCAAAGGAAGGTGGACCTATAGGTTGATACCGAGGGTAGATAGTTGGATTAATAGGCGCCATGGGGAAGTCACATTCCACCTGACACAGGTCCTTACAGGTCATGGTTGCTTCCGACAGTATCTACACCGTTTCGGGCATGCGGATTCTCCCGAATGCCCAGTGTGCAATGGTTTAGAGGAAACGGCGGAACACGTTTTGTTCGTGTGCCCGCGTTTTCGCACAATGCGTGACCGCATGCTTGCCACATGCGGGGAAGACACAACTCCGGACAACTTGGTCCAGAGGATGTGTAGGGATGAGTTTGGCTGGAACGCCGTTTCAACGGCTATTACCCACATCGTCTGGGAGCTACAGAGGAGGTGGCGCGTGGACTCGGAGAATGGCTAGTCCAGATGCAGTACAAGAGGTGGTCCAGGGGTTCGGAGTCGGCTTCGTAGGTCATACCGGTGCCCTGCGGTCGAGATCGACCCTTACAACGATTAAGTGGCCGCGGAGAGGAAGTCCCGGTAGCGGTGCTGTCGTGGCGTCGGTCTACTGGGTTGGATCCGAGCCCGCGGTTGGAAAGGGGTCCCCGGCAAGGGTCGGGGTAGGTGAGATCCTGCTGTCTGCAACCTACGGGTGCATCTGATAGGGCCTGAAGGGTAGTGATACCCTTCCTTGCGGGCAGGTCAGATCGGGTTGCACGTGGGCATCAGTTCTTGATGTCCGCTCAGCAGTAGGGCGCGGGCGGGGTTGACCCTGCCCGCCTTCCGAGGACAAAGGGAGTGGCGAGGACCACTCGGGAAACTGGCTAAGCGCCAGCATGCTACCGTGATGGACTCTCCAAAGCGAGTCATCGATGTTCGTTGCTGCAGGCTACGCAGCTAACCTTGTGGGTGCGATGTGCACTAGCCCCTCTCTGAAGCAATACCTTCTTGGTGGTTCCGGAGAGACGTAGGGTTTGGCGACCATAGGAATGGTTTAGTGGGTACGAGGAGAGAGTAGTCCTGGATTTTACTTTTGTTGTAGAAGACGGCCTGTCAGACCTACACTACCCTAACCTTCTGTTAGGGTGTCTGTTGAGCAGATTATCCCCCTATGGTTTAGAAAAAAAAAAAAACGTCAAATCCACTTTTTCTTTTCTTAGAGGCTGAAAAAAAGTGGTTTTGACATTTGGTTCATCCAAGGGCGCCTATTAAACAAAGCTCATGTTTTACGGTTACGCAGAAAAAACGGCATCATTCAAACGTCAAACGAGTGAACTTGTTCATTAGTTCATGTACAGTTTGACTTGTTTAGGGTACTCAAAATGAATTCATTCCTGCGGAGTTTTCCACCGATGAATCGAATTCACTCGATAAAAAAATTACACTAGAGCGAGGCCATTTCCAATCGACATTGGACGATTCTGATTGGAAACGGCCCCGCTCTAGTGTTAAAAGTCTCGGACCGAGTGAATTCTGTTCATCGGTTGATAAGTCCCATGGACTTATCTTACCGGTTCCGTGTCTACAGGAAATGAACTTGTTTCCATGGAATTTTGCATAGAAATTTAACTTCAATTTTCTCCAACAAACGGGAATCAAAACAATCCACCGGAAACCGTCAAAATTCGTGTGGGAGAGAAGAACGTTCATTCGTGACCTGATGGATAACACGGCTCCGCTCAAAAGTCAAATGGATTAGCACGTGCATTGGTTCATTCCGGTCTAAAATTCATCAGACCGATTGTCTAAAACGTTCCGTAAACGAACCCATTCTGTTCAAATTTGACAATCAGGACCATGTGGGTAAATCAAATCAAACCTTAATCTCAGCAAACGATGCATCCGGATCAAACAGAAGCGATGGCGTAGCCTACTGGTGCGACGGCAGAAACTCAGCCGAAGAAAACTGCCGATGAGAAGCTGACGAAGCGCCATGACGGCAGGATCGGTGTGCACATCCAGTTTTACGATTATTGTGGTCGGAGAATTTGCATAATCGTCGCATTTAGAAGGAACCCGTGGAATCAAACGCTTCTCGACGCTACAGTCAGTGGCAACAAACGAGCGAACGTTGTCGCCTCCAAGAAGCAGCCGTGAGAGTTCCGCGCTCGAAAAAATATGCTGATGAAATGAAATGTTGATTGAGGCGGTGGAGATTTTGAGGTTATAAAACTCTTTCCGAATGGATTGGTTGAATTTTGAACAAATAAGGATTCAGCCGTAAATGAAATTTGAGCTTTCAAGACTTGATTCGACATCGATTCGATTTCGATTCGATTTCGATTCGATTTCGATTCGATTTCGATTCGATTTCGATTCGATTTCGATTCGATTTCGATTCGATTTCGATTCGATTTCGATTCGATTTCGATTCGATTTCGATTCGATTTCGATTCGATTTCGATTCGATTTCGATTCGATTTCGATTCGATTTCGATTCGATTTCGATTCGATTTCGATTCGATTTCGATTCGATTTCGATTCGATTTCGATTCGATTTCGATTCGATTTCGATTCGATTTCGATTCGATTTCGATTCGATTTCGATTCGATTTCGATTCGATTTCGATTCGATTTCGATTCGATTTCGATTCGATTTCGATTCGATTTCGATTCGATTTCGATTCGATTTCGATTCGATTCGATTCGATTTCGATTCGATTTCGATTCGATTTCGATTCGATTTCGATTCGATTTCGATTCGATTTCGATTCGATTTCGATTCGATTTCGATTCGATTTCGATTCGATTTCGATTCGATTTCGATTCGATTTCGATTCGATTTCGATTCGATTTCGATTCGATTTCGATTCGATTTCGATTCGATTTCGATTCGATTTCGATTCGATTTCGATTCGATTTCGATTCGATTTCGATTCGATTTCGATTCGATTTCGATTCGATTTCGATTCGATTTCGATTCGATTTCGATTCGATTTCGATTCGATTTCGATTCGATTTCGATTCGATTTCGATTCGATTTCGATTCGATTTCGATTCGATTTCGATTCGATTTCGATTCGATTTCGATTCGATTTCGATTCGATTTCGGTTCGATTTCGATTCGATTTCGATTCGATTTCGATTCGATTTCGGTTCGATTTCGATTCGATTTCGATTCGATTTCGATTCGATTTCGATTCGATTTCGGTTCGATTTCGATTCGATTTCGATTCGATTTCGATTCGATTTCGATTCGATTTCGATTCGATTCGATTCGATTTCGATTCGATTTCGATTCGATTTCGATTCGATTCGATTCGATTTCGATTCGATTTCGATTCGATTTCGATTCGATTTCGATTCGATTTCGATTCGATTTCGATTCGATTTCGATTCGATTTCGATTCGATTTCGATTCGATTTCGATTCGATTTCGATTCGATTTCGATTCGATTTCGATTCGATTTCGATTCGATTTCGATTCGATTCGATTCGATTTCGATTCGATTTCGATTCGATTTCGATTCGATTTCGATTCGATTTCGATTCGATTTCGATTCGATTTCGATTCGATTTCGATTCGATTTCGATTCGATTTCGATTCGATTTCGATTCGATTTCGATTCGATTTCGATTCGATTCGATTCGATTTCGATTCGATTTCGATTCGATTTCGATTCGATTTCGATTCGATTTCGATTCGATTTCGATTCGATTTCGATTCGATTTCGATTCGATTTCGATTCGATTTCGATTCGATTTCGATTCGATTTCGATTCGATTTCGATTCGATTTCGATTCGATTTCGATTCGATTTCGATTCGATTTCGATTCGATTTCGATTCGATTTCGATTCGATTTCGATTCGATTTCGATTCGATTTCGATTCGATTTCGATTCGATTTCGATTCGATTTCGATTCGATTTCGATTCGATTTCGATTCGATTTCGATTCGATTTCGATTCGATTTCGATTCGATTTCGATTCGATTTCGATTCGATTTCGATTCGATTTCGATTCGATTTCGATTCGATTTCGATTCGATTTCGATTCGATTTCGATTCGATTTCGATTCGATTTCGATTCGATTTCGATTCGATTTCGATTTGATTTCGATTCGATTTCGATTCGATTTCGATTCGATTTCGATTCGATTCGATTCGATTTCGATTCGATTTCGATTCGATTTCGATTCGATTTCGATTCGATTTCGATTCGATTTCGATTCGATTTCGATTCGATTTCGATTCGATTTCGATCGATTTCGATTCGATTTCGATTCGATTTCGGTTCGATTTCGGTTCGATTTCGATTCGATTTCGATTCGATTTCGATTCGATTTCGGTTCGATTTCGATTCGATTTCGATTCGATTTCGATTCGATTTCGGTTCGATTTCGATTCGATTTCGATTCGATTTCGATTCGATTTCGATTCGATTTCGATTCGATTTCGATTCGATTTCGATTCGATTTCGATTCGATTTCGATTCGATTTCGATTCGATTTCGATTCGATTTCGGTTCGATTCGATTCGATTTCGATTCGATTTCGATTCGATTTCGATTCGATTCGATCGATTCGATTCGATTTCGATTCGATTTCGATTCGATTTCGATTCGATTTCGATTCGATTTCGATTCGATTTCGATTCGATTTCGATTCGATTTCGATTCGATTTCGATTCGATTTCGATTCGATTTCGATTCGATTTCGATTCGATTTCGATTCGATTTCGATTCGATTTCGATTCGATTTCGATTCGATTTCGATTCGATTTCGATTCGATTTCGATTCGATTTCGATTCGATTTCGATTCGATTTCGATTCGATTTCGATTCGATTTCGATTCGATTTCGATTCGATTTCGATTCGATTTCGATTCGATTTCGATTCGATTTCGATTCGATTTCGATTCGATTTCGATTCGATTTCGATTCGATTTCGATTCGATTCGATTCGATTTCGATTTCGGATTTCGATTCGATTTCGATTCGATTTCGATTCGATTTCGATTTCGATTCGATTTCGATTCGATTTCAATTCGATTTCGATTCGATTTCGATTCGATTTCGATTCGATTTCGATTTCGATTCGATTTCGATTCGATTTCGATTCGATTCGATTCGATTTCGATTCAATTTCGATTCGATTCGATTCGATTTCGATCGATTCGATTCCTCGATTTCGATTCGATTTCGATTCGATTTCGATTTTACGATTCGATTTCGATTCGATTTCGATTCGATTTCGATTCGATTTCGATTCGATTTCGATTCGATTTCGATTCGATTTCGATTCGATTTCGATTCGATTTCGATTCGATTTCGATTCGATTTCGATTCGATTTCGATTCGATTTCGATTCGATTTCGATTCGATTTCGATTCGATTTCGATTCGATTTCGATTCGATTTCGATTCGATTTCGATTCGATTTCGATTCGATTTCGATTCGATTTCGATTCGATTTCGATTCGATTTCGATTCGATTTCGATTCGATTTCGATTCGATTTCGATTCGATTTCGATTCGATTTCGATTCGATTTCGATTCGATTTCGATTCGATTTCGATTCGATTTCGATTCGATTTCGATTCGATTTCGATTCGATTTCGATTCGATTTCGATTCGATTTCGATTCGATTTCGATTCGATTTCGATTCGATTTCGATTCGATTTCGATTCGATTTCGATTCGATTTCGATTCGATTTCGATTCGATTTCGATTCGATTTCGATTCGATTTCGATTCGATTTCGGTTCGATTTCGATTCGATTTCGATTCGATTTCGATTCGATTTCGGTTCGATTTCGATTCGATTTCGATTCGATTTCGATTCGATTTCGATTCGATTTCGGTTCGATTTCGATTCGATTTCGATTCGATTTCGATTCGATTTCGATTCGATTTCGATTCGATTTCGATTCGATTTCGATTCGATTTCGATTCGATTTCGATTCGATTTCGATTCGATTTCGATTCGATTTCGATTCGATTTCGATTCGATTTCGATTCGATTTCGATTCGATTTCGATTCGATTTCGATTCGATTTCGATTCGATTTCGATTCGATTTCGATTCGATTTCGATTCGATTTCGATTCGATTTCGATTCGATTTCGATTCGATTTCGATTCGATTTCGATTCGATTTCGATTCGATTTCGATTCGATTTCGATTCGATTTCGATTCGATTTCGATTCGATTTCGATTCGATTTCGATTCGATTTCGATTCGATTTCGATTCGATTTCGATTCGATTTCGATTCGATTTCGATTCGATTTCGATTCGATTTCGATTCGATTTCGATTCGATTTCGATTCGATTTCGATTCGATTTCGATTCGATTTCGATTCGATTTCGATTCGATTTCGATTCGATTTCGATTCGATTTCGATTCGATTTCGATTCGATTTCGATTCGATTTCGATTCGATTTCGATTCGATTTCGATTCGATTTCGATTCGATTTCGATTCGATTTCGATTCGATTTCGATTCGATTTCGATTCGATTTCGATTCGATTTCGATTCGATTTCGATTCGATTTCGATTCGATTTCGATTCGATTTCGATTCGATTTCGATTCGATTTCGATTCGATTTCGATTCGATTTCGATTCGATTTCGATTCGATTTCGATTCGATTTCGATTCGATTTCGATTCGATTTCGATTCGATTTCGATTCGATTTCGATTCGATTTCGATTCGATTTCGATTCGATTTCGATTCGATTTCGATTTGATTTCGATTCGATTTCGATTCGATTTCGATTCGATTTCGATTCGATTTCGATTCGATTTCGATTCGATTTCGATTCGATTTCGATTCGATTTCGATTCGATTTCGATTCGATTTCGATTCGATTTCGATTCGATTTCGATTCGATTTCGATTCGATTTCGATTCGATTTCGGTTCGATTTCGGTTCGATTTCGATTCGATTTCGATTCGATTTCGATTCGATTTCGGTTCGATTTCGATTCGATTTCGATTCGATTTCGATTCGATTTCGGTTCGATTTCGATTCGATTTCGATTCGATTTCGATTCGATTTCGATTCGATTTCGATTCGATTTCGATTCGATTTCGATTCGATTTCGATTCGATTTCGATTCGATTTCGATTCGATTTCGATTCGATTTCGATTCGATTTCGATTCGATTTCGATTCGATTTCGATTCGATTTCGATTCGATTTCGATTCGATTTCGATTCGATTTCGATTCGATTTCGATTCGATTTCGATTCGATTTCGATTCGATTTCGATTCGATTTCGATTCGATTTCGATTCGATTTCGATTCGATTTCGATTCGATTTCGATTCGATTTCGATTCGATTTCGATTCGATTTCGATTCGATTTCGATTCGATTTCGATTCGATTTCGATTCGATTTCGATTCGATTTCGATTCGATTTCGATTCGATTTCGATTCGATTTCGATTCGATTTCGATTCGATTTCGATTCGATTTCGATTCGATTTCGATTCGATTTCGATTTCGGATTTCGATTCGATTTCGATTCGATTTCGATTCGATTTCGATTTCGATTCGATTTCGATTCGATTTCAATTCGATTTCGATTCGATTTCGATTCGATTTCGATTCGATTTCGATTTCGATTCGATTTCGATTCGATTTCGATTCGATTTCGATTCGATTTCGATTCAATTTCGATTCGATTTCGATTCGATTTCGATTCGATTTCGATTTTGATTCGATTTTGATTCGATTTCGATTCGATTTCGATTCGATTTCGATTCGATTTCGATTCGATTTCGATTCGATTTCGATTCGATTTCGATTCGATTTCGATTCGATTTCGATTCGATTTCGATTCGATTTCGATTCGATTTCGATTCGATTTCGATTCGATTTCGATTCGATTTCGATTCGATTTCGATTCGATTTCGATTCGATTTCGATTCGATTTCGATTCGATTTCGATTCGATTTCGATTCAATTTCGATTCGATTTCGATTTCGATTCGATTTCGATTCAATTTCGATTCGATTTTGATTCGATTTCGATTCGATTTCGACTCGATTTCGATTCGATTTCGGTTCGATTTCTCTTTGAGAAAAGTTAAAATTTTTAAAGCTTCGAGCCTTTTTCTTCCAGTTCGACGTTTCCAAGTAATTGAAATTCAAAGTGAAGACGCGGTCTTTCGCGCGCCGTGAATCTAAAACAGAACGACGTGCTGCTTGTTTGACTCTATGGCCCGGAAAAGACTTCGGCTGCCGATAGACTGGAAAGAAAACGATTGGAAGCGATAATTTCAATTTTCGAGCAGGAAATTATTATGGAAATTTTCAATATCGTGGATCCATTCCGGAAGCACCAAGTGCTGGCACTCCATTTAGTCGTAGTAGTCTAGTGAGAGCCTTCAGAAACTGGAAAAGAGGCGGCCGAAAGGAGCCCGAGTTGGAAAAAGTTTGTCAATTTTTCAAATCCAATCAATCACCTAATCCGATCGGAAAGCTCCAACATCTTAGCAAGCCATGAATTCCTGCTAATCGGAAAAGTTTGTCCATACGGGGGTTTTCTTTTTAGAGATGTCACAAGTTTTTGACAAAATTTATTTAATTAGATTTAATCTACAATTAAGGATCGGTTAGAACAAACTAATTGACTATTCTAATTGATAACAAATAATGCTACTTTTGTTCTTTGTAACTGAACTAACATTTTTTTTTTCAATATATTTTCGAAGTTTGAGGCATTCCTAATCTCCTAATCGAAAAGAAGGAGGTCCAACATTGCCTACTGGGATATCATAGCCGACCGAGATGATGAAAACTGAACCGAAAGCTTAAGGGTACGATGCACGAGAGGCAATAGGCAAACAAGTAAACTAAGTAGGCGACATGTTGTGGAAAAATTCTTTGCGACACTCCTTTCTCACTCTCCCTCCGCTGCCGGGTTCCTCGAGCATGCTTGCATGTATGTTTGTTTACCAGACATGGGACAAGTCTGACTCGACGTCCACATTGTGCTCCTTCGCCGGATATGTGAGGGGAAGGAACCTTGAAACTTCATATATCCCCACAAAACCCATCATCCAACAGAAGAGTGTTGTCGGTCGACAGCTTGGAGTAGTGTAGTGTGCCACGTGGGAAAAGTTGCACTTACCTTTCTAGCTTTATATATGCATAATCGAGAACGAAACTGACAGCCAACTGTGATTTAATATGGCTGACGTGGTCTTCGTCGTCTTCGGTGGAATTAGTGGTCAATGGGAGAACGAAAATGGAAAGTTTGTTTTTACCGTCAACCGGCAAACAGGATGATTTGTTGATGTTTTTGTTGAGACCTTCCGGATTAGTATGCAGAAAATGTATCTTCTAGACTAGAAGTTTGTTGGATTAGCCGGTAATTTATTCAAAGATACATTTGGAAATACAAAAACAACGGTCTCTCCAGAGCAGAGCCCAGAGCAGAGCCCAGAGCAGAGCCCAGAGCAGAGCCCAGAGCAGAGCCCAGAGCAGAGCCCAGAGCAGAGCCCAGAGCAGAGCCCAGAGCAGAGCCCAGAGCAGAGCCCAGAGCAGAGTCCAGAGCAGAGCCCGGAGCAGAGCCAAGAGCAGAGCCCAGAGCAGAGCCCAGAGCATAGCCCATAGCAGAGCCCGGAGCAGAGCCCAGAGCAGAGCCCAGAGCAGAGCCTAGAGCAGAGCCCAGAGTAGAGTCCAGAGCAGAGCCCAGAGCCATAGCAGAGCCCAGAGCAGACCCCAGAGGAGAGCCAGAGTAGGGCCAGAGCCATAACAGAGGCAGAGCAGAGCCCAGAGCAGAGCCCAGAGCAGAGCCCAGAGCAGAGCCCAGAGCAGAGCCCAGAGCAGAGCCCAGAGCAGAGCCCAGAGCAGAGCCCAGAGCAGAGCCCAGAGCAGAGCCCAGAGCAGACCCCAGAGCAGAGCCCAGAGCAGAGCCCAGAGCAGAGCCCAGAGCAGAGCCCAGAGCAGAGCCCAGAGCAGAGCCCAGAGCAGAGCCCAGAGCAGAGTCCAGAGCAGAGCCCAGAGCAGAGCCCAGAGCAGAGCCCAGAGCAGAGCCCAGAGCAGAGCCCAGAGCAGAGCCCAGAGCAGAGCCCAGAGCAGAGCCCAGAGCAGAGCCCAGAGCAGAGTCCAGAGCAGAGCCCGGAGCAGAGCCAAGAGCAGAGCCCAGAGCAGAGCCCAGAGCATAGCCCATAGCAGAGCCCGGAGCAGAGCCCAGAGCAGAGCCCAGAGCAGAGCCTAGAGCAGAGCCCAGAGTAGAGTCCAGAGCAGAGCCCAGAGCAGAGCCCAGAGCCATAGCAGAGCCCAGAGCAGACCCCAGAGGAGAGCCAGAGCAGGGCCAGAGCCATAACAGAGGCAGAGCAGAGCCCAGAGCAGAGCCCAGAGCAGAGCCCAGAGCAGAGCCCAGAGCAGAGCCCAGAGCAGAGCCCAGAGCAGAGCCCAGAGCAGAGCCCAGAGCAGAGCCCAGAGCAGAGCCCAGAGCAGACCCCAGAGCAGAGCCCAGAGCAGAGCCCAGGGCAGAGCCCAGAGCAGCGCCAGAGCAGAGCCATAGCAGAGCCATAGCAGGGCCATAGCAGAGCCCAGAGCAGAGCTCAGAGCAGAGCCCAGAGCAGAGCCAGAGCCATAGCAGAGCCAGAGCAAAGCCAGAGCAGAGCCAGAGCAGAGCAGAGCCAGAGCAGAGCCAGAGGAGAGCCAAAGCAGAGCCAGAGCAGAGCCAGAGCAGAGCCCAGAGCAGAGCCCAGAGCAGAGCCCAGAGCAGAGCAGAACCAGAGCAGAGCCTGGAAGCTTCTTCGGAGTAGCCTGGAAATGTCGTTTTAGATGCTTGGAAGCTTCTGCCGAGAAGACTAGAATAATGTCCCGAGAAGCCTGGAAGCTTTTCCCGAATGACCTGGAAGGATCTCCCGAGAAGCCTGGAAGCTTCTCCCAAGAATCCTGAAAGCTTCTCCAGAGAAGCCTGGAAGCTTCTCCCGAGAAGCCTGGAAGCTTCTCCCGAGAAGCCTGGAAGCTTCTCCCGAGAAGCCTGGAAGCTTCTCCCGAGAAGCCTGGAAGCTTCTCCCGAGAAGCCTGGAAGCTTCTCCCGAGAAGCCTGGAAGCTTCTCCCGAGAAGCCTGGAAGCTTCTCCCGAGAAGCCTGGAAGCTTCTCCCGAGAAGCCTGGAAGCTTCTCCCGAGAAGCCTGGAAGCTTCTCCCGAGAAGCCTGGAAGCTTCTCCCGAGAAGCCTGGAAGCTTCTCCCGAGAAGCCTGGAAGCTTCTCCCGAGAAGCCTGGAAGCTTCTCCCGAGAAGCCTGGACGCTTCTCCCGAGAAGCCTGGAAGCTTCTCCCGAGAAGCCTGGAAGCTTCTCCCGAGAAGCCAGGAAGCTTCTTCCGAGAAACCTAGAAGCTTCTCCCGAGAAGCCAGGAAGCTTCTTCCGAGAAACCTAGAAGCTTCTCCCGAGAAGCCTGGAAGATTCTCCCTGGAAGCCTGGAAGCTTCTCCCTGGAAGCCTGGAAGCTTCTCCCTGGAAGCCTGGAAGCTTCTCCCTGGAAGCCTGGAAGCTTCTCCCTGGAAGCCTGGAAGCTTCTCCCTGGAAGCCTGGAAGCTTCTCCCTGGAAGCCTGGAAGCTTCTCCCTGGAAGCCTGGAAGCTTCTCCCTGGAAGCCTGGAAGCTTCTCCCTGGAAGCCTGGAAGCTTCTCCCTGGAAGCCTGGAAGCTTCTCCCTGGAAGCCTGGAAGCTTCTCCCTGGAAGCCTGGAAGCTTCTCCCTGGAAGCCTGGAAGCTTCTCCCTGGAAGCCTGGAAGCTTCTCCCTGGAAGCCTGGAAGCTTCTCCCTGGAAGCCTGGAAGCTTCTCCCTGGAAGCCTGGAAGCTTCTCCCTGGAAGCCTGGAAGCTTCTCCCTGGAAGCCTGGAAGCTTCTCCCTGGAAGCCTGGAAGCTTCTCCCTGGAAGCCTGGAAGCTTCTCCCTGGAAGCCTGGAAGCTTCTCCCTGGAAGCCTGGAAGCTTCTCCCTGGAAGCCTGGAAGCTTCTCCCTGGAAGCCTGGAAGCTTCTCCCTGGAAGCCTGGAAGCTTCTCCCTGGAAGCCTGGAAGCTTCTCCCTGGAAGCCTGGAAGCTTCTCCCTGGAAGCCTGGAAGCTTCTCCCTGGAAGCCTGGAAGCTTCTCCCTGGAAGCCTGGAAGCTTCTCCCTGGAAGCCTGGAAGCTTCTCCCTGGAAGCCTGGAAGCTTCTCCCTGGAAGCCTGGAAGCTTCTCCCTGGAAGCCTGGAAGCTTCTCCCTGGAAGCCTGGAAGCTTCTCCCTGGAAGCCTGGAAGCTTCTCCCTGGAAGCCTGGAAGCTTCTCCCTGGAAGCCTGGAAGCTTCTCCCTGGAAGCCTGGAAGCTTCTCCCTGGAAGCCTGGAAGCTTCTCCCTGGAAGCCTGGAAGCTTCTCCCTGGAAGCCTGGAAGCTTCTCCCTGGAAGCCTGGAAGCTTCTCCCTGGAAGCCTGGAAGCTTCTCCCTGGAAGCCTGGAAGCTTCTCCCTGGAAGCCTGGAAGCTTCTCCCTGGAAGCCTGGAAGCTTCTCCCTGGAAGCCTGGAAGCTTCTCCCTGGAAGCCTGGAAGCTTCTCCCTGGAAGCCTGGAAGCTTCTCCCTGGAAGCCTGGAAGCTTCTCCCTGGAAGCCTGGAAGCTTCTCCCTGGAAGCCTGGAAGCTTCTCCCTGGAAGCCTGGAAGCTTCTCCCTGGAAGCCTGGAAGCTTCTCCCTGGAAGCCTGGAAGCTTCTCCCTGGAAGCCTGGAAGCTTCTCCCTGGAAGCCTGGAAGCTTCTCCCTGGAAGCCTGGAAGCTTCTCCCTGGAAGCCTGGAAGCTTCTCCCTGGAAGCCTGGAAGCTTCTCCCTGGAAGCCTGGAAGCTTCTCCCTGGAAGCCTGGAAGCTTCTCCCTGGAAGCCTGGAAGCTTCTCCCTGGAAGCCTGGAAGCTTCTCCCTGGAAGCCTGGAAGCTTCTCCCTGGAAGCCTGGAAGCTTCTCTCTGGAAGCCTGGAAGCTTCTCCCTGGAAGCCTGGAAGCTTCTCCCTGGAAGCCTGGAAGCTTCTCCCTGGAAGCCTGGAAGCTTCTCCCTGGAAGCCTGGAAGCTTCTCCCTGGAAGCCTGGAAGCTTCTCCCTGGAAGCGTGGAAGCTTCTCCCTGGAAGCGTGGAAGCTTCTCCCTGGAAGCCTGGAAGCTTCTCCCTGGAAGCCTGGAAGCTTCTCCCTGGAAGCCTGGAAGCTTCTCCCTGGAAGCCTGGAAGCTTCTCCCTGGAAGCCTGGAAGCTTCTCCCTGGAAGCCTGGAAGCTTCTCCCTGGAAGCCTGGAAGCTTCTCCCTGGAAGCCTGGAAGCTTCTCCCTGGAAGCCTGGAAGCTTCTCCCTGGAAGCCTGGAAGCTTCTCCCTGGAAGCCTGGAAGCTTCTCCCTGGAAGCCTGGAAGCTTCTCCCTGGAAGCCTGGAAGCTTCTCCCTGGAAGCCTGGAAGCTTCTCCCTGGAAGCCTGGAAGCTTCTCCCTGGAAGCCTGGAAGCTTCTCCCTGGAAGCCTGGAAGCTTCTCCCTGGAAGCCTGGAAGCTTCTCCCTGGAAGCCTGGAAGCTTCTCCCTGGAAGCCTGGAAGCTTCTCCCTGGAAGCCTGGAAGCTTCTCCCTGGAAGCCTGGAAGCTTCTCCCTGGAAGCCTGGAAGCTTCTCCCTGGAAGCCTGGAAGCTTCTCCCTGGAAGCCTGGAAGCTTCTCCCTGGAAGCCTGGAAGCTTCTCCCTGGAAGCCTGGAAGCTTCTCCCTGGAAGCCTGGAAGCTTCTCCCTGGAAGCCTGGAAGCTTCTCCCTGGAAGCCTGGAAGCTTCTCCCTGGAAGCCTGGAAGCTTCTCCCTGGAAGCCTGGAAGCTTCTCCCTGGAAGCCTGGAAGCTTCTCCCTGGAAGCCTGGAAGCTTCTCCCTGGAAGCCTGGAAGCTTCTCCCTGGAAGCCTGGAAGCTTCTCCCTGGAAGCCTGGAAGCTTCTCCCTGGAAGCCTGGAAGCTTCTCCCTGGAAGCCTGGAAGCTTCTCCCTGGAAGCCTGGAAGCTTCTCCCTGGAAGCCTGGAAGCTTCTCCCTGGAAGCCTGGAAGCTTCTCCCTGGAAGCCTGGAAGCTTCTCCCTGGAAGCCTGGAAGCTTCTCCCTGGAAGCCTGGAAGCTTCTCCCTGGAAGCCTGGAAGCTTCTCCCTGGAAGCCTGGAAGCTTCTCCCTGGAAGCCTGGAAGCTTCTCCCTGGAAGCCTGGAAGCTTCTCCCTGGAAGCCTGGAAGCTTCTCCCTGGAAGCCTGGAAGCTTCTCCCTGGAAGCCTGGAAGCTTCTCCCTGGAAGCCTGGAAGCTTCTCCCTGGAAGCCTGGAAGCTTCTCCCTGGAAGCCTGGAAGCTTCTCCCTGGAAGCCTGGAAGCTTCTCCCTGGAAGCCTGGAAGCTTCTCCCTGGAAGCCTGGAAGCTTCTCCCTGGAAGCCTGGAAGCTTCTCCCTGGAAGCGTGGAAGCTTCTCCCTGGAAGCCTGGAAGCTTCTCCCTGAAGCCTGGGAGCTTCTCCGTGGAAGCCTGGAAGCTTCTCTCTGGAAGCCTGGAAGCTTCTCCCTGGAAGCCTGGAAGCTTCTCCCTGGAAGCCTGGAAGCTTCTCCCTGGAAGCCTGGAAGCTTCTCCCTGGAAGCCTGGGAAGCCTGGAAGCTTCTCCCTGGAAGCCTGGAAACTTCTCCCTGGAAGCCTGGAAACTTCTCCCTGGAAGCCTGGAAGCTTCTCTCCTTTCTGATTTCTGATTTCTGATTTCTGATTTCTGATTTTTGATTTCTGATTTCTGATTTCTGATTTCTGATTTCTGATTTCTGATTTCTGATTTCTGATTTCTGATTTCTGATTTCTGATTTCTGATTTCTGATTTCTGATTTCTGATTTCTGATTTCTGATTTCTGATTTCTGATTTCTGATTTCTGATTTCTGATTTCTGATTTCTGATTTCTGATTTCTGATTTCTGATTTCTGATTTCTGATTTCTGATTTCTGATTTCTGATTTCTGATTTCTGATTTCTGATTTCTGATTTCTGATTTCTGATTTCTGATTTCTGATTTCTGATTTCTGATTTCTGATTTCTGATTTCTGATTTCTGATTTCTGATTTCTGATTTCTGATTTCTGATTTCTGATTTCTGATTTCTGATTTCTGATTTCTGATTTCTGATTTCTGATTTCTGATTTCTGATTTCTGATTTCTGATTTCTGATTTCTGATTTCTGATTTCTGATTTCTGATTTCTGATTTCTGATTTCTGATTTCTGATTTCTGATTTCTGATTTCTGATTTCTGATTTCTGATTTCTGATTTCTGATTTCTGATTTCTGATTTCTGATTTCTGATTTCTGATTTCTGATTTCTGATTTCTGATTTCTGATTTCTGATTTCTGATTTCTGATTTCTGATTTCTGATTTCTGATTTCTGATTTCTGATTTCTGATTTCTGATTTCTGATTTCTGATTTCTGATTTCTGATTTCTGATTTCTGATTTCTGATTTCTGATTTCTGATTTCTGATTTCTGATTTCTGATTTCTGATTTCTGATTTCTGATTTCTGATTTCTGATTTCTGATTCTGATTTCTGATTTCTGATTTCTGATTTCTGATTTCTGATTTCTGATTTCTGATTTCTGATTTCTGATTTCTGATTTCTGATTTCTGATTTCTGATTTCTGATTTCTGATTTCTGATTTCTGATTTCTGATTTCTGATTTCTGATTTCTGATTTCTGATTTCTGATTTCTGATTTCTGATTTCTGATTTCTGATTTCTGATTTCTGATTTCTGATTTCTGATTTCTGATTTCTGATTTCTGATTTCTGATTTCTGATTTCTGATTTCTGATTTCTGATTTCTGATTTCTGATTTCTGATTTCTGATTTCTGATTTCTGATTTCTGATTTCTGATTTCTGATTTCTGATTTCTGATTTCTGATTTCTGATTTCTGATTTCTGATTTCTGATTTCTGATTTCTGATTTCTGATTTCTGATTTCTGATTTCTGATTTCTGATTTCTGATTTCTGATTTCTGATTTCTGATTTCTGATTTCTGATTTCTGATTTCTGATTTCTGATTTCTGATTTCTGATTTCTGATTTCTGATTTCTGATTTCTGATTTCTGATTTCTGATTTCTGATTTCTGATTTCTGATTTCTGATTTCTGATTTCTGATTTCTGATTTCTGATTTCTGATTTCTGATTTCTGATTTCTGATTTCTGATTTCTGATTTCTGATTTCTGATTTCTGATTTCTGATTTCTGATTTCTGATTTCTGATTTCTGATTTCTGATTTCTGATTTCTGATTTCTGATTTCTGATTTCTGATTTCTGATTTCTGATTTCTGATTTCTGATTTCTGATTTCTGATTTCTGATTTCTGATTTCTGATTTCTGATTTCTGATTTCTGATTTCTGATTTCTGATTTCTGATTTCTGATTTCTGATTTCTGATTTCTGATTTCTGATTTCTGATTTCTGATTTCTGATTTCTGATTTCTGATTTCTGATTTCTGATTTCTGATTTCTGATTTCTGATTTCTGATTTCTGATTTCTGATTTCTGATTTCTGATTTCTGATTTCTGATTTCTGATTTCTGATTTCTGATTTCTGATTTCTGATTTCTGATTTCTGATTTCTGATTTCTGATTTCTGATTTCTGATTTCTGATTTCTGATTTCTGATTTCTGATTTCTGATTTCTGATTTCTGATTTCTGATTTCTGATTTCTGTTTCTGATTTCTGATTTCTGATTTCTGATTTCTGATTTCTGATTTCTGATTTCTGATTTCTGATTTCTGATTTCTGATTTCTGATTTCTGATTTCTGATTTTTGATTTCTGATTTCTGATTTCTGATTTCTGATTTCTGATTTCTGATTCTGATTTCTGATTTCTGATTTCTGATTTCTGATTTCTGATTTCTGATTTCTGATTTCTGATTTCTGATTTCTGATTTCTGATTTCTGATTTCTGATTTCTGATTTCTGATTTCTGATTTCTGATTTCTGATTTCTGATTTCTGATTTCTGATTTCTGATTTCTGATTTCTGATTTCTGATTTCTGATTTCTGATTTCTGATTTCTGATTTCTGATTTCTGATTTCTGATTTCTGATTTCTGATTTCTGATTTCTGATTTCTGATTTCTGATTTCTGATTTCTGATTTCTGATTTCTGATTTCTGATTTCTGATTTCTGATTTCTGATTTCTGATTTCTGATTTCTGATTTCTGATTTCTGATTTCTGATTTCTGATTTCTGATTTCTGATTTCTGATTTCTGATTTCTGATTTCTGATTTCTGATTTCTGATTTCTGATTTCTGATTTCTTATTTCTTATTTCTGATTTCTTATTTCTTATTTCTGATTTCTGATTTCTGATTTCTGATTTCTGATTTCTGATTTCTGATTTCTGATTTCTGATTTCTGATTTCTGATTTCTGATTTCTGATTTCTGATTTCTGATTTTTGATTTCAGATTTCTGCTTCTCAATGGATAAGTCTACTGTGCGTGCAACTCCCTTAATAATTCTTGAAGCTTTTGAATGTGATGTTCCAAAAAGAATAAATTCGTTCGCATGTTTAAACATGTACTAGGCATTATCAGTAATGTAAGCCTTACCACATCAAAATTGGAAACACGTTCACTCCCTATTTCATTCCGATGGACTGCTGCTTCGCGATAGGTTAGCGGAGTTGGGGCCGCCCCACGAATTTCATCAACATGCTTCTAATAGCAAAGCGGCTCGCAAGCAGAATCTGAGCGCCTACTCTATTACTTTGATTACCGGCAATAACCGTTTTATTAGGAACTTGGCCGTTCGTTCGTTCGTCCGTCCGTCTGATGCGTTCACATTCCTTCTTGAACGACTCTCTCATGTGTGCTTGTTAAAAAAAAGAAAACAGCCGAAATTGCGGAACTTTTTCTCTTCTTCAATCGCGTTGCGTTGCGGTATAATGTTCACCGCAGCAGGCGTCTTATCGTCAGGATGTTTAACACAGGCCTACTAACTGCTACCGGTCGGATGGAGTGAACGTTTGTGGCTTTCCAAATTGAAACTCGACGGTGGTGGCCCCATAAAATCTCATTGTTTAACTCACTTGTTCGCGAAAAGAAAGTAGGTACCTAAAACTTCGGTTTGGCAGTTTGCTGTGCTGCGCTGTTGAAACGTTCGGCACGTGGTATGGCCACAGACGAATGGATGTCCAAAATGTCCAAAATGTTCACCGTTTACTAAATGATTGTTAAAAGTGGCTACCCTGAAAAAGGATTGAAAAGTTCATTTACAGTGATGCCAAAAATCATTTTTTAACAGGCAAAAGGGTATAACATGAACTTTTCCACCGGTGAACTGAATTCATTCGGTCCGAGAATTTTTACACAAGAGCGGGACCATTTCTAATGAGACTCGTCCAATTCTGATTGGAAACGGACCCGCTCTAATGACCAAATTCTTGGACCGAGTGAATTCGGTTCATCGATGGATGAGTTCATTGTAGGTTGAGATTTAAGGAACTGGGCTAGTACACAGGGAAAAATTTCTACTCAGTGGTTGAGTTGGTCTTACTCAGAAATCGAAAAATCCTTTGTTTTCTTACTCAGTTTCCGTTAAAAGTGGGACAACCCATTGCCAATGGGTTGTCCCACTTTTAGCCGAAACTGAGTAAGAAAACAAAGGATTTTTCGATTTCTGAGTAAGGCCAACTCAGTCATTGAGTAGAAATTTTTCTCGGTGTACGTCTTTTCTCTGTGATACGACTTGGTTGTAACCATCATCACCGTAATCAGCTTCATCTTATACATCTATGTATTCCACAGTTGAGCTGAACTTGTAGCTGCGTGGGAACAATATTGACATCCAGATGGAGCCGCAATTTGGCTTGATGAGATTGCTTTGATTACACGGTAAAAAATCTGCACTGTGATATAAACTGATTGGCACTTGAATTCGCACTACTGTTCAATCAGTTTGTTATCAATTACATATCATTTGACAAAGAACATCCAATGCCTCTTCAATTTTAATGTAACTTCACATCAATTCGTTGTTGACAATGTTTTGATTTCAAAACTAAAATTAAAAATAAAATGTGTACAGTCGCACCCAGATTCGATACCAGGACCTTTAGAGTCACGATCAACTATTTTACCACTACACTGCTTCACATCTGTTAGAGAGGTACGAATCAAAGCGAAGCACTTTCTACCGCCTGTCATCTATATTTACTTTCATGCCCAAAACAGTCATTACCAAATCAACAACTTTTCACTTTGGATCGTATTGCTTTTTACAGTAGTGCAAATCGAAGGGATTTTCTGTTGATTTCTCTGGTGGGTTTGTTTTGGTCCTCCAATCAACACTGACAGCATTGCGATCTCAAAGGAAAAGCACTTCTGATCATGTTGATTACGACATTGAATAGTTAAGGGATTTTTCCCTTACATCTAGCGTGCAGAATTTTTACCGTGTACAATTTGCGAAGGGGGTGGCGGGCGGCTCTGCACCTGAAGGCCATTTCCGTCAACGAGGGCTTTCCATTTATGACGACAAGTGGAAATGATTGAGTCCACGCAACTGGAATGGAAGTGAATTTGGCACCTTGCCCGCCTCTTCGGCAGAACGCGAACTAACCATCCATCCGTGAGGATGGAATCCAATCAAAAAAGGGGGAGGCTCCCAACCAGCCTGGAGACAAATACCTACTCAAATAATAAAAGAGCAGCGCTGAAGTGCTCTCTCGAGCGCGCGCATGGCTTGACGACAACAATGACAATGCCGCTGGCTGGCCCCTGCCTGAATGGAATGCCATCAATCTTGTCTCGAAAGGGCTTCTGGCGAGCAGAAGGGTCTCTCGTCGATCGAATCAATAAAAATTATCGACTGCCGGCGGCCGGCGGGTTTTATGAACTTGCTGCGGTGCGATATACAAGAAGACTGAATATCAATCAAATTGAGTGGATTCATGGCGAGCTCAAATTTATTTGCATGTTTTTGCATTCATTCGTTTTGGTTTTGTCAAAGTTGTGACAAAGCATCCACTCGAGTTAATTTTTCGTTGAAGCCCTCAAACGTGAACTTGTGCTTTGCTCTGTGGAGTTATCTCCCGATGAACCGAATTCACTCGGTCCTAGAATTTTGACACTAAAGCGGGGTCGTTTCCAATCAGAATTTGACGATTCTGATTGAAAATGGCTACGCTCTAGTGTCAAAATTCACGGACCGAGTGAACTCGATTCATCGGTCGATAAATCCATGGACTTATCCACCAATGAACAAAATTCACTCGGTCCAACCATTCCAAACAGAATCGGGAATGGCCACGCTTCAGTGTCAACTCTCGTATGGAGTGAATTCGTGTCACTTTTCCACGTTGGGCTTATCCACCAGTGAACTGAATTCACTCGGTCCGATAATTTTGACTCTATGGACTTATCCACCGATGAACGGGCCCCGCGTTATAGACGAGTGCACCGATGAACTGAATTCATCGCGGTCCGAGAATTTTGACACTAGAGCGGGGTCGCTTCCAATCAGAAGTGAAAGATTTCCAATCAGAATTGAACAATTCTGATTGGGAACGACCCCGCTGTAGTGTCAAAATTCTCGGACCGCGATGAATTCAGTTCATCGGTGCACTCGTCTATATCAAAATTCTCGAACCACGATGAATTCGGTTCATCGGTTGATAAGTCCATGAATATATCCACCGATGAACCGAATTCATCGCGGTCGGAGAATTTTTACACTAGAGTGGGGCCGTTTTCAATCAGAATTGAACGATTTCCAATCAGAATTAAACAATTCTGACTGGGAATGGCTCCGCTCTAGTGTCAAAATAATCGGACTGCGATGAATTCAGTTCATCGGTGGATAAGTCCATAGCGGGACCATTTCCAATCAGAATCAAATTCCGAGTGAATTCGGTTTATAGGTAGATAAGTCCATGGCAACTGTGACACCCAAATTATATAAAATCCTATTCATTTTCCTACGCTTATCCAACTTTCGCATATTATTCGCCCGACCGCATCCAATCAACTGACACCTGAACCCCGCAGTGGAAAATTACGTCGCTCAATCTTGTGAGGAACCTGAACGATCTCTATTTTCCTCTGTCCGCACACTATACATAGTACGTACGAATGCCCGGAGGGGTGTGACACTTTTCCGCCATCTGTGATGGAAGACGACGACTTTAACGCATGACGCGACAGAAGCGACAAAGTATACTGACGCACGTCGGTCGTCCTTGCTGCCATTCCATCAGCGGTCCTCTGCTAGTTCAAAGACCCGGAACACGGCTGACGACGGTGGTGCTTGAAATTGCCAGCCTGGAAGAAAGTGAAAGTGATATCGATTCGTACAGCTATGGCACCATCGGAATGTGTTTTTTTTTACCGTCGCGTCAATCTTCTGTCAAAATGAGCCAGCTGCTGCCCTCAAGGCACGACAGACAGCTCGACGTTCAACGGCTTTCGCCCTATAGATGGTGGAAGTTTTTGCCACCGTAGCGTTGGCTTGGATGTCTACAGAAGGCAACGTGCGAAATGAATTAGTAAACATCAAAAGACCGGCGGTGGCAATAGACCATTTCCAGGCTTCTCGGGAGAGCCTTGAAGGCTTCTCTGCTCTTGATCTGCTCAATAAAATGCCTGTTGTCTATGAATAAATTACCGGTTATTCCTTAGAAATCAGAAATCAAAAATCAGAAATCAGAAATCAGAAATCAGAAATCAGAAATCAGAAATCAGAAATCAGAAATCAGAAATCAGAAATCAGAAATCAGAAATCAGAAATCAGAAATCAGAAATCAGAAATCAGAAATCAGAAATCAGAAATCAGAAATCAGAAATCAGAAATCAGAAATCAGAAATCAGAAATCAGAAATCAGAAATCAGAAATCAGAAATCAGAAATCAGAAATCAGAAATCAGAAATCAGAAATCAGAAATCAGAAATCAGAAATCAGAAATCAGAAATCAGAAATCAGAAATCAGAAATCAGAAATCAGAAATCAGAAATCAGAAATCAGAAATCAGAAATCAGAAATCAGAAATCAGAAATCAGAAATCAGAAATCAGAAATCAGAAATCAGAAATCAGAAATCAGAAATCAGAAATCAGAAATCAGAAATCAGAAATCAGAAATCAGAAATCAGAAATCAGAAATCAGAAATCAGAAATCAGAAATCAGAAATCAGAAATCAGAAATCAGAAATCAGAAATCAGAAATCAGAAATCAGAAATCAGAAATCAGAAATCAGAAATAAGAAATTAAAAATCAGTGGGTGAGCCTTCCAGGTTTCTCGGGAGAGTAGGGTTACCTCCCGTCCTGATTGGAAGCGGGGCCGCTTCCAATCAGAATTGAAAGAATCTGATTGGTTTTGAAGACGGTTACGTCTGTTTGCCTGTGTTTGAGCGATGTCGCGTTTATAGAAAATAAGCTCGTTGGATGGACTTATCCACCGATGAACCGAATTCATCGCGGTCCGAGAACTTTGACATTAGAACGCGGCCATTTCCAATCAGAATTGAACGATTTCCAATCAGAATTTAACGATTCTGATTGAGAATGGCCCCGCTCTAGTGTTCAAATTCTCGGATCGTGATGAATTCGGTTAATCGATCTCAGAGAAAAATTTCTACTCAGTGGCTGAGTTGGTCTTACTCAGAAATCGAAAAATCCTTTGTTTTCTTACTCAGTTTTCGTTAAAAGTGGGACAACCCATTGCCAATGGGTTGTCCCACTTTTAGCCGAAACTGAGTAAGAAAACAAAGAATTTTTCGATTTCTTAGTAAGACCAACTCAGTCATTGAGTAGAATTTTTTCTCGGTGGATGGATAAGTCCAGAGCCGGGCCATTCCCAAGCAGAATTGTTAAATTCCAATTGGAAATCGTTCAATTCTGATTGAAATCGGTCCCGCTCTAGTGTCAAAATTCTCGAACCGCGATGAATTCGGTTCATCGGTGCATAAGTCCATAGTGGGGCCAATTCCAATCTGAATAAGAAGTTTTTGATTGGAAATACCTCTAGGAATACTCATTGGACTTTCTTTAGGAACCCAACAAGTATATCTTCCAGGAATTCAAGAAGTTCCACTTGGAGTTCCTTCAGGAATCACTCTAGGAGTTCCTCCAAGAATCTAGTAGGTTTTGTCTAGTAGTTGTCTAGTAGAATTCCGCTTGGAGATCCTTCAGGAATTCTTCTAGAAATTCCCCCTGGAATTCCTTCAGGAATCCCTCTGATAGTTCTTACAGGAATCCTTCCGGGAGTTTCTTTAGGAATCTCTTTTTTTTATCTTTATTAACGAGATTGTTAGCCTTGGGCTAGTTCATCTCGGGACCTACGCTTTACTTCCCTTCCGAAGGAAGGACTCACTTTTTGCGAGTTTGTCGGGAGTGGGATTCGATCCCAGGTCCGCGACGTGATAGTCACGTGCTTTAACCGTCACACCAGGTCCGCTCCACATTTAGGAATCTCTCTAGAAGTTCTTCTTGAAGTTCCGTCAGGAATCCTTCTAGGAGTTCTTCCACAAATACCCCAAGCAGTTATTTCAGGCATCACTCTATGTGTTCTTCCAGCAATCCCTCTAGGAGTTTCTTCAGGAATCCATCTAGGAATGCCCCTCAAAGTTCCTTCAGGAACTTCTCTAGGTGTCCCTCTAGAAATCGCTTTAGGAGGTATTTGAGGAATCCTACAAGGAATGCCTCCAGACAGGAAACCCTTTACGTGTTCCTCCAGGAATCCTCCTAGGAATTTTCTTTGGAGTTCCTCCAAAAACCTATCTGGTGGTTCCACCAGAAATCCTAAAAATTTCCTACACGAATCCCTTTAGAAGTCCTCCCACGAGATCTTTGAGGAATCCATGTAGGAGTTCCTCCAGAAATCCCTCTAGTAATGCCCCTTGGAATTTCTTCAGGAATCCCTCAAGTAATTACTCTAGAAGTCCTAGAAATTCCACTAGGAGTTCCGTCAGAAATCACTCCAGGAGTTTTTTCAGAAACCCTTATAGGAGGCCTTTCAAGGATCCCGCAAGGAGAATTCCGCTTGAAGTTTCTTCGGGAGTTCATCTAGGAGTTCCTTCAGGAACTTCTCAAGGAGTTCTTTCAGGAGTCGTTCGAGAAGTTTCCCTTGGAATTCCTTCAGGAATCCCTCTAGTAGTCCTTCGGGAATGTCTTCAGGAGTTCTTTCAGCCATCCCTCTAGGAGTTTCATTATGAATCTCTCTAGAAATTCTTCTTGGAGTTTCCTCCAGCAGTTCTTCTAGGAATTCCTCTGGAAGTTCGTCCGGGAATACCTTGAGGAGTACTTATGGGAACTCGTCTAGGAGTTCTTACAGGAGTCCCTCCAAAAGATCTTCCAGTAATCCTTCTAGGAGGTCATTCAAGAATCCCTCCAGGAAGTCTTTCAGGAATTTATCAAGGAGAATTGCGCATGGAGTTTATTTTGGAGTCCATTTAAGAGTTCCTCAAGGAGTTCCTTCAGGAGTCCCTCTAGTAGTTCTTCCAGAAATTCCTCTAAGATCATTTCAGGGATCATTCCTCTACCTCTTTCAGGGGTATCTCTAGAAGTTTTTCCACGAATCTCTCTAGAAATTCCCCATGGAAAGTGTCTCCTGGAATTATTTTACGATTTCCTCCAGAATTCCTTCCAAAAACTCTCCTTGGAGTTCCTTCAGGAATCCTTCTAGGAATTCCCCCGAAAAACTCTTTCGGAATTCCCCCAGAAATCTCTCTAGGAGGCCCTCCACGAAACTTTCTAGGAGTTCATCGGAAAATCCTTTAGCAAATCCCCTAGAAATCCCTTAAGGAGGTCCTTCAGGAGTCCTCCTTAGAGTTCCTCCAGGTATCCCTCTAGAAATTCGCTTAGAGTTTCTTCAGGGAATCCATCTAGAAATTTCCAATGAAGTTCCTTTATGAATCCCACTTGGACATCCGCCAGAAATTTCTAAAAGAGTTCTTTAAGAATCCCTTATGAGTTCCTCCAGCATTCGCTCTAAGAGTTCCTCTAGGAGTCTCTTTAAAAATTTCGCCAGAAATTTCCTAAGAAGTTCTTATAGTAACCCTTGGAAGTTTTCCCACGAATAATTTACTCAATGATTTCTTCCATGAATACCTCAAGAAGCTCCTGTAGGAATTCTTCAAGGATTTCCTCTAGGAGATGTTCCAGAAAAATCTTCAGATGCTCCTCCATAAAATCTCCTAACAGTTCTTTCAGGAGCTCCCCTATGAGTCCCTCCAGGAATTCCTCTAGAATCAAAAGTTTTCTCGCAGGATTTTTGCACAAATTTCTGCAAGGATTCCTCCAGGCATACCTCTAAATGTTCTTCCAGGAGTTTCTTCAAGAATTTCTCAAGGAATCTCTCCAATAATTTCTTCAATAAATTTCGCAAAGGTTTTTTTAGATGTTGTTTAAGGATTTTCAAGAAAAGTTTTTCCACAAATTCCTTCAAAAATTCCTACAGTCATACTGCTAAGGTTCTCTCAAAAACTGTTTAATTGATTCAACGAGAAATGCATCCAAGAATTTCTATAGGAACACTTCCTAGTATTTCTCAAGAAATACGTCTAGGAATTCCTCCAAGATTTCGTTAAGGAATATCTCCAGAAACTCTTCCAAGTTCATGAATTCCAACAAGGATTTAAAACAAATCCTTCGAAGATTTTTTCAGGATACCTTTTAAGAATTCTTGTAATATTTTTTTCCAGTTTCTTCCAAAAAGTAAACAAGAAAATCTCCAAGAATTCGTCTATGGATTCCGCTAGGAATTCCTAAAACACTTTCTCTGAAGAACTCTGAAGAGAAATTCATTGACAAATCGAACAATTCCTTCGAAGAATTCCTCCTAAAATTCTGAATAGAAGCGCTGATACTGAAAAAAATTAAAATTAAAACGCTTTTAATAACTTCTACAGAAATATACACATGGAAGTTGATGAATAGCAAAATATTTCTAATATCTTATAGCACGTTCATTAATTATGTGTTACAATATTGATTTACAATCTTCTCCCCTCACTACTATCTGAGAATTCTTCAAGGAACTCCTCTTAGGACTTATCTGAGAATTCTTCCACGGATTCCCTCAAGAATTTCTTTTACAGACTTTACCAAGAATCCATCTAGAAACGCCACCGAGGGTTTCTACAACAATTTCCGTAAGAATTCTTCCTGATTTATAATTTCAGTTATTTCTCCAAAACTATCCCAGGGAGCTTCTCCAAGAATTCCTGCAAGTATTTCTTCAAGGATTCCTCAAAGAGTTCATTCAAGAATTGCTCCAGGAATTTCTCCAAGTTTTTTTTTTTTCCAGGAACTCCACCAAAGATAAAAGCAAAAATTACCTCAAATTTTCCTCCAGGAATTCATTTGAGAATTCATCCACAGTTTTGTCCAGAAATTCCTCGAAGAATTTCTGCAGCACTTCGTCCGCGATTTGTTCCAGGAATTTGTTCAAGGAATTTGTTCAAGGATTCTTGCAGGAGTGCTTCTATGGATAGCTCCTAAATTTCTTCAAAATTAAGATTTCTCCAAGGATTCCACCAGGGATACCTTTAAGGATTTTTTCAAAGATTCTTTCAAGAATTCCTCAATGTTTTATCAAGGCATTCCTTCAGGAATTCATCCAATGTTTTCTCCAAAAATAATTTCACGCATCAATTTCGTGTGATTTTTGTGAAATATCGCAGCTAACGTTAGGTAAATGCAACAAGCTTACAGCTCAACTGACAGTTCTGCTGTCAGTTTTACTGTGAGGTTTTGTTAATTAGAGTGATAAACTAGCCTTGGACTGAAAATCTCTTTTATTATAGATAATAATAATTATTTGTTAGTTGGCATTAGCATTAGCATTAGGCAAGTCCCACAAAATCTAGATCTCTGGTAAGAGAATTGTCCAAGAACTACCTTCCTCCCTACAGTTACCAATCCTCGAACGGTTGGAAGCTGTCCTGGTCACGTCCTTGCGATAGATGAGGGCCGTAGGTGTCACGGGGTTTTAGAAGTTGTTAGTGGAAGTGTTAAGTCAAAAGGATAAGAATAAGAAGACGAGCTCCGGCACCCCAAACGGAATAAGATCAACTCTTATAACAATCGCGAATTATGCGAAGAACAATTTGCAAGCACTTTCCGAGGCAAAATTTATAGAAGGCATAGCACCACCAACCGTTTCTCAATTCGACCGGTCATAATCAAAACAACGCCGAGCAAAGAAATGACGTGACAGTTTTGAAAGAGCAGCCGCTCGCGCGCACAACCTGCTACGATTCCTCAGTTGCTATGAGTTTTCGTTAGTTCACCGAAAATGAATTTTCAGGAGTCGTATTTAATGAAGTAGGACGAACTACCTCGCAGTAGCTGCATCCTGCTCTTACATATGTTTTGAGAGAAAGCACAGGAGCAGTATGGACTTATCCACGGTCTTATTTTTTCACTGGATTGCTTCTTCTTTTCATCTGTAACTGCGGGCACTGTTTACAAAAATTGACATATTCATGAACATCCAGCGACCGATAGTTCACTGGATGTTCACCGGATCTCGCCGGATGCAAGATGCGAGCAGTGATTTTAGTAATCATGACCCGCAGCATGCTGTGAAACGGTAACTGCGGGTCGTGTTTACTAAAATCACTGCTCGCATCTTGCATCCGGCGAGATCCGGTGAACATCCAGTGAAATATCGGTCGCTGGATGTTCATGAATATGTCATTTTTTGTAAACAGTGCCCGCAGTTACAGATTAAAAGAAGAAGCAATCCACTGGAAAAGGAAGACCGTGGATAAGTCCATACAGAAAACTACATTAAATAAATAAATAAAATGAAATAATTTTAACTACATCAATTGCTGCAAAAGTCGTTAGCAAACTGATTGGCTGGTCGAGTGAATCGAACACACTTCCTTCGCAATACCTGTTGTCTGTGGCCTACTGTACCGTTCAGAGACCTGTCTTCTGTATTTCAAGTCCAACAAAATTCAGTTCGGAGGTCTATCACCCCAGAAATTTCTCTAGGAGACCTGTCGCTCCACACAATCCAACCCAACGTATGTTTATCTGTGGCCTACTGCACCGTCCAGACCTATCTTTCCTGTTTTTTTATACACGCAACGGAAATCAATATCACGGAGACCTGTCGCTCCGGAATTCAAACCAAGGACACTTGTCGCTCCGGAAATCACAACCTCGGAGACCTGTCGCTACGGAAATCGAAACCATGGACACTCGTCGCTCCGGAATCACAACCTCGGAGACCTGTCGCTCCGCAAATCATAACCTCGGAGATCTGTCGCTCCGGATATCATACCATCGGAGACTTGTCGCTCCGGAAATCACAACCTTGGAGATCTATCGCTCCGGAAATCACAACCTCGGAGACTTGTCACTCCGAAAATCACTACCTCAGAGACCTATCGCTCCGGAAATCATGACATCGGAGACTTGTCGCTCCGGAAATTATAACCTCGGAGACCTGTCGCTGCGGAAATCAAAACATCGAAGACCTGTCGCTTCGGAAATCATAACATCGTAGATTTGTGGCTCCGTAAATCTCAACCTCGGACACCTGTCGTTCCGGAAATTATAACATCGGAGACCTGTTGCTCCAAAAATCATAACCTCGGAGACCTGTCTCTCCGGAAATCTCAACATCGGAGACCTCTCGCCCCGGAAATCAAAACTACGGAGACTTGTCGCTCCGGAAATCAAAACATCGGAGACCTGTCGCTCCGGAAATCATAACATGGGAGACCTGTCGCTCCGGAAATAATAAATCGGAGACCTGTCGCTCTGGAAATCACAAGCTCGGAGTCCTGTCGCTCCGGATATCATAATATCGGACACTTGTCGCGCCGGAAATTACAACATCGGAGACTTGTCGCTCCGAAATTACAACTTCGGAGACCTGTCGCTCCAGAAATCATAACATCGGAGACCTGTCGCTCCGTAAATCAAAACCACGGAGACTTGTCGCTCTGGAAATCACAACATCGGAGATCTGTCGCACCGGAAATCATAACATCGGAGATCTGTCGCACCGGAAATCATAACATCGGAGATCTGTCGCTCCGGAAATCAAAAGCATGGACACTTGTCGCTCCGGAAATCAAAACCACGGAAAGTCGTTCCGGAAATCATAACATTGGAGACCTGTCGCTCCGTAAATCAAAACCACGGAGACTTGTCACTCCGGAAATCATAAGATCGGAGACCTGTCACCCCGGAAATCATAACATCGGATATCTGTTGCTCCGAAATTACAACCACGGAGACCTGTCGCTCCAGAAATCATAACATCAGAGTCTGCCGTACAGTATAAAGTATCAGAAGTTCGGCTACAGAGGAACGTTCTCCTCCATTTGTACAGTAATGTTATCGACTTCCGATGAGTTCAAGTAGTTTGCTTGTTACTTTACGTAAGAAAAGCAACTATCGGTTCAGTATCCGTCGAAATTATGAACCAAATGAACCGAAATGAAACATCGGGTGCAATGACAGTTACTTACAGCCTCTTACAACAAATGTTACCCCGAGAGGGTAATGAGCGAATGGTGAGTTACCCCAAGAGGGTAAGCCATACCATGAAATGTAGGACCCCGAAAGGGTATGCTAACAACAGAGTCCGAGAGGGGCTAGCTGATGGTGAACTCTTCTGAAATTGCGTTCGGACACGACACATTTTTTTATCTAGTTTATTTATTTGGGACTCAATCGCGTATAACGCTTTACGGAGCCGAAGATCTTTTTTTGTACTTAATAGTATACATTATACAGAGTAATATCTTTTTAATGATATCTGTTAGTAATGGGTGGAAGCCAGGGTACTCGTGGCAGCTCAAAGTTAGAAGGTCACATTTTGAGGGATGGACAGGATAAGGATTGGACCAAAGGTTTCACTGCAGCTCATCCGGGGGTGAATCGCATCTTGCTAGCGTATTCGGTGCCTTGTGGTGTTGGTAAAGGGACACGACACATTTGTCAAAGGATACTCGAAATGTAAATATACTGTCTGTTGTATTCACAAATTGTTCAAGCATCTAAGCAATACATTAGGAAAATAACGATGACATTTCGATTATGCGCAACCTAACCGCTTGATTCAAAATCGCTTAGTTCACCGAAAGGAACACAATTTGAAAGTTTTCCAATCTGAACGGACGGCGGACAAATCGAAGTTGTTTGCAAATAAGAAAACGGCAACTCTCCGTCCGCCTACCCAAATTGATACCGGACGGTGGAACCGATACGGTTTCTTCTAAAGTTGTACATCGACGACAGACCGCCCCCTAGGTAGGTAGGTATAAGAAGTTTGCATTCAATTTGCGTTCGAATCTGTTTGTATTGTATTTATTTGGTCCCCATTTTGTGTTTATTCTGGCAACAATGCGACTGGGGACGGGGGATTTCATTTATTATTTGGAAATCGGAATTGATGAACCCCGAAAATTGGAATTTTGTTTGCCGACTAGCTTGTCCGGGGGTGGTTTGTTATAAAAATAGAGAGAATCGTACTTATCTTGTTGAGAACTGTCAACGGTGACGAACGGAAGAGGGGAAGGGCACTCGTTTCTTTACTCAAACACAAGAAATAAACGTTTTCCAAACAAACAAATCCATCCAACAAGATGGATGGCACTTTTATTCAAATCCAACACAAACACACAGAAATTGTTTTGCTGCAAAGCCAAAAGTTTTTGCACCGTTGTTGTAGGAGAGGGTTGATCTGTCAAAGCAACCCTCCATATCTGACGCCATCGTTGATCGCGTAGCCGCACCTTTGTTGAAACTCAACGAAGAAAACACGCCTACTGCGTCGGACAACTGTCCCAGTCCCACACACGTGTGGCGACAACAACAAACATGACGACAACCATCCCGGTGATTAATGTGATTTCATTGCCTACTGTGTGAAAGCAATCCCCAAACGTCGTCGTCGTCGGTTAACTGATTCTCGAGACGGCTGGCTGTCCGCTTTTTCCCGCATTTATGCAATGAAGTCATTTTCTAATGCCGAGTCGACGGCTACTGGGGCTCCATTCAATGACAAATGATTGACGATGACAACAAAATCGAGCACGATCCGAACGGACCGGATGGGAATGTCCCCTCCGGGCGGAAGTTGGCTTCCTTTTTCGTTTTCGTGTCCATCGGGATGGCCTCTTACTGGAGTCCGTTGCGCACCGAGGGACTTGTCAGGAAAGAAACTTTGTTGGAAGAAAGTCAATGTTTTACATATGAATCGAATAGTTGGGAAGGTTATGGGCCAATATCAAGATGGCCCGATTGGGATCTCTGTGTTTACTTCGTCGAACGTCGGGTGTGGAAAGAGTTCAGGATGGATGGGACGAACCCGGCAAACATATTGTATGCCAGAAGACGGCCAACATGACGACAGGTTCGTTTTCTCCGAAGGGCATTTGGTCACGGTACATACTGGAATGAATGTTTACGCCTCTATGGGAAGATTAAGCTTCATACCTACACTTGGACACTTGGACAGGTCTCGGTCTCGACCGGATGGAATGTAAGCAACACACATGAGGATGCTTTCTGGACACGTTTTTGCGTGTGCTTGTACTCCACTCCTTGGTCCAGTGAGGGAAATTAATTAGTTTTTGCGTCACTTTGTGAGCGTTATTCAAGCTTCCGGATGAATGCCATTGGGGATCTCAATTCAATTGTCGTGTTCGTATGATACCATCTGACTTGATGACTTGGAATGAGATGAGAATCCAGAGCAATTACCTACAAGACTGTTGATATGCTGTCATTGATAGTTACGGAGCAAGGCGTTTGACTTCAGAACAACATATTACTGTTTTTAGGTCATTAGAACAGCTTTCAAGAATACAAATGACTTCATACTCTTGTTAATTCTCTTGGAAAAAAACTTCCATACTACCCAAGTAACAGAACTAGCTGAATAATAGTTTCTTAAGCTAAAGTTTGTTTAAGAGTGGTTTGTTCCACTCTTATACAGCAAAAATGTTTGTTGGGTAACTTCAGAAGCACAAACTTGAAAGCAATGAACTATCCAAGTAACCTTATGGCACATTTATTCGCCTTGCGTGCCAATACAGTGTCAGTGTAGAACTTACGTGCTCTATATTGGCCGTATAACAGCTCTATAAGATCAAAAGCAGGTGAAATATAGTGCTAATGGTTACTTGAGTAAAGTGCTGAATAAAAACACTAACAACCCAACTAACAATCACTCATTTTACAAGCACCTTTACG
This sequence comes from Aedes albopictus, assembly GCF_035046485.1. Lineage (NCBI taxonomy): Eukaryota > Metazoa > Arthropoda > Insecta > Diptera > Culicidae > Aedes > Aedes albopictus. Next base: position 60,586,042 of record NC_085136.1, read on the forward strand.
ACGAATTGATTCAGCATAATGCTGAATAACAACCTTTGTTCGGGTTTTGTTCACACAAATTTGGAGAAACTATAAAGCATAGTGTTGTGTAAAAACTGAACTGGTGGTTGTTAAACCGTTTTACAACTATTGTTACTTATTGTTTTTTCAGCAAGAAGTGCTGTACAAAACACTAGGCATGCAAATGAGTTGTTGCGATGCAAAGCGTCGACAAACATGGGTTTTGTACGCATTCAAAATTACGGTCCATCCAAGTTTAATACACTTCCCAACGATCTAAAAATAATACAAATTAGTTTATTCTTTAAAAGCAAACCAAAGCAAAACATAACACGGAATGCAAATGAATATCTGCTTTAATCGTGTCAACCTTTTTCATTTTCATTTGTATGTAGGTTTTTCTGGATCTACTAGTTTTTTCCTGCATTTTCATTTTTATTTTATTCTCTTTTTTATTTTTTATTGTAAATACCAGTAGTTAAATAGTTGTCAGCCACATAAAGTCTCACTCATTGAAAAGAACGTTAGTTGTTAGTTTTTCTCGTTATTTGTTTTTTAGTGTGAATCCTTTCAAAGGAACTATGTTCCACTGGGATTTCACCTTATATCCTTTGTGATACTAAGTCCCGCGTTTTTTGTTTCTTATTTTAATTTAGTAAGTGTCCATCATCAGATTGCTCACTGTGCGAGCTTTTTGGTATGGGGGTCAGCGGAGAGTATTAAAAGAAAAAAAAACTATATAGTAAAGCTGTTATTCAGCTTTAGCAAAAATAATTAAAAAAAAATGCAATTTTTTTCAATTTCCACGAGAGTTTATGATTGGATTATTCACAGCATTAAACAAATACTATGAAATAATGACTACACATAAATTTACCTAAATCCAGATTCGAACTCGAGACCCGTCGTTTGCCAGCCGCATGCTTCCTAGGGTTCGTTCAAATATTACGTAACGCTAAGGGGGGAGGGAGGGGGTCTAACGCTGTGTTACGCTTCATACAAAATTTCAAAATGTTCCATACAAAAGTTGTTACGTGGGGGAGGGAGGGGGTCCAAAATGGTCAAATTTTGCGTTACGTAATATTTGAATGAACCCCTATCTGCGCCATCCTAGAGATGATGAATTGCAGCGCTCAAATCAAAACATAAACTTCCCGTGGTTTAATAATGATCAGACTTCGACTCCTATTCAGCAGTGGGGAATTAGTACAAAATTATGATTAATGATTGAACAACATATTAATTCAGCTGTTGTTCAGTAAAGAACACGTGTTTTTCGTCATGTAGTCTGAGTCGAAGTATGATGAATCGACAGCGCGTATTTGACTTGTGAAAAACAAATTATACAGATACATGTCCTAATTTTTACATGAACTTAACAAGAAGTAGAAAAAAGTCTTGTTAAACTATGTTGTAAAGGAATTACTGCGAGTCGAATAAAAATCTTATTGAACGTTTGAAAAGTGTTTTTAATTATCATTGTTAATACCAATACGAAAAGTTGAACATTGGCTACTTTTTCAATTGAAATAGCATTTGTACAGTAATGTGTACAGCATAATTTTAGTTCAGCTATAATTACTATTATAAAGCAACAGTTCAGCATGCATGCTTGTTTGCGGCTGGTGATTGTTAGTTGGGACCGTAAGGCATAATTATTCGGCTTACGTGCCAATACAGTGCTAGTGTGGAACTTACGTGCTCTATATTGGCCGTATAACAGCCCTATAAGAAAATAAACAAAAAATAGTGCTAATGGTTACTTGTCTGATTTGGGCTGAAGTGTATACTGTTTCAGAATGAATAAAAACACTAACAATTCAATGCCATTTAAATTGGTCAACAAGTTTGAGGAGAGTTCTGTTTAAATCGTTTAGATAACAATTATCCAAGTATTCACGAGAAAAACCATACAAAAAACCTTCGGAGCGTTCTTTGGAAGAATACTAATCGGAATCCTTGGACGATTCTGATGGAATTCCTGAAGGAATCCTATGAGGAATCCTTGGAAGATTTCGAGGTAAAATTCCTGGAATAATCCCAGGTGGAAGAATTTCTCCAGGAATCTATTGAACAATTTCTGAAAGAATCCTTGGAACACTCCTGTAAGTATATTTGGAGGAGTTTGTGTAAGAATACTAGAATGAATTTCTAAGGGAATATCTGGAGAAATCCTTGGAAAAATATGTATGAGAATCATTGGAGAAGTTCGAAAAATAATCCCTAAGGGGATTCATTGAGAAACTCCTGAACAAGCTACCGGGAGAGTTCTTGGAGACATCCCTGAAGCAATGCTTCGTGAAAGTTCTTTATAAATTCATATGGAAATTCTAAGTGAATGATTTGTACATTCACTTGAATGAAGAACTGCTGGAACTTTTTTTCAGGGAATCCTAGGGGAAACTCAGTGAGGAATTTCATGAGGAGTTCCGTTGAAGAATCTTCGAAAAATTCCGTGTAAAATCCTCGGAAGAATCCTTTGAGAATCTTTTGGTTGAGTTTCTGGAGGTTTTTTTTTTCAGAGTCCTAGGGTGTCAAAAGGTAGATCACGCTTCGAAGGAAAACAAGAAAGGTATGTGAAAGTGTGACAAACAACGTATTAAGTATAGAAAGTCCGTACGAAGGAAAGAGGAGAAGTTGAAAATACCCATTTTAAGCGAAATTCCTAGAATGATTCTCTAAGGACGTCCCAAGAGAATTCCTGGAAGAACTTTTGGAGACATTAATGGAGGAACTCCTAGAGAAATTTTCTGGACCAACTCCTAGGGAGATTCCTTGAAGAACTCCCTGACGAGTTTCTGCAGAAACTCCTTGAGGAATTTCTGGAAGAACTTTTTCAGGGATTCCTGCATGAACTCCCAAAAGGATTCCTCAAGGAACTTCTTGAGCTACTTCTGGAAGAACTCTTTGAACTCCTCAAGGGATTCCTGGACGTACTCCCTCAAAAAATCCGATAGGAATTCTTAGGAGAACTCTTTTAGAGGTACCTGGTGGAACTCCCTCTGGGATTCCTGGAGGAACTCCCTCCAGGTTTAATGGAGGGATGCCCTCAGGGACTCCTGGAAGAACTGCCTCAGGGATTCCTGGAGGAACTCCCTCAGGGATCACTGATACATGTTGCCCTCAGGGATACTTGGAAAAATTCCCTCCGGGATTCCGGGAGGAACTCCCTCCGGGAGATTCCGGGAGGAACTCCCTCCGGGAGATTCCGGGAGGAACTCCCTCCGGGAGATTCCGGGAGGAACTCCCTCCGGGAGATTCCGGGAGGAACTCCCTCCGGGAGATTCCGGGAGGAACTCCCTCCGGGAGATTCCGGGAGGAACTCCCTCCGGGAGATTCCGGGAGGAACTCCCTCCGGGAGATTCCGGGAGGAACTCCCTCCGGGAGATTCCGGGAGGAACTCCCTCCGGGAGATTCCGGGAGGAACTCCCTCCGGGAGATTCCGGGAGGAACTCCCTCCGGGAGATTCCGGGAGGAACTCCCTCCGGGAGATTCCGGGAGGAACTCCCTCCGGGAGATTCCGGGAGGAACTCCCTCCGGGAGATTCCGGGAGGAACTCCCTCCGGGAGATTCCGGGAGGAACTCCCTCCGGGAGATTCCGGGAGGAACTCCCTCCGGGAGATTCCGGGAGGAACTCCCTCCGGGAGATTCCGGGAGGAACTCCCTCCGGGAGATTCCGGGAGGAACTCCCTCCGGGAGATTCCGGGAGGAACTCCCTCCGGGAGATTCCGGGAGGAACTCCCTCCGGGAGATTCCGGGAGGAACTCCCTCCGGGAGATTCCGGGAGGAACTCCCTCCGGGAGATTCCGGGAGGAACTCCCTCCGGGAGATTCCGGGAGGAACTCCCTCCGGGAGATTCCGGGAGGAACTCCCTCCGGGAGATTCCGGGAGGAACTCCCTCCGGGAGATTCCGGGAGGAACTCCCTCCGGGAGATTCCGGGAGGAACTCCCTCCGGGAGATTCCGGGAGGAACTCCCTCCGGGAGATTCCGGGAGGAACTCCCTCCGGGAGATTCCGGGAGGAACTCCCTCCGGGAGATTCCGGGAGGAACTCCCTCCGGGAGATTCCGGGAGGAACTCCCCCTCCGGGGATTCCGGGAGGAACTCCCCCTCCGGGGATTCCGGGAGGAACTCCCCCTCCGGGGATTCCGGGAGGAACTCCCCCTCCGGGGATTCCGGGAGGAACTCCCCCTCCGGGGATTCCGGGAGGAACTCCCCCTCCGGGGATTCCGGGAGGAACTCCCCCTCCGGGGATTCCGGGAGGAACTCCCCCTCCGGGGATTCCGGGAGGAACTCCCCCTCCGGGGATTCCGGGAGGAACTCCCCCTCCGGGGATTCCGGGAGGAACTCCCCCTCCGGGGATTCCGGGAGGAACTCCCCCTCCGGGGATTCCGGGAGGAACTCCCCCTCCGGGGATTCCGGGAGGAACTCCCCCTCCGGGGATTCCGGGAGGAACTCCCCCTCCGGGGATTCCGGGAGGAACTCCCCCTCCGGGGATTCCGGGAGGAACTCCCCCTCCGGGGATTCCGGGAGGAACTCCCCCTCCGGGGATTCCGGGAGGAACTCCCCCTCCGGGGATTCCGGGAGGAACTCCCCCTCCGGGGATTCCGGGAGGAACTCCCCCTCCGGGGATTCCGGGAGGAACTCCCCCTCCGGGGATTCCGGGAGGAACTCCCCCTCCGGGGATTCCGGGAGGAACTCCCCCTCCGGGGATTCCGGGAGGAACTCCCCCTCCGGGGATTCCGGGAGGAACTCCCCCTCCGGGGATTCCGGGAGGAACTCCCCCTCCGGGGATTCCGGGAGGAACTCCCCCTCCGGGGATTCCGGGAGGAACTCCCCCTCCGGGGATTCCGGGAGGAACTCCCCCTCCGGGGATTCCGGGAGGAACTCCCCCTCCGGGGATTCCGGGAGGAACTCCCCCTCCGGGGATTCCGGGAGGAACTCCCCCTCCGGGGATTCCGGGAGGAACTCCCCCTCCGGGGATTCCGGGAGGAACTCCCCCTCCGGGGATTCCGGGAGGAACTCCCCCTCCGGGGATTCCGGGAGGAACTCCCCCTCCGGGGATTCCGGGAGGAACTCCCCCTCCGGGGATTCCGGGAGGAACTCCCCCTCCGGGGATTCCGGGAGGAACTCCCCCTCCGGGGATTCCGGGAGGAACTCCCCCTCCGGGGATTCCGGGAGGAACTCCCCCTCCGGGGATTCCGGGAGGCAGAGATGGCATGCTCCTCAGTGCGAAACGTGAGAAGAGAAAACATACACTCTACACACGACTTTCAACGAGAGCGAGGGTGAACTACGCAACTTTTTTCACACACAAACCAGCCGCTCACTCTCTGGCATCCATCAGTGGCACACTCAAAATGAGTGCTCAAACAAATGATAGAACAAACATGTTTCTCAGTTTCTGCGTGCACATTTTGTGCGCACAGAAAATGTGCACACAAAAAATCGTTGAGTGCGCACTCAGTCGTGCTTCCAGTGCAATACTGTGTGTACCACAGGGAGTATGAAAGTACTATTACGCCGTCTAGTAGCAAATGCATCTGCTTGTCTAAGATGTCACATAAATCACAGACAAATAGATGTGACACTAACGAAATTTCAATCTCATATATCTCATGATCCTGATTACTTAGAGAGTTGGTGTCTTCGGCAAAGTTGTTTGGCTGGTCAAGGACTAACCGATAATAAAACATAAGATTCAAAATTCCACCGCTAGGCGGTGCTAGTGAGTTAACAAGTTTTGTTTTTCATATATATCAGGAAAATTTGCAAAAAATTGCAACTAGCGCCGCCTAGCTGCAGAAACTTGAACCAAATGGTAATTATTCTGAAAGCCCTTGATCTACCAAACAATATTGCCGAAGACACCATCTTTCTACAAAATCAGGATGCTGAGATATGCGAAATTTAAAATTTGTTTGCTCTCTAGCGCCGCCTAGCGGTGGAATTTTGAATCTCAAGCCTTATTATCGGTTAGTTGTAACGCTGTGTCTTATTTTACAACACTCGGCGGTGATATCGATTAAAAACGACGTTATGCGTTGAGGTCCGAAGACCAAATTGAACTGATTTATTCGGCCTGGGAAGACCCCTTTTATAGGGCCAGCCAGACTGCCAAAAGTATATCATACAATGTGTTTACATAGAACCTTATGGAAGTTTCCTGGAGTGATTTATGCTTAGGTCAGCGGACGACGCGTCGTCGTCGTCTCGATCGAACCGTCGTATGCTCATATCGATTTGGCGAGCGATACATTGTTGTAATTAATTTGCAAACGTAAGCGTTGGGATACGAACGATAGCACGTTCGTCGCGTATGTAGAATTGGCTCGTTTTGCACTACACCTTTCCCCTTTTTCAGAAGAATGGCGTAGCTATTCTGATCAAGCATCACTTAAAGAATCTTTTACAATATATTTTGTTACATTTTTATGATTCGGTTTTTATGTACTTGTATTTCTTTTTTGTTGGAAATATCGATTATTTTACAATGTATATTGTCAACTTCTTTAATTTTGAATGGACCTATAAAATGTGGCTCAAGCTTTTTCCTATTTTCGTTTGATAAATACACCAAATCTCCTACAGAAACATCTATTGGATTTAAGTTATTATTCAAATTTTGTGTTCGTTTGATTTTTTGTTCTATTAAAATTTTCCTAGCTATTTCGCTTGATTTTTGCAGTTTGAATTTTAACTCTGTGTAGTATTCGTCCAAATTATATATCGGTTCTGGTGTAACTTTTTGCATATCCTGAGGAAGTTTGGCTTTTCTACCGAATACAAGTTCAAAAGGTGTATATTCGGTATCGGTGTGAGCAGTAGTGTTATAGGTAAATTCATAAAATTTAGTCCACTCATCCCAATCATTGTGGTGTACGTTGGAAAAATTTCGTAGGTATTCGTTTAAACACCTATGATTTCTTTCTAGTGCTCCAATGGATTGTGGATGGTAAGCAGTTGAGAATGTTTGTTTAAAATTAAGTATTTTACTAATCTGCTTAAGTACTTCGTTCTTGAACTCTGTACCTTGGTCAGATTTTACCTCTAAAAATGATCCATAGATAAGTATAAAATTCTGCACCAAAGCTTTCGCAATGGTATCAGCTTCCTTATTTTCTAATGGTATAATTACAACATATTTGGTTAAATCGTCTTGCAATGTTATGCAATAACGATTGTTTTTCGCAGTTCTTGGTAACGGACCTACTGTGTCAATCGAGATAATATCGAATGGTTTACAAGGTGTAGTTGTTACCAAAGATTCTTCTTTTGTCCGTTTTGTTACTTTGTTCATTTTACAAAGTTTGCAGGCCTTTACAAACTTCGTAATCGAACTTCTCATGCCTTTCCAAAAGTAAAGGTCTCTGAGTTTGAGATAAAGCCGGTTTTGTCCAATATGACCACCTGTTGGAGTCATATGGAAGTCATGTAGGATGTTATTGATCTCTTCAGAATTCGTCAATTCTTTCGGAGGGCGATATAGTATTAGTTCGAATTTACGGATGACGTCTAGAGCGATCCGTTTAAAATCTTGTAGTGGTATATGTTTTAAAATATCTTCTTGTGTCGACATTGCAATTTTCTATTTTCCAATATTTTATTCATCTCTGAAAGAGCAAACTCTAGCGTCTGACTTTCATTTTCGTGAATAATATCTCTTTCAAGCGTTATTAAAGTTTTGCGCATATTTTCATTCATTAATTTTATAATAATCATTCCATTTTGCATGCATATTTTCATTTTATTCAATTTTTTAATGTCTGCCGGCGATTCTGTTTCATAGACAAGAAGGTGATCAAGCTTCTTTTTTTGTGAAACAGTTTTTGTTTTGTCAATTTTGTGTTGATTTTTGGTCATAGATCTAGTATGGACCATGAGAATTGATTTTGATTTAATATCATCTGAAGTTATAATTCTGGATAATGCATCTGCACCAACATTATTACTTCCTTTGATATATTGTATTTCGAAGTCATAATCTTCAAGATCTAAACGCATCTGGGTTAACTTTTTGGTAGGTTCTTTCATACCAAAGAGATACACCAGAGGGCGATGATCTGTTCTGATCATGAATCTTCTTCCATACAGATATGGTTTGAAATGATCGATGGCCCAGTGTATGGCAATCATTTCTTGTATTATTGTATGTTTTTTCGTGTCTGCATTGCTAAATGCTTTACTGGCATAAGCAATGGGTAAGTCATTTCCGTCAAAATTTTGTGACAACACCGCACCGCATCCAATGTTCGAAGCATCCGTTGTCAATACGAATTGTTTTGTAAAATCAGGATATTTAAGAATTGGTGGGTTTAATAATTTTTCCTTAAGAGCTTCAAAAGCTGCCTGACAATCATTTGACCACGTAAACTTTATATCCTTCTTTAATAAATTGTTTAACGGCCTAGCAAGTTGCGCAAAATTTGGCACAAACTTCCTATAATAATTACAAAAGGCCACAAACCTACGAACGTCATCTGCGTTAGTTGGTTTGGGATATTTTTTTATTACATCAAATTTTGAATTATCTGGGAGAATTCCATTATCTGAAATTTTATGGCCTAAGTAAGTTACTTCTGCCTTAAAAAATTGACATTTTTCGGGATTGAGTTTCAAATTATACTGTCTCAATCTTTCAAAAACTCGCTTTAAATTGTTAAGATGATGATTTATAGAGCATCCTATGACAACTATATCATCAATGTATACGAATGCACATTCAGGTGTTAAACCTGCCATGGCAATCGTCATCATGCGCTGGAAACTATTTGGGCTTATATTGAGTCCAAATGGTAAGCGCGTAAAAGCATAATGCCCAGAGGGTGTTGAAAATGCCGTATATTTTCTGGAATCAAAATCTAGAGGAATTTGATGAAATCCTGCCATCAAATCCAGAGTACTGAAGTATTTAGCTCTACCTAGTTGATCCAAAATAGTATCGATTCTAGGTAGGGGAAATCTGTCAGCCAAAATTTTTTTATTCAGCTGTCTGAAATCGACAACTAGTCTCCATTTTTTCTCACTGCTGCTCGACTTTTTGGGTACCAACAGAATTGGTGAATTGTAAGCCGAGACTGAGTGTTCAATCACATCATTTTTCAACAAATTTTGGACTTGAGATTCAATCTCCTCATTGTGCGCGTGTATATTCCTATAATTTGGGATGTATACAGGCACGTTATCTGAAAGTTCTATATTTTGTGAATAGAAGTTGTTAGTAGTGAGGTTATCTTCTCCTAACGCAAAAATATCATTGTATTCGTGAATTAAATTTTCAAAAGGTTCCTTGGCTGATGCTGGTAGTTCTGAAACATTAATTTTTGATCTTATTTGATCAGTTCGGTCGGAAATATTACCGTTTTTATTGACATTTGCTACGATAAAATTCTTCAGAGGTTTCATCATAGGCTTAAAATCTTTTATAAGTACTGCTTTATCAGTAGTATTTATAAATTTAACGTATTTTGTTGATGGTGACGTCAATGTATTGCCACAGAAAATCCCTGGTTGGATTTCTTCGGCACACACTAACATATCTTCATTCAAATTTAAATCATTTATTTTTCTTACAACTTCGCAACGTTCAGGAAGTATGAATCCTCCATTGAAGTTGTCTTCAATGGGAATGTTAACTTCCTCATTATTGCATCGAATGTTCAAAATCCAGGATTCATAATCAATACTGCATTTAAATGCAGTTAAAAAGTCTCGTCCCAATATCCCATCAGTAAATATTGGAAAATTTTCTTCAACTATTTGGAACTCATGTTCCAATGTAATGGTATTTTGGAATGTTAGTTGTGTCACAGCTGATGCAACAGTTTCAATTTTATTTTCTGATATTCCAGAGATCATACATCTTCGATCTCGATTTATCAATTGATCATGCAATATATTATTTAATTTGAATATAGAAACGTCAGCACCTGAATCGACCATAAAGGTACATGTAGAATTTGATATTCCAATATGTGCCTTTATGAAATTTGATGCTGATGGGTTTATTGTGAAAAGCGTTGAATTTGGCCTAAAAAATTTTGTGGCTGTTGAGTGTTTTGATGTTGCGTTGTTGGTTGTGGAGCGTTTGTTGCTTGTTGGGGTAACTGAGGTGTCTGACCACTTTCACTGTTCGTATAATAAATACGGGACTGAGAATGTCCTCTATATGGTCTTCTACCACGTGAAGAATAGAAATTTGCACTATGTCCTCGGTTTTGATATCGGCCTTGGAAATTTCCACGAGAATTGCCTCTGAAATTTCCACGATAGTTACCTCTGTTTCCTCTATAGTGGCCTCTGTCGAAAAAACTTCTATCTCCTCTGATGTGTCCACGATGTACTTGACCTCGTTGGACAAACATCAGTTGAGAGTGGTTGGCATTAGAAGAACTTTTCTCATTTTCTACAGTTTTCTCGATGGCCGCAGACAAGGTTTTAAATTCTGCTGCCTTTAATAAGATTTTTGTTTCTGGGTTTTTCACTCCTGTGTAAAGAGCTTTTACCCCTTGTTTAATTGCCATTTTTTGGGCTGTATCAACTGGTATTTTCTCAGCAATGTATGCTCTTTCGAGCTGCTGAGTGAGTTTCTCGACGCTATCTGTAAATTTGTTAATGTCTCCTATTTGTTTCAAATCTTGAAGCTTTGCAACAAAAACATCAGGTGATGTTTTTGATGTACATTTTGCTTCTAATTCATTGATTATCTCATCGAAATTTCGTGGATTTTCACCTACTGCTGCTCTTGCTTTTCCAGATAGTTTCGATAGTACTACCTGTACGGCTGCAACGGTATTATCATTAGTCAGAATTGTCTTTCCTGCTTTAAGAGCAGAGATAAAGCTTGATAAATTATCATTTGATCCATCGTATGATGGAATCAAAGATGAGATTGTTTTGATTGTTTCAATAATATTAGCCATTTCTTCCTCCTGATATTCTTCTTCTAACTCTTCTTTTTCCCCTTCTACTCTGTCTTCTTCTTCTACTTCTTCTTCTTCTTCTTTTTCGATTGTTCCTGCTTCTTCTACTTTACTTTCTTCTACCCCTGATTCTAGTGCTGTCCGTGAAATTCCTAATTGTTCGTTCTCGTTTAGTAATGTCAATGATTGGTTGATTTTTCCACAAATTTCTGTACCCTTTTTTATAACTGCCTCATTTTGCAGATCTTTATTAGTTTTTAGAATGTTTTTAAGCCTTTTCTTCAAATCACTTAAATATTTCACCTTTTGTAGTCGCGTTTCCTCTGAAAATCGGTTGTACTTTTTCAAACTTTCCAAATATTTATTAGAAATTTCATTTATTTGGAAAAATTCGTCCATTGAAATTAATTAAAATCTTCTATGAGGTAAATTGAAGGAGGTTTCCATGTTTAATTTTACCTTATCTTGAAGTCGGAGCAGGATCAGGTGACACCCAGCTGGCACGGCCCCTATTGTCGCTAGGTCGTTGGTATCTTATTTTTGTTGCTCGAGGTTTAATGCTTGCCTTCAGTTGCATAGCCAGCATTTTAACCTCATCCACTGGTATTTTTACGCGTGCGCCCCACTGGCGCATGTTTTCGTCTGAACGGTTGACGTTTAGTGGTATATATTCAATACCATCTTTTTTCACTTTTTGTCCAGTAGATTTTTGTGTGGTTTTTACTTTTCCAATTACACTTTTTAGTTTTTGTTCACTTGTCGGTGCACCTTTTACTTGTTGTTCATTTCTTGGTCCGAATTTTCTTACGAGTTCTTCTCTTTTTCGGCTTACTTCTTCTAATATTAGGCCATGGTAAGCCTGCACATTTGAGGTACGATTTTTCTTCATTTCACTTTATTTTTCTTTGTCAATGTTTTAAACTTTGCTTAATGTTTCTGAGGATTTGCATCCTTTTTCGAAAGCTCTGCGCCTGACGTGTTTTGCGTGCCATTTGTAGGCAGTCACAGATAGTTGTATAATATTAAGAGCAAGAAGGATCCACAATTTTATGGCATGTTCTTCATGCAGGATACTGTGATCTTCTAGCTGGTTCACTATATTCACTTGTGGGTCGCCGCTGATTGATGTTGTTTTGGACTGTTGTTTTCCCATCACGAGTTACGCAATCACTTTGAAAATTTCAGCAAGCGTTCCTTAACGAATCACACAGTCACAGAATTTTCCTCGGAGAAGGTTCGGCCACTTGGCACGGTCAGCCATGTAACGCTGTGTCTTATTTTACAACACTCGGCGGTGATATCGATTAAAAACGACGTTATGCGTTGAGGTCCGAAGACCAAATTGAACTGATTTATTCGGCCTGGGAAGACCCCTTTTATAGGGCCAGCCAGACTGCCAAAAGTATATCATACAATGTGTTTACATAGAACCTTATGGAAGTTTCCTGGAGTGATTTATGCTTAGGTCAGCGGACGACGCGTCGTCGTCGTCTCGATCGAACCGTCGTATGCTCATATCGATTTGGCGAGCGATACATTGTTGTAATTAATTTGCAAACGTAAGCGTTGGGATACGAACGATAGCACGTTCGTCGCGTATGTAGAATTGGCTCGTTTTGCACTACATAGTCCTTGACCAGCCAAACAACTTTCCCGAAGACATCAACTCTTTAAGTAATCAGGATCATGAGATATATGAGATTGAAATTTCGTTAGAGTCACATATCTATTTGTCTGGGATTTATGTGATATCTTAGACAAGCAGATGCAACACTGACAAAATTTCCATCACATATATCTCAGGATCCTATTTACTTAGAGAGTTGGTTTCTTCGGCAAAGTAGTTCAGCTGGTCAAGGGCTTTCAGAATATGGGCCGTATGATTCGTGATTTCACCGCTAGGCGGCGCAAGAGAGCGTACAAATTTTACATTTAACATATCTCAGCATTCTGATTCTTTAGAAAGCTGGTGTCTTCGGCAAAATTGTTTGGTAGATCAAGGGCTTTCAGAATAATTAGGATCATGAGATATATGAGATTGAAATTTCGTTGCAATTTTTTGCAAATTTTCCTGATATATTTGAAAAACTAAATTTTTTAGCTCACCTGCAAAGCCTATTGGTGGAATTTGGAACCAAAATATCCTATCCATCAACTGTAAGTTCTTGACCAGCTTAAGACGTCTGCTTGTCTCTGATATCACAGGATTTGATACCCCTTAGCGGGTTTTGGACTCACTGGCATGCTTTCGGTTCACCAAATGCTCAAACAACACTGACCCCTTTGAACACACTGCGTGTGCACTGAGTTCTGTTTTTTTCTGCGTGCGCGCAGAAATTGCGCACTGGGATTATGATCTGCGGGCTCTCATTGCTCTCACGCAGCACTCTAATCACCCGCACAAAAACTCTGCGCGAGAGAAATTATGTACATTTCATTGTGCGTTTTTTCTCTTTCTCTTTTGTAAGAAAAATGAAACTGAGAAGTTCAGTGAAAGATGAGCGTAAATGGGCACAGTTTCTGCGTGACATGCCATCCCTGCCGGGAGGAACTCCCCCTCCGGGGATTCCGGGAGGAACTCCCCCTCCGGGGATTCCGGGAGGAACTCCCCCTCCGGGGATTCCGGGAGGAACTCCCCCTCCGGGGATTCCGGGAGGAACTCCCCCTCCGGGGATTCCGGGAGGAACTCCCCCTCCGGGGATTCCGGGAGGAACTCCCCCTCCGGGGATTCCGGGAGGAACTCCCCCTCCGGGGATTCCGGGAGGAACTCCCCCTTCGGGGATTCCGGGAGGAACTCCCCCTCCGGGGATTCCGGGAGGAACTCCCCCCGGGGATTCCGGAAGGAATTCCTGGAGGAGCTTCTAGAGAGATTCCTTGAGTAACTCCTAGAAAGATTCCTGGACGAACTCTTTGAGAGATTTCCAGAGGATTTTTTCGAAGGATTCCTGGTTGAGCTCCTTAAGTGATTTCTGGAAGAACTCCTTAAGTGATTTCTGGATGAATGCGCTAATCAATTACTGGAGCAAACCATTGAGGAGTACCTAGAGAAACTCCTTGAGGGATTCCTGGAAAAATTCCTAGAAGGGTTGCTACAGGAATTCCTTGAGGGATTTCTGGATGAACTCCTTGAGCAATTCCTAGGAGAACTCCTGAAGGGATTCCTGGATGGACTACCTCAGCGATTCTAGGAGGAACTCCTTAGTGGTTCCTGGAGAAACTCCCAAATACATTTGATTAGGAACTTATAGAGGGCATGCTGGAGGAACTTTTAAAAAGATCCTGGAGAAACTTCTAGAGAAAAACTCTGGAGGAACTCCAAGAGGAATTCTTGGGGGATTCCTAAACTACTTCCTTCAATGATTCCTGAAGAACATCTAGTCTAGTCTACACATACACAACCATTAATTTAAAGAATTCTGAAAAATGATAGAATCGACTACTTCTATCTTTTTTCTTGTCATTATTAATGCGTGCAGCACATCAGAAATGCATTACACGCATTAAAGCGGCCAGGCCTATTGTGCAGCGCCATTGAAAGCAATTGAAGTATATCTTGGACCGACAATATCTCGTCAGCCACTCTGTATAGAATCTGTATAACATTTGCAGCAACAACGTTGGAAGTGACAGTGCTAAGAAAGTTAATGTCACTCCATTGGGTCTTCTCTTCCTGACATGGTGCATAGGAATTTAATCCTTTTGTTCTGGCTCGAAAGGGTCAATGATTCCTGAAGAACATCTACGGGAAATACTGTAGGATTTTTAAAGAAATTCCTGATGAAACGCTTAGAGTAAATCCTGAAAACCGCCTAGAGCTAACACTTTTAGAATAACTGAAGAGCATTCTGCAAGAGTTCCATGAAAATATATAAACCTTCTCGAAAAATGTGTGAAGGGTATTCTGGAAAACCAATAGGTGGAACTCCTATTGTTTGTTGACATTATAAAAAACGTGCTTTCACTTTTCTACTCTGTCCATGGTAGAATGGCCATTAATACCATTTTAATTGCATTTCACAGATATGTTTTATTTTCTGAAATGGTAGAAGAGTTCTTTGAAAAATCCTTGAAAGTATTTCTTGATGAATTTGACGAATTTTTGAAGGAACCCCTTGAAACATCTCTGAAACCAAGTCACCCTTCGAGATGCTTTAGAAGGGCGTTGTAACGCCCCTAAAACCCCCATGTAACCATATGAGACTCTCCTAAATTCCTCTGGAGTATGCCACCCCCTTTCAACTCCCCTGAAAACCGGAGGTCTAAAATTTCCTGGAAATCTCCTTTTTCAGGTTATGAAAACTTGTGCCGTTACCCCTGAGAAAGTCTTTTAATTTTTCTTTCTTTCAGCCTACTTTCACCAGAGAAGTTGTTTATAACAACTCTCTGACTTTCGCGATGCCAGAACAGCATTTTCGCTATCACTCTACAATCAATCCAAGTGAGCGATGTCAGCAGAGCTTCTTCTTCTGTAATAACCCACAGTAACTACTACTATCTTATCATTCGCCTGCAAAGTAGTTGGTTATAGCTTACTGGGACGCCGTTGCAAGTAAGTGCACTGCTGCTAGTGGCGAATATTATATGTTTGTTGGGCGAAGAAGATTGATGGCGGTAATTGTTGCTCGTTCAAACTGTCCCAAGGGAGGAAGCTGTAAAACCGGAAAACGAATGACGCGGACGCGGATGGACCACCCTTAATCATGGCCAATTTGTTTCTCGAAGTGAGCGGGAGTCGCCCTTGGTCGACCATCGTAGTGGGCGCTGAGATTTAACGCTTGGTTGTAAAAGACGGATGAAGTTGTAGAACTAGCTCACCACAGTTGACCGCGGCGATGGTTGCTGCGATAGGGATTCCTTTGCCGGGACGGAGGGAAGGTTGGGCGAAAGAATGTCGGATTCAATTTTTTAAAACGTTGATCAAGATGTTCATGGTTCGGAGTCGACGATTGCTGGGCTACCAAAGTAAAGGATGATTATTTTCGATTACAGTGAGAAATGTCGAAAAGTGGGACCGACACCAGCTAACTAAGATTAATGTGAGATGACATTCATTCAGAGAAAGACTTTTGGTAGAAATCTTTAAGAATTCATTGTAAACTTCCAACAATACTTTAAAACGTAAACGATTTTAACGGCTTGCTGTTGTCGTTTGAGTATGATTATTAAGATAATTTTCTTTCTGATCAGATACATAGAAAAATCACTTTTCTGTAATTCTGGCATCGCTGCGCACACTGACCGAAATTGCCATAATGAAATAACAATAAATGCACAACAACCCAAATCTGGCCTGCCTTGTTTACCAGACCTCAGGAGCCCCGTTGGAACGACCATTCCGAGAGAGTTACCCGAGTCAATCTTAATTAATTGAATTGAAAACGGATCGATTGCCCCATTTATGCCCCGGGAACGGGTTCTTTGATGGGACTAGCTGCGTTTCGACGAATCGAAGACGACGACCGGAGACAGAGAGAGCGGAGAAACGATGATGTCGGCTGATATGTCTAATAATGGAATGGAAAAGGTTGTTTGCTTTGGTTCGTTGCGTTAATTGAATAACATTGATGAGCTTTTTGTTTTCGATGCCGGGCTCTCTCTCCGGGCTAGCTATTGGAAGCTAATGAATTTTATTCGATTGGAAAAGTTGAAAGACGGAAAAGTATTTCAGTGAGTGTGGAATTCACTTCGATAATTGAAAAGAGCAGTTTAATTACAGTAGAGGTCCGATAACTTGTTTGTCAATGAGACGTCAATGAACCAGAGTGGCAATTGGCCACTGCACGTGTTCACTCGTTTGACATTTTAAACGTGTCGTGTTGTCCGAGTATCCATGGAAACAAGTTCATTTTCTGTAAACGCGGCATCGCTTAAACGTTAGTGTAAACAGATTAGTGAACTCATGCAGAGACCCATGACATTATTCAGTGATGAACCAAGTTCACTCGGTCCGAGAATGTTGACACTAGAGAATCGTCCAACTCTGATTGAAAACGACCCCGCTCTAGTGTCACAATTCACAAACACAATTCACAGACTTATCCAATGGTGCACAGAATTAACTCGGCCCTAGAATTTTGACAGTGTGGGACCATTTCCAATCAGAATTGTTCAATTCTTAATGAAAGCGGCCACGCTTTCCATATTCTCTGACCAGATGAATTCGGTTCATCTGTGAATTAGTCCACAGACTTATCCACCAATGAACTGAATTCACTCGGTCCGAGAATTTTGACACAACAGCGGGGTCGTTTCCAATCAGAATTGGATGATTTTCTAGTGTCAAAATTCACGGATCAAGTGGATTTTGTGCATCGATGGATAAGTCCATTGGGCCTATAGGCAAAGGAAAGTGGTTCACCTAGGATGAACCAAACGTCAAATCCACTTTTTCTACCTGCGGGAGTTCCTCCAGGAATCCCTGCGGGAGTTCCTCCAGGAATCCCTGCGGGAGTTCCTCCAGGAATCCCTGCGGGAGTTCCTCCAGGAATCCCTGCGGGAGTTCCTCCAGGAATCCCTGCGGGAGTTCCTCCAGGAATCCCTGCGGGAGTTCCTCCAGGAATCCCTGCGGGAGTTCCTCCAGGAATCCCTGCGGGAGTTCCTCCAGGAATCCCTGCGGGAGTTCCTCCAGGAATCCCTGCGGGAGTTCCTCCAGGAATCCCTGCGGGAGTTCCTCCAGGAATCCCTGCGGGAGTTCCTCCAGGAATCCCTGCGGGAGTTCCTCCAGGGAATCCCGGCGGGAGTTCCTCCACGGAATCCCTGCGGCAGTTCCTCCAGGGAATCCCTGAGGGAGTTCCTCCAAGAAATCCCTGCGGGAGTTCCTCCTGGAATCCCTGCGGGAGTTCCTCCTGGAATCCCTGCGGGAATTCCTCCTGGAATCCCTGCGGGAGTTCCTCCTGGAATCCCTGCGGGAGTTCCTCCTGGAATCCCTGCGGGAGTTCCTCCAGGAAATCCCTGCGGGAGTTCCTCCAGGAAATCCCTGCGGGAGTTCCTCCAGGAAATCCCTGCGGGAGTTCCTCCAGGAAATCCCTGCGGGAGTTCCTCCAGGAAATCCCTGCGGGAGTTCCTCCAGGAAATTCCTGCGGGAGTTCCTCCAGGAAATTCCTGCGGGAGTTCCTCCAGGAAATCCCTGCGGGAGTTCCTCCAGGAAATCCCTGCGGGAGTTCCTCCAGGAAATCCCTGCGGGAGTTCCTCCAGGAAATCCCTGCGGGAGTTCCTCCAGCAAATCCCTGCGGGAGTTCCTCCAGCAAATCCCTGCGGGAGTTCCTCCAGCAAATCCCTGCGGGAGTTCCTCCAGGAAATCCCTGCGGGAGTTCCTCCAGGAAATCCCTGCGGGAGTTCCTCCAGGAATCCCGGAGGGAGTTCCTCCAGGAATCCCGGAGGGAGTTCCTCCAGGAATCCCGGAGGGAGTTGCTCCAGGAATCCCTGCGGGAGTTCCTCCAAGAAATCCCTGCGGGAGTTCCTCCAGGAATCCCTGCGGGAGTTTCTCCTGGAATCCCTGCGGGAGTTCCTCCTGGAATCCCTGAGGGAGTTCCTACAGGAATCCCTGCGGGAGTTCCTTCAGGAATCCCTGCGGGAGTTCCTCCAGGAATCCCCGGAGGGAGTTCCTCCACGAATCCCGCAGGGAGTTCACGATGCATAATCAATCGCAGTTACTGGAGCAATCTGAAGTAAACTATCATTTTATGAACTTTTGGGACATTAAGGATCGTCCACACTGTTCTATATTGAAGTCCTTCAAATCTACAAGAGAAACTTTATGTGCTTTCACCATAAATAATAGCATAGCATAATCTGCTGAGATCCGTGAAGCTCTTGAAATCGCAAATGCCATTTAGAGACACTATGGAAATGTTCCAGGTCAGCCAAACTATCTTTGAGTTCAGAAATATACGTCTACAGTCGTAACATCAGCTATATGTGGCAAAATGAGTAACGTTTCATGATCAATCGCGGTGACTGGACCAATCTGAAGTCTACTATATATTATTATGAACCTTTGGGACATTAAGGGTCGTCCAAACTAGCCTGAAGTTTGACTCTTGATAGTAACAGAAGTTATTCTCACAATTAACTTTAAACTAAAATCTGTAATTCCATAATCTGGCATGTCATGAGTCAATTCAAGATAGTTTTGAGATATTCCAGATCAACAACACTACTCCGGAGACTGATGGATTACACATCGTTGCTTTTAATATTAATACGAATCAAAATAAAATCTACTTTCGCGACTTCCTTTACCCGCAGCCAGAGATACGCGCGAGACAGTCGCCTAAGAAAACAGACCTGTTTTCAAATTTTCCATCATAGCGCTCTTTGATAATTCTTGAAAAAAGGTCGCCACATGGCCGGGTGATGTGATGACTGCTGCAACTGCACGTGGCATTTGCACTGCGATTAAATTTTGTCCATCATTGAAGGCCTTGGAAAGTAGTCACCATAATTGTGAATTGCTTGCAACGCACAATAAAAGATGTTGGCGTTACACCCGTAGATTTTACGATCTAAACTCAAGAAGAGTTTGGATGACCTAGGATATCCCGATGGATCTGACACTGTCTATTGAACTTTCAGAAAACTTTGTATAATGAAAGAAGTTACCGATACACCCGCAGACTCTAGGATCTAAACTCAAGAACAATTTGGATAACCAAGGATATCCCGACTGATCTGATATTGTCTAGTGAACTTTCAGAAGACTTACTGGACATGGTAGATTACAAATCGTAGCATTGTATAATGAAATAAGTTACCGTTACACCCGTAGACCTTAGGATCTAAAATCAAGAACAGTTTGGATGACGTAGGATATCTCAACTGATCAGATATTGTCTATTGAACATTCACAGGATTAACTGGACATGATAGATTACAAATCGTAGCTTTGTATCATGAAAAAAAAATACCGTTACACCCGTAGAATTCAGGATCTCAACTCAAGAACAGTTTGGATGAAGTAGGATGTCTCAACTGATCTGGTGTTGTCTATTGAACTTTCAGAAGACTTACTGGCCATGATAGATTACAAATCGTAGCTTTGTATAACGAAAGAAGTTACCGTTACACCCGTAGACCTTAGGATCTAAACTCAAGAATAGTTTGGATGACTTAGGATATCCAGAATAAATATCATATTCTACCATTTTTTATGCTATTTACCACCAAAACTATAGAAAAAAATAGAAGAAACTCCATAATAACGCTTGGAAAAATTCCGGCTTCAAAGGGTTTAAACAGTGCTCTAGAAAATTTGAGCTATGTACTCCATATACCTTGTCGTTAAATACAGTAGACGTTCGATAACTTCTACATGTTAACGTTTCTCTTAGCGAAATAAATGTGATACAGTAGACGTTCGATAACTGCAACATGTTTACGTTTCGCTTAGCGAATAAAATTCGGTAACTTCAATGACTGATAGGTGTCAACAAGTTGTCAAACGATAAAAAATAACCGTGAACGTGATCCGACTGTTTATTTGGGCTAACATGGCGCACCATTTTGACGTTTGGCGGTGCGATAACTGCAAATTTGTTGCAATTACCTGACTTTCAGTTAAAAAGCATTGCAGTTTAACCGTTTGCACCGACCGAACGTCTACTGTACCTGCAACGCTTGACAGATGTAAGTTAGCCGTCAAATGGCTTCTTTATCGGTGTTGAGATAAGTCCATATTCTAAATCTGCATGTCAAACTGAGCCGAAATCCAAACTTTCATGAATTTTGGTGCCCGGGAACCTATTTAAAAACCAGTTTAAAGTTTGTCTGGGAGCAATTTGTCGAATCACCCCTCGTCGCATTTTGTACTGGGCGGAGCTGTCAAGCAGTTAACCAGCTGTCAAAAGGTGATTTTGAAAAATCTCTTTGAAATCGATTTTAGGTACCAAAATAAAGTTCTAAAAATCTGAAAAAAATCATGGTGGTTCAAAAAAAAGGTGCTCTTTCGTATAAAATCAAAAAATCAATACATTTTTCTTAATTTAAAACCCAATTGACGTTTAATGAACTTAAACAAATGGGCAAACAGAGCATAACATTTTGACGTTTAGCGGTTGGATAACTGAGCATTTGTTGCACTTACCGGACTTGTAGTTAAACCGTTTGCACCGACCGAACGTCTACTGTATGTACTGACACTCATCGCCTACTGCGACTCCCACGCTTTTGGAATATCTTCGCATGGTTGCTGCAAAATTATGAACCCTGCCGGTGACAGCGACTTCCAAAACAACTTCAAGCTTGTTAAAGTTGAAGTGTGCCCTCCTCGACAATGATTTATTTCGTGGAATCGCTGCACCACCGCACCGTGATGCGGTTGACACTCTGAATTTGTCATATGTATGTATGTTTACGACTTTCCTCTTCACGGAGAAAGCATGAAGGACACTCTGATGTGGTGAAAAAGGCGTTGCCGTCTGACTGTCGTCTGGAGTGCTGCTGCATGGCACAGCGATTGGAGAAAATAACGACCGAAATCCTAGAAAGTGGAAAGCGCTTACCTACCGACATGGAGAAAAGTTTTGATTCCATCACAATCGCAAATTGTGGATTCAACTTCGAGACTCTAAGCCGATCAGGGAGGACCGCATCACTCGAACGATTCGAGACTAAGCTTCGACTTGGCTGTTAGAACAGTCCTCAGCAGTGCATCAATATTCAATTGTCGGGTAGCCGATAAGCTAGCCCCACAGAAGTTTATCGATTTGCTGGGTAAATTTGCAGTGCACTTCACTGATCACAGTCTTTTACTTTGGGTCCTGTGGCTGCTGTGCCACATTCAGTTGAATTGGTTTGCATTGGGCAACCGCTTCGGAAGGATTTACTGAAGCGAAATGAATCTCGTTATTATTTGGATATCGATTGGAATATGGGCATGAAGCTTTCGGAAGCCCATGGGAAGAAATTGGAGGTAAGCTGTAAATCTGATCCATGTGGCTAAACATTTTGGATTCATTCAAGTGGAAATTTATTTCTGGCTTTGTTGTGAGTATCCCATGCAGAATAATCATAAAATAAAATAATTTCTTTGATACAAATTCCAGGCCTGCTACTCAGCTGCATGTTCTATGAGCTCATCCACAGTTAATTCTTCGTTACACCAACAAAGGTAGCCATGAAAATGTTTGACACTTCTCAGGTCATTTTGACACACCACACACATGCTTAAAAAGACGGATCATATATTCTACTTTATTGATCTTGTTGCCTTCCTTTTCATGCTCACGTTCCATCTGTCAAAATGACCTGATAATGTCAGTCATTTTTGTGTGGTACTGAATTTGCAACAACAACAGTGCACAGCGCGTCCGAATGACCGCACCCTTACCTTTGTAAGAAATTCTGTCTCATGGCGACAGTAAAAACAGTCCACAACACGTCCGGATGACCACACCCTTTACTTTTGTAAGAAATTCTGTTTCATGGCGACAGTAAAAACATACCACAGCGCGTCCTGATGACACCATCCTTACTTTTGTAAGAAATTCTGTCTCATGGCGACAATAACAGCTGTCCACAGCGCGTCATGGTGACAATAACAACAGTCCACAGTGCGTCCAGATACCCGCACCCTTTACTTTTGTAAGAAATTCTGTCTCATGGCGACAATGAAAACAGTCTGGTCTCAATTGATCTATCATAATCTTGCTAAATACCCGTACGCTTACCGCATCGGCTATATTGTCAAATGTTTAACACAGAAAAAACGGGCAAATTGGCAACCCTTCCCATCTGTCAGAACTCGTGTAAGTTTTATTTGTATTATCGGTATCACATTTAGCTTACAAGGAAGTCTACCGTTGCTGTGTTGGGACGCATCAGTTTGTGATCGCAAATTTATCTCAATCCGTAAAATTTTCCCATGACGACGATCAATACTTCAATCGAGAACAAAAGCCCCCATCACCCAAAAAGCCAACAATGATCCTTCCGGACGTCATTTCTCTCGAGTAGAACCCAACAGCCAACGCAACCGTGCGAATCGTTCCAATTCAAATTTTATTTATTTTCATCCAATCAATCGGTTGGACCCCTCGTCAAATCGCGTGGGAATTCCTTCACTCAAGTAGGCCATTTCGGCGAACACCTTTGGCTGGATAAATATGGCCGTCCCTTCCCATTGGAGTGAAGTGAAAGTGAAAGCAAACATGAGCGGGGATCCTATACGTTGGGTTATCTTTATGTTCGACCTCGGCTCGGCGGGGGTCAATTTATTGGGGGTTTTGTAAGGAAATCGAACCCAAAAGTAAAAAGTTATGGGACTAAAGGAAGGTAATTTGAATTGTTAGGGGTGCACCGCCGTGGGTCCATCGAGGATAATTCCTTAAGGAAATCCCGTCATCATGCGCTGGAAGGGTGAAGGTGGAATATTGGGTTGACGAGAAGGCAATCAATGTTGTACACATGTTTTCTAGTGGCAGGGCAGAAATATCAGATTATAAGGATCTTAATGATTTATAATTGGTATGATTCTTCCATATCGGAATCGAAATCACAGGCACTGATCACAGGTCACGAGAATTATTTAAGAATTCCTTGAACAATAGTTTCAGATATTCTAGCAAGGTTACTATAAACTATTTATCCAGTTACCCCTTTAGGCATTTCCACACGAGATCTCCTCAAAATATTCTTTCACGGATTTTTCCCAATGAGTTATATTGATTTAGGAATTTTCCTTCACATATATCTTCCAAAAGTTCATTCGAAATTCTTCCCAAGTATTCTTCTAGAAGTTTTTTGGGGATTTCTCTAGCTGTCTTTTGGGGTTTTTTCCTAGAGTTCTTCCTGGGATTCCTCCAGATCTTCCTTCATTAGATTTCTCCAGGAGTTCCATTAGACATACGTCTGTAAATTCCTCTGGGAGTTCCCTATGGGGAGGAGTTTCTTCTAGACATTTTTTAAGGACTTTTCCTCTAGATGCCTCCAGCAGTTTCCTCTAGGGATTTTTGCAGGGGTTAACTCTGGGATTGTGGGTACCTGCAAGAGTTTTCATATGAGTTCTTCCCAGGAAAGTTCTATCAACGATTCCTTCAGAAATATCATTTGAGGATTTTCCAAAAGTTTCACTAGAGGATTACCCCCGGTGTCTTCTGAAAATTTCTCCGGAAGTTCCATCTGGAAATTTTTTCAAAAGTTACTTCTAGCGATTACTGGATTCCCTTTGTAGATTTATCCAGGGTTCCCTTAGGGTCAGGGGACTCCACCGGAAATTTCGTCTTTGCAGTCGCACAAAAATCGCTGGAGATTAAGCTGATTCCCTTCGCACATTTCGCCAAGAATTCTCTTCGGAAATTCCTCCAAGACTTTCTTTCGGCGATTTCCCAAGACCTTCTGCATGCTCAAAAAGATTCGTTTGTGGATCCTTTCAGAAATTCCATCCGGGTATTCCTCTGTGAAATACTTCAGGAGTATCTTCTTGGGATTTCTCCATGAGTTCGTTTCAGAGATGCTCAATGGAATTTATTCGGGAATTTGCTCCTGGAATTCGTTCTGAGGATTCCTCCAGAAATCTCCGGGAACTCCTGGAGAAGTCCATGGACAATGTCTAGGAGTTCTTAGAGGCAATTCTGGGAAAAAAATCAAAGAGGTCATTCTCAGACGGAACTCCTTAAGGAATCTCCAGAAGAAACTTCTCTAGACATTTCTGGTAGGGTTTTTAACAGTAAAATTTTCATGAATATTCCCAGACACAGGAGATCGTGCAATAATTTCTCCGGAAATTTCCCCAGAAGTTCTTTCAAAGATGTTTTCCGGAAATTCTTACATGGATTTCGTCCAAGGATTCTTTTGGAGATGTTTTTTTATTCCTCCCAAAGATTTCATAAAAAATTCTTCCAGGAGTTCCTGCAAAAGTTATTGAAAAAAATCTGATAATTCCTAGAAGTGTCTTTGAGTAAAATATTTCATACGTAGAACTCTCGAGTTAACACTTGCAGGAAGCATTAAAAGAAACAATTGGAGCAATTTATGAAAGAATTCTTGGAAAGAAATCTGGAGTAATTCTTGTTTTAATTTCTGGGGAAATTTATGAAAGTATTTTGAGGAGAATACCTTAAGAAATATTTCTTTGGGTAATATTCACAAGAAATCTTAGAGAAACTACTTCCATTTCGAAAGAATTTGAATGCCTGGCAAAACTGTTGGAGAGTTTCTGGAGGGATCTAACGAGAAATGCGTGGAGGAATTTTTAGAATAATTCTTTGAAGACTTTCTGGAATATTTTTTGGAGGGATCCTGGAAAAAACAACTGGTTCTGGACCTGAAATCCCGAAATACCTGGAAGAATTTTCGACAAATTTCAAATTCCTCTAAGAAGTTCTATTAGGAATTTCTCTAGAATTTTTCGAAAGGTTCCTTTAGCGATAATACCAAGGGATCATTCAGAATTTCTTCACAAAGGTTTTAGTAATTTGTTAATTCCATCAAAATTTCATCAAACATTTTTCCCAAGTATTCCTCTAGGACTTCCTCCAATGATTCCTCTAGGGACTTTGTAAAGAATCGAGAACTCTTTCAGGAATTGCACGAAGTAATCATTAAGGAATACCTCCAAAGATTGTTTTCCCGTTTCTTTTTTCAAGAACTCCACTAGGATGCCTCAAAACATTCGTTCAAAAATGTCGCCAAGATTTTCTGTAGTAATTCCCTCAAGGTTTCTAATAATTTTTTCAAAGAATTCCTTCAATAGGTTTGTCAAGGATTCCTGCAGGATTTTCTCAGAATATTCTATCAAGAACTCTTTCCTTCAGGAAATCCAAGAATTTTTGAAGTAATTCCTCCAAGAATTTTTCCAGTAGTTTTTCTAAAGATTCAATAGGAAATTCCTCCAAAAATTCCTTCAAGAATTTCTACACTAATGCTTTAAAAAAACTTTAAGGGATTCTGTCAAAAATTATTCTGGAGTTCGTATGGAGAATTTCTTAAAATAAATCTAAAGAACACTAAAGGAAAGACGCCTTTCGAAATTGTGGAAAAATGTCATCAGATATTCTTGTAGAAACTTCCAGATCAATTCTTAAAAAAAAAATCTGAAATGATTTTCGGAGGATTTCCAGGAAACCACACAATGGAAATCACATAATTATTAGGTACTTGGACAAACGGTTGAGGAAATCTAAGAAAGATTTTTTTGAAAAAATTAAGAAATCCAAAATTTTTGGAAAAATTGAGAAGGGTTTTTTCAATATCTGAAGAATTTCCTAACGAATTCCTTATTATTATTAGCTTTACTAAGGAGATTTTCAGCGCGCGGCTGGTTCATCTCCAAATCGAATTCCTTACAGGGATTTCTATAGGAATAACGGAGAGGAAATTCCGAAGTACTTCTTGTAAAAATTACAGATCGATGTCTTGTAGAAATTGATAAAGAAACATTTGAATGATTTTCTGACGAATATATCGAATGAGCTCTTTGATGAATCTTTGGAGAAATTCCTACATTGATAGGATGAATGAGAAAATCTTTGAGGACTTTCTTGAAATGATATCTATGGTAATACTGGCAAAATACCGAAAAATTGTTGTAGACATAATTGGGGAAATACTTGATGAAATTCTAATGGCAATCTCTAAAAGTATTTTCGGAGAGTTTTTGAACAAATGCTTGGCAAATTGTTAATTTGGAGAGATTCCTTACGGAATCTTTTGAAGAACTCTTATAGCCAATCAAGTAATCCTTGGTAAATTTATTAAAGAAATCGTCAGTGGAATTCCTGAAGAAACCCTTAAATAAATCTCTTAAGCAATACTAGGAGAAATGCTTGATGAAATCCCTCTAAGGATTTCTGAAAAAAAAACTGTAGAAATTGTGGAGAGAACTTTGTGGAAGAAATACTCAAGGGATTTTAAGAAAATCGTGAGAAAGTTTTGGAGGAATTCCGTAAGAACTCTTAGAGTAATTCGTATTGACGTCTTCGAAAAAATCTCTAAGAGTGTCCTTGGAGGAGTTTCTGAGAAAAGCCTTCAAAGAATTTTTAGAAGAATTCTTGGAGAATGCTTCAAAGTTATTGTTTGAGAATGTTTTTAGAAAAAATATTCAAAAAGCTTCTAGATAAATCCATAAAAAAAAATTTAAATGGATCATTGGAGAAATTCTCGGGGAAATACTTAAAAATAAAACCCTGCAGAAATACTTGGATAAATACTTTAAGGATTTGTTGAACAATCTGAAAGAATCCTTGAAGAAAGCGCTTGAAGGTTGTATGAAGAAATAAAAAAAAATGCATAGAAGAATTTCTTAAGGAATCCTTGGAGGAAGTTTTGATAAAATTTTCGGAAGAATTTCTTTGGATGCCATTGAAGGATTTCCTTGATGCATATTTGGGGAAATTCGTTAAAAGAAACTCGAAGTCATTTTCAAAGGTATTTTAAAGTTTTTTTTTTCAATAAATTCTTGTAGAGACACCTGGTGAGTAATGAGAAACATGTTGGAAGACATTCTAAAGAAGTAATTGAGAGAATGCTTGATGATGTCTTTTCATGAACTTATTATTAAAAGAATTCTGAAAAAAAGCAACTTAATCGGTTACTCGAAAGCATTCTAGAAATCACAATAGGATTCTTTGAAGAATTTCTAAAGGCATAATTTAAGAAATTTCTGAGATTTTCTACAGTATTCTTTAGATGATTTCTAAAGAATTGGAGGAATATCACAATCATGTTTCAAAGAATTTCCACAAATTTTCTTAGAAGTTTATTTGCACAAATCTTTGGAGAAGTTCTTGGAGGAATTGTTGGAGGAATTTCCTATTGAATCTGTGGAAACAATCCTTAAGGAGTTCTCGGAGGATTTTCTAAGAAAAACCTTGCAGTAACTACTTGAGGTATTCATTGTAGATTTCTTATAAGAGTTTGTGATTGAAACCTTGGAGGAATTCCTGAAGGAATGTTTAAGGAAATTTCTACAGGCATCCTTCATAATCCCAACAAATTAATTCTATGTAAAAATCATATAAAATCTTGTAGAAATTCCTACAAATATTGTGGAGAAGTTCTAGAACGAAAATTTAGAGACATTCTTCATATTTTTTGCAAGTGTCTTTAAAAGTACTCTTAACATGCTTTCTTACATTTATAATTTTAAGGCATCCTGGTGGAATTAATGAAAAACACCGTGCGATCACTTTGTGTAATTTTTGGAAGATTTCTATACGGAGCGGACCTGG
Source organism: Aedes albopictus (assembly GCF_035046485.1). Taxonomy (NCBI): domain Eukaryota; kingdom Metazoa; phylum Arthropoda; class Insecta; order Diptera; family Culicidae; genus Aedes; species Aedes albopictus. The sequence continues at coordinate 60,614,128 of NC_085136.1, forward strand.
TGTGATGGTTAGAACACTTGACTATCACGCCGAGGACCTGGGATCGAATCCCACTCCCGACAAACTCACAAAATGTGGGTTCTTCCTTCGGAAGGGAAGTAAAGCGTGGGTCCCGAGATGAACTAGCCTAGGGCTAAAAATCTCGTTAATACAGATAAAAAAAGATTTCTATACCCTTGAAGAAATCCCTTAAGGAATCATTGAAGGAAGTCCTAGAGGAATATTTGAAAAAATATATTTGATGAAATTTTGAAGGAATCAATTAACTAATAAAAGTTTTGTGAAGAAATTCTGCATCCTTTGGTAATATCGCTTAAGGAATCTTTGGAAGAATTCATGAGAAACCTCTAATAGAAACGTTGAAGGTATTTGGGAATTTCAGTAAAAGAAATCTTGGTGGAATTTTTGGACATCAGGAATTTCTGGAGGAATTCTTAAGGCATGTTATGAAGAAATTTGTGCAAGTATCAAAAATTTGTTTAACCCTAGTAGGATGTTGGGGTCAATATGATCCAGAGAGGCACACTGGACGTGCACTACGGCTTCGTGGTGCGAAAATCCCAACATCTTGGGAGGATAAAAAGAGAATATTTGACAAAATCACTAATGAAATCTGTGAAAGAATTCTTAAAAGAATCATTGGTAGATTTCCTGAAAAAAATCTTGGCAGAAATCCCAATGTAGTTCTTGGTAGGGAAAGCATTAATCATATTTCCTAAATAATACTTGAATAATTGTTTGTTGAAATTCTTCAAGGTGTTTCTAAAAGAATAAGAAAATTCTTGAAAATCCTTTGGATGTTTCGCACGGATATTTTCTGGAAGAGTAATTGTTGGAAAAAAATCCTGAAGGAATCTTTGTAGTAATTTCCAATTAAATTTGAGATCAACAAATCCCTTTAGAAATATCTCAACAGTTTTTCTTAGGGATTTTTGCAGACGTCCACAGATGTCTTCAAGAGTCCTTAGAATTTTATTAAAAAACTACTCTAGGAATTTTTCTGTACATTACTCAGTCATATTTCTAGGAATATCATCACTTCAACACTTCAAGGGAGAATCCACTTTCCTGAAACTTCTTCAGAATTCGAGGGATTTCTTCAAGGGACTTTTCTTTCAAAGAATTCTTCTGATAATTTCTACAGAGATCGCCTTGGAAATTCTTCCAGAAGATTCAAAACATTCTTTGAGGAATTCCTTCAATGATTTCTGCAAAAAAAATCCTACAGCAATATTTTTTAGAAATTGCTATTGTTGTTCCTCCAGAAATCACCTGTGATGTTTTTAGAGATCTCTGAAAAATTTGTTCAGATATTCCAAGGATTTTTAGAAGTTCTTCCAGAAATTGCATAGAAATTACTGAAGAATGTTCCAAGGAATCCTTGTAGGAATTTCTAAGAAGTCTCAGGAGGATTGTCCCAAGAAACCCCTTAGGAAACGCCTTGGAAATTGACAGAAGGAATTTTTGGGAAAAATTCCTGAAGCAATTGCTTTAAATATCTTGCGAGAAACTCCTACATGGATACCTGAAGAAATATTTAAAGACACCCTCATTATTATCTGGAAAAATCATTAGAGTCTACTACAGAAATTCTGCAAGTTATGCCAAGGAAAAAATGCATGAGAAAACTTTCTGAGGGATCCCTGAAGGATTTACTAAAGAAACCCTTGGAAAAACTACTGGAGATACCTCCTGAAGAATTCTCAGAAACAAATCATAAGTAGACGTTATCGGAGGAATTTATGAAGAAAAACCTACCGAAACAAAATCCTGGCGGAATTCTTTAAATAATCACAGAAGACATTGAATAAATAATGGAATCCTTTAAATAATAGCTCAAAGAACTAGAGAACCTTCAGCAGTTGTTCTTAGAAAAAAATCTTGAAAAATTCCACAGGAATTGTTGAGAGCATCCCGAGCAGAAGGGCATACCTTACAAATACCATGCAAAGAGCAACATGTGGTCTAATACCTTAAATTGATATTGCTGCGTTATTCTACGAAATGTTATGAGATCATCACAATAACAGTAGGAGGTATTTGAGCTGAGTTTGGTATTGATGTAGTATTTGTTGGTTTAGCAGTGAAAATAACCGAAGAACAAAATTTGCTATTTAATCATGAAATCATCAAACAAATGAAACATTTAATAACAAGAAATGTTATCAGTTTGTTATTCAATAACTTTGGAATAACAAATACAGCTCTTGAAATTTTAGGTATGCATTCATTATTGAAATAACAAGACTTGTTATTTTCTAGGTGTTATTTATACAAAACTTTGGTATTAATTTTTGTTATTTTGCCTCTTATGTCCACCTAATGAAGGGCATACCAAGGTATGGTAGTATTAAAGATAAATACCTTGATATGTTATTCACTTGTTATTTTCTTCTGCTCGGGATATTTGGAAAGAAAAAAATCGTGAAGAATCGCTTAGGAAGGTCTGAATAAATCCAAAGCAATGTCTGAATGAATACCTGAAGAAATTATTAGATGAACCCTTGGAGGAACTTACTAGAAGAATCTCTTGAGAATTTTCTAGAGGAATTTCCAAATATATAGTTATGGACATCCCTAGGCTCTACCCACGATGTTCAGGTATCCGCCTATCGTGGACTAGATGCTGACAAAGCAGTATCACCCTTGGAGACACTGAGCATAACCCCCATACCAGAATACCCTTTGGACTCCGAGCATATTGATGACACGATAAATCGATACCGGCGCACAGTAACACCGACCATCCAACGCAACCCAGAACAACCAGGCCAGTTGCCATCCGGTGAACTTTTGCTGACATCGAGAAAGCATCGAACTCAATCGGAGGACACAGGTGTGCCCTCGGTCTGGTCTGGCTCGATCAGTCAGTTGGAAGTGAACGTTTGAATCGATAGGTCTAATAGAAACGAAGTAGTCAGTTGAAAGCCCTTCTGGCCCAGAATAAGTGTTAGGAAGTGTGAAATGTAAAATTATAAACAAGAACATAATAAAAGTGATGGGATTAGTGTAAATTTGAAACAAGTAGTTTTTTAAAAACCCTAATGTGAAGTCCCGTCCATTTTTATATACCCCAGAAAATTCCCAAAAAAAAAACGAAGTAATACCTGAAGGAACCCCTGGAGGAATTGAATTAATGATATCTGAATAAGTTTCTGAAATAAGTATCTAGCGGTATTTTAATGGGCTCACTTGTTTCAGTGTTTGAAAGGGTAAATTGGGAATGCTAGAAAGTTTAAATATAGAAGTTTGGATTGGCTTCATGTTTCAGCGAGCCAAGTAGACACGGTAGGCTACCCGAGTAGAGGAAAAGTGCTCAATAATAGTATATTTTGATATGGAGATCAAAAAGTGATATGGGTTTGATTGACATAAGAGATAAAAGATCTAAAAATAAAATCAAAAATTTACTCCTGGAACATCATCATCATATCATATTTAGATTTTGCAAGATCTGACCAATAGCAGCGAGCTATTCGTTTGATCTTAAAATATCAAATTTTGATATTGCTCAGATGTTCCAGGAACATTTTTGAGATATTATTTTCAGATCTTTTATCTCTTATATCAATCAAACCAATATCACGTTTTGATCGTCAGTATTTCACCTCTACCCGGGATACAGAGACAGAAACATGTTGGTTTCCAAAAATCAGATAGGCACTTTCCAAAGATTACGTGTGAAGTGTTTTGCTCGCTTTGGCAACCCTGCCTGTAACATAACCCAGATGCCATCGATGCTAATTTACTATACTATTAGGGGTGATGTACTGTCCGGTCAACAATCCTATTGTTTCTGAAAGCCGTACAACCACCACCCAGAACAAAAGGCATAGAGCAGGCCTATGTATGTAGGGACAAGCACAGTGAACGAATGACGACTAAGCATTTTATTTCCCATAAATGGCTTGACCCGGTCACCGCCGTCATCGTCTTTCGGACGGTCCGGTATGAAATGGCCATTTTTCCCATTCATGAATTGGATGCTATTACAACAAAAGGAGACGAGGCATTAAAATTGGACTTGTATTAGTAATTGTCTTTTCCGGAATCTTTCTTTCCTTTCAGCTGGCGAATCTAGCCTGTAAAACGAGAAACGTTTTCGAGATGGATCGTAGTGAGCTGTGAAAATAAAGCCAAATCAGGCCAAATGGACTTTCATCGTAGTAGCGACCGAATTTCCAGGTGAATGATCTCCTCCACATTGGCCAAATGAGTGGAAAGGAATTTTTCCAACGATAAAAGGCGGGAAAGCACAGTCCCATAAATATGTGCGTGTCCTCGAAGCTCGCGTGAAACATCCATTTGACCTCGTGTGCGAAAGCAAATAGAAATGGGCGAAACGAGGACATAACTACCGTTCGTTGAGATAACGTTATCGGTGAGGGCTGTCTTTTATTGGATGAGTACGGGAGACACTGCTTTCTAACGCCATTATCGTCTGGCAAAAGGTAATTTATGTACCTTACCTATGTCGACGTTGTGCTCCACAGCTTCGGTATGTGCTCCTCCGGAGGTAGAAGAAATTGACAGGACTGCTGCAGGACGACGTTCCACCTGTAACGTGGGCAGGTGTGCAATACGAGAGAGGAAATTGAAAAATAGCTTCAACACCCACATGGCACTGTGCCGGTTGCTCTCGTTTATCGCCATTAACGTGATGAAAATTTATTGGTTTGGTCTTTGGGTTGGAGAAGCTGATTCTAAGCTGAGTTCGGTTTCCATTACCATATAGATGTTTCTTTCACCGAACATTTATTATTCAAAGTTATTCGAATGAAAATAAAGTGCATTGACCATGCCGAAGATCATATACAGTAACTAGCAGACCCAACGTGGATACCCACTAGAGTGGGTCAACGTTGTATGGAGAAACTTCAAATTTGATCGTATCAACCCGGAACAAAGTTTTTTCAATCTATATTAGCGTCCAAAACAACTGTGCAAAATTTGGGAGCGAATGGTTGCGTCCCCGTATTCCGCATTGCGATTGAAATTTGTATGGAGATTAGTATGGGAAAACGTACTTTTTGCATTTTACTCATAAGTTGAATATTGAATTCTTTTGTCTAATACCATGAAAAACTTGGCCGAAGACCGCAAAGTGATCTGACGCTTGTTAAAAAAGTTATATGCCTGGTAACTTAGGCAAAAAATTGAGATTTTATTATTGATGTTATTCCTTTACATGTTAAATGTTAAGCACCACTGGGCAATCTGTACGTTATAACTTTTTTCACAAGTGTTGGATCACTTTGCGGTCTTCGGCAAAGTTTTTCGGCATATCCATGGCTATACTTCAACGTCATTAGTTAGATCGTTTTAGACGAAAAATTTCAATTTATGAGAAAATTGCAAAAAAGCACGTTTTCCCATAGTAAATTCCATACAAATTTCAATCGCAATGCGGAATGCGGGGAAGCAACCAATCGCTCCCAAATTTTGCACAGTTGTTTTGGACGCTAAAAGGATTCGAAAAAGCTTTGTACCAAAAAATAGACATTGTTGACCCAGTCTAATACCCACGTACCAAAAAAGTTTATATGCAATTCAATTTATTTTGGTACCATCATGGGCATTTTTTCCGAACTGGTTCATTATGCAACTGGAATGATGATTGATGGTTGTACGGCTTGCAGAAACAATAGAATTGTTGACCAAACAATACACCACCCAAATAGAATAGTAAATTAGCATCGATGGTATCTGGATTACGTTACGGACAGTGTTGCCAAGCTTGCAAAATTCTTCAAACGTTGCACTTGAAAAGTGCCTACCAGGTTTTTGAAAACAAACATGTTCCAGTTTCTGTAGCCTACTGTGCCTACTTGCCTCACTGAAATATGAATATAATGCAAACTTCTAAATTTGAGCTTTCTAACATTCCCAATTTACCCTTTCAAACACTGAAACTAGTGAGCCCATTAAAATCCTGCGAAAAACTTGTTGCGGAAATTTTTTTTCTAATCTCACTTAACCTCTCAGCATACCCACTCCCATTTTTGCACTTACATTCAGAACTCCCCGATAATAGCTCACCTTGGTGTCTTTGGTAAAAATATGATTATGATTTTTCAAAGAAAAGGCTTATATGGCACATTTGGACATTGTTCACAAATTTGGCCATTATTAAAAAAAAGGGCATCCCAAAAATGTCAGCCATTAAAGCTTTTGAAATTACCTGCTCAAATTTTTTTTTTTGAAAATTTTTCACGACTTCGGGTATTTCTTTACGAATTTTCTCAACGGTGGAAAACTTCGTGGAAAACTTTTTCCAGATCACATTTTTTTGGATTTATTAGACAATTTGCTTTAATTTTCATTAAAAAAATTGTTTCCACAATGTTTCGTTCTTCAGTTATGATTTTTAAAGCAAGTAGTGTCAGGGGAAAACAAACAAAATCCACCTGAGTTTTCCGGGAAAATAGGCGACCCTGAATGTTTCTTAGTTTTATTTATTCATATATCCACATGATTTTTTTGAAAAATCTCTATCAATTATTTCAAAAACCTGTATTCTATACAGTAGTCAGAGTAAAAATTTGTATTCCATACAAAAATACAACAACCCCTCACGCTCAAAAATCTGTATTTCCTATAAAACGCCATCTGTACGATGCTTAAAAATCTGTTTTATACAGACAAATCCCGCCGGAAGTGGTCAAATATAGAAGGGAATCAAACCCATGTATGGGGCACATAAAAAAGCGGTTTTTCGATAGCCTGAAGAAAGGGCAGCAAGAAAATAGTCTCAGACCACATCTCACACTACAGGTAGTATCTCGGAACTGGTTTAGGGTATCCCTCCGGAAGTGGCCAAATGTTAATGTGAAAATAACCCGTTTATGCGACAGCGCTTTTTTCGATGAACTAATGAATGGTTTGCTACGAAATAGCTTCAGATCACACTGAAGACTACCGGTTGTGTTTCAGAACCGGTTCCGGGTGTCCTGTTGGAAGTGGTCAAATGTAGTGATGAACAAAATTCATGCATGCGACACATCAGTTCGCGGCTTTTCTGGAAACCTGACGGACAGTTAGCAAGAAAATAGTCTCAGATCATATTTAGTACCATCGGTAATGTTCCGGTACCGTTTCCGGGTGTCCCGCCGGAAGAGATAATATCTAAAATGAAACAAACCCATGCATGTGGTACATCAAATAGCAGCGTTTTGGATAACCTAATGACGGCTAGTCAGGAAATTGTCTGCGAACATTTTTGGGACCACCGGTAGTACCTCGGAACCGGTTCTGGGTGGCCCACCGGAAGTGGTCAAATGTAAAAGTGAAACAAACCCATCCTTGTGATACATCAAATCGCGACTTTTTATGTAACCTGATAAACGTTAAGCAATGAAATATTCTCTTACCATGTTTGGGACATTCGATAGTGTCGTGGAATCGATTCCGGGTGTCCCGCCGGAAGTGGTCGAACGTAACAGTGAACCAAACTCATGCATGCGGCACATAAAATAGCGGCTTTACCGATAACCCAATGAACGATTAACAAGAAAATAGTCTCAGGCCACATTTTAGACTACCGTGTTGTGTTCTGGAACCTGTTCCAGGAGTCTCGTAGGATGTGATCAGATGAAAAAGTAAACCAGCCCCATGCATGCGATACATTATAGCACGGCGTTTTTGGGTAAAATATGAACGGTTAGGGAGTAAACGGCCAAAGACCCCATTGAAAACTACCGATAGTGTTCCTGAACCGGTTCCGGGTGTCCCGTCGCAAGTTGTCAGATGTAACCAAACCCATGCATGCGCCACATTATATCGCGACTTTTTCAATAATCTGAAAAACAGTTATCAATAAAACTTTATCAAACCACATTTGAGATTACCGACAGTGCTTCGGAACCGGTTTAGCATGTCCCACCGGATTTGGTCAGATATATGCTATTTCTTCACTGATTGTTTCAGGATTAAATTCAGTGGTTATTTCGGAATGTACTTCATGAATGCTTTCATGATATAAACTGATCGTAAAACCAGTTTTCCTAAATAGAAAATTTAGATATAATGTAGGTCCATACGTACCACACCGTGTTGAAACAATACAAATGGAGTTGTATAATGTGTTGGATTTTCTCATTTGTAGAAGAGTCTTCCAAGATTTTCCCTGAGGATTCCTAGATTTTTAGGTTTTTACAAGTAGTATACTTCATCTCACTGGAAAATTTCATACCATGACAGCCATAGAAAACGCGTAAATTAACAACTCTAAAAGTGCTCAAAAACTCTAGGTTGAAGAAAGGCATTTCTATTTAGCTCTAGTGGCAGTGGGAAGAAAGACCAAAAAGACATCTGAGAAATGCACCGAACATGAAAATACCATTTGCTCGGAATGCGTTTTCTTCTCTGCTCTGAGATGAATGGGATGCCATAAACTGTTACTACCTAGGTATGGATGCCATTGTTTAGTGAGGCGTTTGCTGGAGGATTATGATGTTGAATGCTGTTAAAGCCAAAATTTCCGCATTTTCGTGGCACAAGTGATTGCAGTAGGCAAAAAAAGCTCCCACTGAATCAAGGTCATTTGATATATACTTCATGGAATCACTATGCGGAAGCCACTGCAGGTGAGTCGAGCATAAAATTTCGAAGAAATGAAATGAGATACAGTGACGGAACAGAAAATATATATTCTTTGCGAAGCAAAAGATACTACCAAAATTTAAGACTTCTGCTATTTTTATGAAATTTAGAATTTTAGGATACCTACCATGTATACTGGAGAGGCTATATGTTCACTCCAAAATCGATTTTTCGATATAAAAGCTCGGAGTTAAAGTCACATATACCAATCAACTCAGTTCGACGAATTGAAATGATGTCTGTATGTGTATGTATGTGTGTATGTATGTATGTCTGTGCACTGAAAGAGTTCACTCAATTTTAAGAAACTTTCCATTGGTCAATTTTATGGATGTTACCATAAGTCGAACCGGAATTCTACCGCATTTGTTTGCTATTGAAAATGGTTCGGACCGGTCGAGGCGTTCCGGAGTTATGGACATTTTAGTGATCCGGACCAGCACTGGTGGAACTGGTCATATTTAAAACTGAACCAAACCCTATCATGCGTCACATCAAATTGCATCGAATTTTGTAATCTTTAGCATGGTTGACGAATTTTGGGTGGAGTTAATCAATCGAAACCAGAAAATCCGCGATGTTGGTCAAAAGTTCAAGATGGCGGCCCGGCCCACATTAAGGCGAAATTGGAAGCATTTCCTCACTTTTTGGTTTTTGATTTTTTATTAAATAACGAAGCAATATTTTCAAACTCGGTTTTCGTGCACATGTAGAGTATGGATCAAGGTATCTTCTGAATTTTTTATGTAGTGGAAAATGTTTTTCGTTTTTGCAGAAACCATTTTTGAATAAAATTCCACAAAAAAATGGTTTCTGCAAAAATGGAAAACATTTTCCATCTCAAAAAAATTCAGATGATACCTTGATCCATACTCTTCATGTGTACAAAAACCAATTTTGAAAATATTGCTTCGTTATTTAATGAAAAATCAAAAACCAAAAAAACATGAGGAAATGCTTCCAGTTTCGCCTTAACAGAGTTTTTCCTTCTTTTGAACATAGGGTGTTTTTTTCGTAATATTACTTTTATACTCACTATAAGCATAACGGCTAACAACTTTTTTATCGAAGATTTTTCCTTCTTTAAAACATATACTGTTCTTTCTTAAACGAGAGATCTCGATTTAGTTGCACTTAATCTTGTTAATCATGTTCGTACTGGAACTCTGAATTTGTTACCAGTGTAACTATAATTTAGACTTTAAAACGTGAAAAACTATTAGTGTGTTTATTCAATTAACCATTCGAAGCCAACCAAAATTTCATAATCGAAGACCGTTTCCCTCAAACATTAAACAGTTTTTTACCATCCAGTTGCTTAAGCAAGCCGTTTAACCTTACAACTCATTTGGCCTAGTGACCAGTTCGGCCTAACGATCCGACCCATCCGGCCTAATGGCATATTCGGCCTAACCACCCTTTCAGCCTAACGGATTTCGGCCTAACGGCTTTCAGCCTAACGGATTTCGGCCTAACGGGGTAGAACCACACAGCTGATCGGGAAAAGAAGTTAACATTGATGGATAACTTCCAAGCGAGCCCGAACAGCCCCACAATTGGGACGGAACATGATAAAACCGCATCAGTCCTTCTTCTTCTTCTTCTTCTTCTTCTTCTTCTTCTTCTTCTTCTTCTTCTTCTTCTTCTTCTTCTCCTTCTTCTTCTTCTTCTTCTTCTTCTTCTTCTTCTTCTTCTACTTCTACTACTTCTTCTTTATGGCTCTACGTTTCAACTGAAACCTGACCTGCTTCACTTCAACTTAGTGTTCTTTCAGCATTTCCACAGTTAATTATTAAAGGGCTTTCTGAATCTGCCATTACTATTTGCCATTGCATTTGTACATTGCAAGGCAAGCACAATGATAAACTATGCCCAGAGAGTCGATAAAATGTTTAAAACCAAAACGGGAATCGAACCCGCCGTCTCCGAATTGGCGATTCTTGGCCTCAACCACTAGAACAACGGGAAACCACATCAGTCCAGTAATGCCAACACCCTGTGTGACACGCTTGATACCCATAAAACTTACAATGCCAACTGTCACAATTAATAATCGTAATTTGCATCAGTCAGCTTCGTGTTTCGCAAGCATGCATGGCCCACATGTGAAAGAAAATTCCCACCACATTCCTTCACACTTGAGGTATGATGAAAATCCTACCTCTCCGAATGCGTGTGACATCGGGAAAAAGGTTCGCATTCGTCCAGCTTCCAACACCATCGTCCAGGTCCCATCCGCGTCGTGGTAGTCCGCATATAAGTGATATTGTTATCCAAATGGTCCCGGGCACAAAGCCAAGATTTATGACTTGTTGAATATGGAGGAGGAAGCATTCCTGAGGAGAATTGTCCGTTAGTTGGTTGGATGGTTGGGCGACGACACCATTCCGCCACCCGCCAGACCGTGTCCGCCGCCGATCGTCCATTATTGTGAGCCATCTCCCGCAGGGACTAACCGTCAGGACCAATAATTTGTCCGTTTATTTCCATCTCCGCTGCAGGAGGTTGTTGCCATTGCTGCCAGGAGCAGCGTTCGCCGGCGACCCCGAGAGAAAATGTCCAATAGAAGTACAATGCGCTGTATTGTAACTGAGCTTCGTACAGTTTAGAACAAAAAACTTGCTGTCCATGAGTATGAGTGATAGGTTAGAAATGTTGTGTGTGAGTTGCAATAGTGTGAACATTGCTATGATAACATCTAACATCATATGGCGACCGTGACATAACACAAAAACGCAACTGAGATAAAATTTCTTCGATTTTTCTTTCCCGCACCGAAAAACAGTTGACGATTTTGTTTTTCTATCTTTGGCGAAATAAAAACATCTAGGGTAAGTGTGCCGATAATAAGGTGGTAATAAGGTAAATTAATTCATAAAAATATGATCGTACCATCTAATGAATGGTTTCAAAACGTTAGTCGGTAGTTTTCTATCCAAATTTGCTGGGAAAAATATGAAAACTATCGTTTCTCTCTGTTTTCGATCAATAATTGCATACCACAACACAAGGGCGTAGCCAGGGGGGGCAGGGGGGGGGGGGGGGCACGGCCCCCCCTGACCGAGCAACTATATTCTAACTTAACCGAAAAACTTAGACGATCAGAGCTGTTTTTGACTAGTAAAAATAAAATTCTCCTGCATCCTCGTATTTTTTTAATGCATGCAGGAATTCCTTCGGAAATTCCTGGAAGAATTCCATCGGAAATTCCTGAAGCAATTCCTTCGGAAATTCCTCGGGCAGTTCCTTGGGAAAATCTTGGATGAATACCTTCGGAGATTCCTGGAGGAATTCTTTCAGAAATCCATAGAGAAATTCGTGAGGAAATCCTTAGGTGAATTCCTTACGAAATTCCTGGACAAAATAATTCCAAACTTCCTGGAGGAATACTTTTGGAAATTCCTGGAGCAATTCCTTCGGAAATTGCTGGACGAATGTCATTGAAAACTCCTGGAGGAATTCCTTCGGAAAGTCCTGGAGGAATTCCTTCGGAAAGTTGTGGAGGATTTTTTTTTCGGAAATACTTTTGGATTTTTTTTTTTTGGAAATTCTTGCAGGAATTCCTGGAGAAATTCCTTCGGAAATTCCAGGAGGAATTCTTTCAGAAATTTCGGGAGGAATTGCTTTGGAAATTGCTGGACGAATTTCATTGGAAATTCCAGAAGGAATTCCTTCGGAAATCCCTGCAATAATTTCATCGGCAATTACTGGAGGAATTCCTTCGCAAATTGCTGGACGAATTCTTTTGGAAATTCCAGAGGAATTCCTTCGGAAATTCCTGGAGGAATTCCTTCAGAAATTCCTGGAGGAATTTTTTCGGAAATTCTTTTTATTTTTTTTTTTTTTTTGAAAATCCTGAAGGAATTCTTTCGGAAGTTCCGGGAGGAATTCCTTCGGAAATTATATTAGGAATTCCTTCAAAAAATTCCTGGAGGAATTCTTTCAGAAATTTCGGGAGCAATTCCTTCGGAAATTGCTGGATAAATTCCTTTGGAGATTCCCGGAGGAATTCATTCGGATATTCCAGGAGAAATTCCTTTAGGAATTGTAGTCCTGGAGGAATTGCCTCGGAAATTCCTGGAGGAATCCTCTCGGAAATACATGGAGGAATTCTTTCGGAAATTCCTGAAGGAATTCCATCGGAAATTACTGGACGAATTCCATTGGATATTCCTTGAGGAATTCCTTCCAAAATTCATGGAGGAATCCCTTCGCAAAATCCTGGAAGAATTCCTTCGAAAATTTCTGGAGAAATTCCATCGGAAATTCCTGAAGAACTTCGTTCGGAAATTACTGGAGGAATTCCATCGAACATTCCTTGGCGAGGTCCTTCGAAAAATCTTGGATGAATACTTTCGGAAATTTCTGGAGGAATTCTTTCAGAAATTCCGGGAGGAATTCCTTCGGAAATTGCTGGATGAATTCCTTTGGAGATTTATGGAGGAATTCCTTCGGAAATTTCAGAAGGAATTTCTTTAGGAATTCCTGGAGGAATTCTTTCGGAAATTTCAGGAGGAATTGCTTCGGAAAGTCCTGAAGCAGTTCCTTCAAAAAATCCTGGAGGAATTCCTTAAAAAATTCCAGAAGGAATTCCTTCCAAAATTCTTGGAGGAATCCCTTCGCAAATTCCTGGAAGAATTCCTTCGGAAATTCCTGAAGGAATTCCTTCGGAAATTCCTGAAAGAATTCGTTCGGAAATTCCTGAAGGAATTCCTTCGGAAATTTCTGGAGGAATTCCTTCGGAAATTTCTTGGGGAGTTCCCTCGAAAAACCTTGGATGAATACCTCCGGAAATTTCTGGAGGAATTCTTTCAGAAATCTATAGAGAAATTCTTGAGAAAATCCTTGGATGAATTCCTTAGGACATTCCTGGAAAAAAAATCATTCTTAACTTTTTAGAGGAATACTTTTTACGAATGCTGGAGGAATTCCTTCGGAAATTACTGGACGAATTCCTTTGGAAATTCCAGGAGGAATTCCTTTGTAAATTCCAGGAGGAATTCCTTTGGAAATTCCAGGAGGAATTCCTTCGGAAACTGCTGGAATAATTTCTTCGGAAATTACTGGAAGAATTCCTTCGGAAATTCCTGGAGGTATTCTTTCGGAAATTCTTGGAGAAGTTTCTTCAGAAATTCCTGGAGGTATTCCTTCGGAAATTCCTGGAGAAATTTTTTCGGAAAATTTATTTGGAAATTCCAAGAGGAATTCCCTCGAAAATTCATGGAGGAATTCCGTTAGGAATTCCTTTACAAATTCCGTTAGGAATTCCTTCAAAAATTCCTGGAGGAATTCTATCGGAAATTCCGGGAGGAATTCCTTTGAAAATTGCTGGACGAATTCGTTTGAAGATTATGGAGGAATTCTTTTGGAAATTCCTGCAGGAATTCTTTCGGAAATTCTTAGGGGAATTTCTTCGGAAATTCCTGGAGAAATCGCTCCGGAATCTCTTGGAGGAATTTCTTTAAAAATTCCCGGAGGAATTCCATTGGAAATTCCCGGAGGAATTTCTTTGTAAATTTCTTCGGAAATTCCTGGAGAAAGTCTTTTGGAAACCTGAAGGATTTTTTTTGAAATTCCAGGAGAAATTCTGTCGGAAATTCCTGGAGAAATTCCTTTGGAAATTTCCAAAGGAATTTCTCCATGAATATCCGATGTAATTCCACCAGGAATTTTGCGAAGGAATTCCTTCAGGATTTTCCGAATGAATTCCTTCATGTATTTCCGAGAGGATTCCTCCAGGAATTTCCGTGGCAATTCCTCCAGGAATTTCCGAGGGAAATCCTCCAGGAACTTCCGGAGAAATTCCTCCAGGAAATTTCGGAAAAATTCCTCCACAAATTTCTGGAGGAATTACTCTTAGGAATTTCCGGAGGAATCTCTCCAGGAATTTCCGAAGGAATTCTTCCAGGAATTTTCAAGGAAATTCCTCTTGGAATTTTCAAAGGATTTCCTCCTGGAAATTCCGAAGGAATTGTTTCATGAATGTCTGAAGAAATCCCTCCATGAATTTTCGAAGGAATTCTTCCATGAATTGCAGAACAAATTCCTCCAGGAATTTTGCCAAGGAATTTCTAAAGGATTTTCCGAAGGAATGCCTCCATGAATTTCCGAAGGAATTCCTCCAGAAATTTTCCGACGGAATTCCTCTATGAATTTCCGAAGAAATTCCTCGAGGAATTCCCGGAGGAATTCCTCTAAGAATTTCCGAAGAAATTCTTCTAGGAATTTTCAAAGGAATTCCTCCAGGAATTTTTAAAGGATGTCCTCCTGGAATTTCCGAAGGAATTCCTCCATGAATGTCCGAAGGAATTCCTCCATGAATTTCCGAATGAATTCCTCCAGGAATTTTGTGAAGGGATTTCTGAAGAATTTTCCGTAGGATTTCCTACATGAATTTCCAAAGGAATTCCTCCAGGAATTTTGCGAAGGAAAGCCTAAAGCATTTTCCGAGGGAGTTCCTCCATGAATTTCCGAAGGAATTGCTTCAGAAATTTTCCGAAAGAATTCATTCAAAAATTTCTGAAGAAATTCCTCCACGAATTTTCTAAGGAATTCCTCCAGGAATTTTCTGAGTAATTCCTCCATGAATTTCCGGATGAATTTCTTCAGAAATTTCCGGAGGAAATCCTCCAGGAGTTTCCGAAGGAGATCCTCCAGGAATTTTCAAAGAAATTCCTTCTGCAATTTCCGAAGGAATTCCTCCTGGAATTTCCGAAAGAATTCCTCCATAAATTTCCGAAGGAATTCCTTCAGGAATTTCCGAAGGAAATCTTCCAGCAATTTTCGAAGGAATTCCTCCAGGAATTTCCGAGGGAATTCCTGCAGTAATTTCCGGTGGAATTCCTCCAGGGATTTTCAAAGGAATTTCACCTGGAATTTTCAAAGGATTTTCTGCCGGAATTTCCGAAGGAATTGTTTCATGAATGTCCGAAGGAATTCCACCAGGAATTTTCGAAAGAATTTCTCCAGGAATTCTTTCACGAATTTCCGAAGGAGTTCCTCCATAAATTTCAGAAGGAATTCCTCCAGGACTTTTGCGAAGGAATCGCTCAAGGATTTTCTGAAGGAATTCCTCCATGAATTTCCGAAGGAATTCCTCCAGAAATTTCGGGAAGGAATTTCTCCAGGTATTTCCGAAGGAATTACTTCAGGAATTTCCGAAGAAATTCCTCCAGGATTTTCCCGAAGAATTCCTCCATGAGTTTCCGGAGGAGTTTGTCCAGGAATTTCCGTAGGAATTCCTCCAGGAGTTTTCAAAGAAATTTCTTCTGGAATTTTCAAAGGATTTTCTCCTGAATTTCCGAAGGAATTCCTCTACGAATTTCCAAATAAATTTCCTATGGATTTGCCTTGAAATACCTCCAAAAATTTCCGAATGAATTCCTCCAAAAATTTTTGACGGTTGCCCTTAAAAAAACTCCTTAGGATTTTCTCACATAATCCCCAAACGTGTTTTTGAAGGAATGTTTGAAAAAGTTTCTCAAGTTTTCGTAGGAGTTCCGCAATACATTTTTGATGGAATTTCTTGAGGAATTTCCGAAGAAACTTCTCAAGGATCTTTCGCTGGAGGAATTTCGTAAAGATTTATATAAAAAAACGAAAAAAATCCTCAACAAACTTATCAATCAATTTCTCACGAAATTTCCGAAGGTATTCCATAAGACATTTCAGACATATGTCAAAAAAAATTCCAAACGAACTCCTTTAACAATTTCCGAATTTTTCTTATCAAGGCATTTTAAAGGAATTCTTCAAAGAATTTCCGAATGAGTTCCTCTAGGAAATAAAAAATCACAAAAAGCATTTCTTCAGGAATTTTCGAAATATTTTTTCAATGAAGTTTTGAAAGATTTTTAAAGAAATTCCTTATGAAGTTTCAGAAGGGATATCTCATGTGACTTTCGGTGTATTTTTTTTCAATATTTTCGAAAGAATTGCTTCAGGAATTTGGGAAGGAATTCTCACAGCAATTTCCGGATGAATTCCTCCAAGAATTTTTGAAGGTATTCCTCAAGGAATTTTCGGAAGAATTCCTCACGAAAACTCCGAAGGAGTTCCTCAAGGAATATTCAAAATCTATTTCAAAGAAATTCCTCAAGGAATTCCCGAAGAATCTTCTGAAGGAAATCGTAGAAGAACTCTCGAAGGAATGTCTTATGGAATTTCTCAAGGAGCTTTAGAAATGAAGGAATTCCTCAAGAAATTTCTGAAAAACTTGTCAAGGAATTTCCGGTGGAATTCCTTAAGGATTTTCGAAATAAATTCCTGAAATTATTTTTTTTATTGATTCCTTTAAAAATCTCTGAATGCATTCCTCTAGCAACTTCCAAAGATATTCCTCCAGGAATTTCCGAAGGAATTCCTTTAGAAATTTTCAAAGATTTTTTTTCCGGTAATTCCGAAGGAATTCACTAAAGGATTTTTCGAAGAAATTTCTCCAAAAATTTCTTAGGGTATTCCTCAAGGAAAGGAATCTTAGTTTGATTGCAATTTTTGAAAGATTTCCCGAAGAAATTCTTAAGTATTTTCTGGAGCTTCTCAAACGGATTTCTGGTGGAATTAAGAATGATATTTGTAAAGAATTACTGAAATATCTACATTAAAATAACCTAAAAAAATATTGAAAAATTTCTGGAGAAACTGCTGGATGTATTCAAATTCATGATAGCATTTGTTAAGAAATTCCTGAAGCAATATCTTGAGGAATGCCTCAGGATTATGATCATTTCCATTGAACCATTCCTGTTAATCACCCATATTTCATACTTCACTTTTATTTGTTTTAAATGATGAAGTATTTGAACTCCTTGTTACTGATAAGTGGTTTTCAGTGTAAGGGTGCTCGCCCCCCCTGGCCGAAAAGCTGGCTACGCCCTTGCCACAACATTAGGCACACTGTTCCTATTATGGAGGTAAAATTCAATTTCTGTTCCTAATGTTGCGGTATCCCATTGAAATCATATGGGATACCGCAACAATAGGAACACAGCAGCAGAAATATTAAGGAAAATATTTTTTTTAAATAGGTTTTTGGACAAATCTTAAGCACACAAAAAGTGCAATCTAATAATATAAGCATAATACATCTATTAAAAATGCCTTTTGGTAAAATTTCAGTCGAAAAAGTGCTCAAATGCCACTACCGCAACATTAGGTACTACCACAACGAAGGGAACAATTACCCTATGCATACAATTTGTGCGTAGTAGTCTAAGCAGTTGGAGTATTCGCATTATTATAATTTTAACTACATGTATAAGGCTGTAATGCAATATATTTTATCTAGATTCTCAAATTCCCATAGAATGTACTGTTGCGTTACTGTAATTCCTCTGATCACTTTTTCCCGGGTCACCTGGCTTCGAAATGGCTTCGAAATGGCGATTCCATAAAGTAGCGCAACCTGACCATCGCCAGATGCGGCGGATAAAACTGGGCGAACCGGGAAGGAAACAATAAGCAAAACTCATAAAGTAGCTAACAATGGTATTCGCATTTACTACAGCGCGAAAAAAAAACATGGATCTGCCCTCCAGTTTTCCGTAACACAGATGCATTACGACACGGTATGTTGGTTGTTGTGCGGTAGTTTCAGAGATTTAGGATGCACGCCACAATCACCGTTTTATGCGGTGGATGCAAGCGGGAATATTTTTTGTAATGCCCAACTTTTTTCATTTAATGAAAATTGTGGGGTTAGGGTGCGCCAACTCTCGATAGCAAACTCAGGTTTACGTGTGATGTTAGCTTCAAGCTACAATAAAGGGGCTTTATTAAGGTTCTGAATGTAGGATTCTTGTAATATGATATTGTGCTTACAAATTTGGTGACCGCTACTTATGGACTAGCGAGAATGGGTCGAATTCCCTTATGTGGGGTATGCAATGTTGATCACTCTATCCTAAATTGAACGTGTTTGGATCCGTATAATTCATTGATGTTTACAAAGATAACTAAGAATTGATGAACGTTACTTACGATTAAATTCAGGATATAATACTAATTATCGATTGAGAGTATATCAACTAAATAGAGTATTTTGAATACAGAAATATTATCTCAAGGAATTATTGTGCACAGACTTCAGATGACAAAGCAGTTTTTTTTTCCATCCACGTATTAATAGCCTGACGTCTCTTCCGCAATGTCATTCATCATCCACTCTGTCAACGGGCAGCGTAGCTCTGTGCCGAGTAGTGTTGCCAGAATCAGGGGTCTTGTCGGAACAAAAATATTTAATAATAATTGAGGCAATATTGGCGTAGATTATTTGAGAGTATAAAATGTCACTAACTTTCAACTTCAACTAAATTAAATAATACTTAATAATTTGGAATTCAATTATTCTTCGGAATAAACTCTGACAATCGTCTTGAAACCGAATTTTGATGTATTTTGGTTTTAATGTGAAGTTTTATTGAGATTCTCCTGGGGGTTTACAAAGGATTCCTTCAGAATTTCCCTCTGGGGATCTTCAAAAAGTTTCTTTTGAGATATCTGAAGAGGTTCCGTTGTTTTTAAAGCTCTTGCCAGGATTCCTCCATAAAGTGCTCCCGAAATTCTTCCAGAGATTCTTTTGGGGGTTTTGTGAACCTTCCAGGAGTTTCATCTTATATTCCTAAAAGGTTTAATCTGGAATTCCTCCAGGAGCTCCCTCTGGGACTTTGAGGCATTTGCCCCGAATTTCACAAGGAGTTCTTCAGGAATGCCGTCAGAAGTGTTTTTTTTTACTTCCTGGAAAAAATGAAGTCCCAGAAGGAACTGTTAGAGGAAAATCAGAAGAAACTCGTTGGAATGTTTTCTCAAGAAACTCCTGTAGAACCTACATAAGGATTTCTATAAATAAAATCTGCTAGAGGATTTCCTCAAAATACTCCTGTAGGAATTCCCTAACAAACTCCTGGAGGATTTTCAAAAGAAGCATCTTAAAGAATTGCAGAACGTACTTCCGGAGGAAGAAGTTTCAAAAGAAATCCAGAAAAGAGTTTACAAAGCAATCCCTGAAGAAGAACCCGGAGGAATCCCGGATGAAGTTCCCTAAAGAATCCTGAAAGAAATTCCTGGGGGAATCCCGAAAGGAGTTCTTCTTCTTCTTCTTGGCGTAACGTCCTCACTGGGACAAAGCCTGCTTCTCGGCTTAGTGTTCTATGAGCACTTCCGCAGTTATTAACTGAGAGCTTCCTCTGCCAATGACCATTTTGCATGTGTATATCGTGTGGCAGGCATGAAGAAACTCTATGCCCAAGGAAGTCAAGGAAATTTCCTTTACGAAAAGATCCTGGACCGACCGGGAATCGAACTCGTCACCCTCAGCATGGTCATGCTGAATACCCGTGCGTTTACCGCCTCGGCTATATGGGCCCGAAAGGAGTTCTCGGTGGAATTAGCGTCCCGAGCAGAAAACTATAGCAAGTGATTGGCATATAAAGGTATTTTTCTTAAATACTATCATATGCCCTTTATTAGGTGGTAATAAGAGGCAAAATAACGAAAAAAATACCTTAATGCTGTGTGAATTACACCTAGAAAAT
Organism: Aedes albopictus; assembly: GCF_035046485.1. NCBI lineage: Eukaryota > Metazoa > Arthropoda > Insecta > Diptera > Culicidae > Aedes > Aedes albopictus. The sequence goes on from NC_085136.1 coordinate 60,634,260, forward strand.
AACAAGCTTTTTTATTCGAATAATGAACGCATACCTGATATTTCAAGTGCATAATTTGTTATTCAAAAGGCATTGAATAAGACAGTAACAACATTTTGTATTTTTAAATTGTTCATTTTTTCGATTGCCTCATGATGTAATAACAAATCTTGTTATTAAGTTATTTTCACTGCTAAATCAACAATACCACGTCAAAGCCATACTCTACTAAAACACCTCCAATTGTTTTTATGATGTTTTCATAAAGTTTCGTACAATTAACATTTTTGAATATTAGAGCGCAGGATACTCTTTGCATGGTATTTGTAAGGTATTCCCTTCTGCTCGGGGTAGTAATCCCAGAAGTTGTTCCTGAAAGAATCCCGGAGATGTTTCCGGAGAAATACTGAAAAAGTCTCAGAAGGAACTCTGGAAAAAATCTCGCTTGGAACTCCTATTAGGAATCCCAATCGGAATTTTTGAAGAAGTTTTTTAAGGAATCTCGAAAGGAATATCTGAAGCAATCCCCGAAAATACTGCTGCAGTAATTCTGGAAGAAATCCCTGGAGAAACTAACGGAGTTTCCAGGAACATGCTCCAGAAATATCTTCAGGAACTAAAAAAAACGTCTAAGATTCTAATAACTCCTGCAGTAATCTCAGAAGAATCTCTCGGAGAATCCCGGATCCCGGGAGAACCTTCTGGAGGAATCCTGACAAGAGCTCTGAAACAAAGAAATCTTAGACGCAACGTCTTTAGGAATCTCAGGAAAAAAAACTCCTGGAAGAACCCCTTCTGAAAAAGTATTTGTCTCTAAGCCCGAATCGTTGACGTCAAAAGTTTTAGAAAAATTGACCTTGGCAACCGTGTCGGGCTATACCTCATAAGGACACTCACGGCATAAAGATCACAAAGCAGGCTAGTTACCTGTAAAAATATCAATTTTGAATGTAAACATGTGACGTCGTTTTTATCGTCCTTTTACTTTGATCAAATTAGTGTGGAGTAAATACTATATCATTGTGTTCACGCCTATAGAGGTAATCACATTCATATGTATGTGTGTCTTTTTTGTAGATGTAGTTGTGAAATTGTGAGGAAAATATTTGAACTCTCACCCCAGACGTTAATTTTGTCATTATTTACCCGTTTTACCCAATTCGATTCGGCGTGCATGTTTGTGAGAGGAAAAGCTCGTACTAGTGTTCGTGTTTTGAAATGTCACTTATCTCTATAAGCGATTTATATTATGTCATCAAAAAACTGTCAGATTTCCGGAATATATCACCACAGACAAACAGACGAAACTCTTAGAGGAAATTCATCAAAAACTTTAGCCCGGTGTCATTTTCATGAGCACACTGCCACCTGTTGGTAGAACCGCGCGCGACGCTGTCGGCCATAATGGATTTCGATTTGACGTTTTGCTGTCACGCACACTACTACACAAATTGCCTATAATTTTCGTTTGCATCATTCAGCAACGTGTACACTGGCAAACGTCAAAGCGATCGAACACTAGCGCATCTGGTGGAACGATCGCGCAAATCAAATGAAATTTAAATTGATCGTTAAATGCATGAGCCAAGCCAAGTTTTGAAGAGTGTTACGTCTGTTTGTCTGTGGTATCATATTCTATATTGTACACCGTGAGGACACTGCACACCGCGATTGCTAAGGAAAATATTTCAAAATCTTGGACGTTTCGTGGCCTTGTTGCTTACATTTTGGACTCAGACAACTTTAGTCGATTTTTTGTTTCATCCGGGTAATGGGTGTCTGGGCATTTGGCCGAATGTAGTTTGACCGAACGCCATTTGGCCGAATGCCATTTGGCCGATCGATACAGTACCTAATGATGGTCGCGTCCAGAATATTTCAACCCTGCGCCAGCTGGGACGTCCTGGCCAAACGAGTTTAATCGAACCAGTAAATATTCTATCAGCTTTTATCGTGATATTGTGGCGGCGCAGATCAAACTCTAGAAGACATGGACGCCAGGAAATGATCGAGTTCTAGAAAGCATTTGACCCCCGATTATGCCGAATTTTTGCTAGATTGCCACACGCAAAATTCTTCTCGCACCAATCTAGATGACCATAATAGCGTACCTAAGTACCAATCCAAATCAAGCTTTGCATAAATCGCCGCAGATGAAATAGGGTAAATTATGGTTGAATTCCGTGGTGATTTTTGCATGTATTCGGTTGGGCTTATTGTGGGATTTATGATGAACTTGAAAGGGAACTTTGAAAGGAATAAAAGGAATATCTGAGATTTCTCAGGAAGGCCTTTATGAGATTTTTCGATGAATTTACACTAGCATAAGTTCCCTCTGGGATTCTTCCAGGAGTTTTCATTAGATTTTTAAGAAGGTTTTATCTGGGATTCTTCCTGGAGTTCTTTCCGGGATTCCTACAGATGCTCATTCCGGGTTACTTTGTAGAGATTCCTTCTGGGATTTCTCTAGGAGTATCGTCTGAATTCCCCCAAATATGATTCTTGGGAGTTTCTCAGGAGCTGCATCTGCGATTTTTTCAGGGGTTTGTTCACGATTCCTTTAGAAGTGTCCTCTGGGATTCTCCTAGAAGTTTCTTTTGAGTTTGTTAAAAAGGTTTCATCTGGGATTCCAACAGCAATTCCTGACAGGATTTCGTTAGAACTTACTTTCGAATTTCCTTAAGGATTTTTTTACACGAGATTCCTCTAGGAATTAATTCCAAGATCCCTTCAGGAATTCTCTCCAAGTTTTTAACTAAATTTTCTTCCGGGATTGCTTAACCTTCCAGGACGCGCGCCATCAAGCAACCGAAACTGCACCGCGCGCACGTTGTGTACAACGAGCGAGGTTTTTTTGGTGCTGTTGTACTTTTTACAACAGCGCGCGCGCTGAAGGGTTAAGGGTTCCTCCAGCAATTCCACCTGAGATTTCTTCAGGAGTCCCTTCTGCGATTTATTGAATTAATTGCATTCCTCAGGGAATTACTCCAGGGTACAATGACACATATTGCCCATTTTACTGGCACTTTACCAGATTTGCTGGTATGTTTGAAACATACTGGAAAAACTTGTAATTAGAAGGCACGAAAGATTGCTAATTGACAAATTGAGAGATGAAATTTATGAAAAAAAATCGCGTTCTGGTGGGATACGAACCCACGACTCCGTATTCGTGATTTTTTCACAAATTTCATCTCTCAATTTGTCAATTAGCAACATTTCGTGCCTTTTGATTACAAGTTTTTCCAGAATTACTCCAGGATTTTAGTTTTTAATAAAATTCCAACAGAACTTCCTTGACGTATTCCTCCAGCAGTTTTGTAAGGAATGACACAGAACTCCATCTGGGTTCCCTCCAATAGTTGCTTCTGAGTTTTTATTTTAACTGAAATTCCTTCTGAAAATCCCAGAGGAAATTTTTTTTTATTTATTTATTTTCACCGTCTTCAGCTGGGCTGTACAGACTGATTTAATGCTTAATTATATACTATTCCTAATAATGTTCTTAAAACGAGTTCTACTTATACTAAAGTCAAAACAATCAAGATCATTAAGTGCATTGCAACATCGCTCTAACGGATTGTTTTGGCCGTAAACTGTATGATGCCGAGCAATCATGAATGAAGTTCGCTGGCGTGTTCGGCGTGCAGGTACAAAGAAACGCGCTTGCTGAAGAAGCTCTGGGCAGTCAATCCTGTTGCTAAGACCAAGCCCACGCGTGGGCTCCATACTACACACGAAACAGCACGTCGTTAACAATTTTTAATTCCGTTACCCACCCATTTTCGCACCGGTCGTTCGTTTCCATGTGAGTAAAATAATTATCGGCCGCCTTTGCGCACCGGTGGTCTCTATTCCATCCGTATCATCGGTTTTTGCACTGTTAATCATCTGTGGTGTCATTGCAAATCTTACTCTGGCAAATAATCTGAGCAGTATTTTTTTTTAAAGGAGAGGGTTTTGGATAAAAGTCAGAACTGTTCTTTGCTACGTTTAAAGATAACTTTTTCTCAAAAATGTGTTATTGGATTTAATCCTGGAATTCAAGTTTTTTTTACGTAATAATATGATTGTGACTTACTGTACGGCTTGTAGGTTGATTTTTGTTCTAAAATAATGTTTATCTCTTCGATATCCATGTTGCCTTTCTTGGTCATAGTAGATACTGTCTTTCAACAGTCTAGATTTATATCGGTATGATTTAATAAAAATATCTGCAGTTTTTTTTTGTGATTTCTGAATTGAGTTACATAGGATTCATTCAATTTCGCAAACGTATTGTGGGAGGGGGAGTTGGTCTAGTGCTGTATTACGCTTCACATAAAATTTCGATATTTCCCTTACAAAAGTTGTTACGTTGGGGAGGGAGGCGATCTAAAACTGCAAAATCTAGCGTTACGTAATATTAAATATAAAAAATTTGAATGACTCCCTATTTATGAGTATCTCTAAACAATCGTAACTACTTTTATCTAATCTAATCCAGTACGAGGAAGCACCCTGGAAAGTAATCGTGCACGGAGAATTAAAACTACCTATTTTTTGAGTTTATTTTACTCAAAAGTAAGTATATCGTTCAAACTTTCTACCAAAAATTGGGTTGTTTTCTCTTTTTCCCCCACCGATGTTGTCAAAAACAAAGCAAGCTGCATCGACCCACTTAGGGTACTTTGGCCCAATAAGCCAATTTTGGGTAAATGTCGTTTTTGTCAAAATTGGGTTGAAAAAACTTACGTTTGGGTTGAATTTACCTACTCTTGAGTATATTTTTTCCTGGAGTTAAAGGCAAACTACCAAGTGTGAGTTTAATCTATTTACTCAAATTTGCGTTATTGGGCCAAACTATGGGGTAGCGTCAAAAGAACTCAAATTTGGGTAGTTTGGTGGCTCCGTGTGTTAGAACACGCCCAATTACTGTCTCTGTCAATATTGATGATTGCAGCGTATAAGAGATATGACACATGCATCAAAGTAACCGAACTGAATCACTATTCAATATAAGTTTGAAAACGATCGGCCGAATAAAAAATTAAAGGTGTCACTCTATAACTATTGCATGTCAGATAAATTGTTATGATGTATTGATTTATCGACCGTATTCTATAATTAACTTGATGATTTTGTGGCTATATCGGTCTCATTCTACTCATAAGTATAAGGGAGTAGAGATCAAAGTGGATAATGACATGATAGATATGATAGAATTCGCTAGGTAGCGAACAAGTGTGAAAATTTTATAGAAGGTGAAATTAGGCAAGTAGGCCATGTATTGAACGAATACATCGAATGCGTGACATAGGCATACCCCTATGAACGGAGTGCGAATTCCGAAAAAGTTACCGATCGATAGAATTTGTGATGAAAACAGAACGATACATAGGCAGTCGGGTGCCTGAAACTTTTGCCAGTCTTGGTGAGGTGGTATGAACTACCAACCAAGCCGAACTGTTTAAAAGCACAGGTCGCACGGCAGAAGTTTCACGCATTCGATGTATTCGTTCAATACATGGCCTACTTGCCTAATTTCAACTTCTATAAAATTTTCACACTTGTTCGCTACCTTGCGAATTCTATCATATCTATCATTTCATTATCCACTTTGATCTCTACTCCCTTATACTTATGAGTAGAAAGAGACCGATATAGCCACAAAATCATCAAGTTCAATTGTTATGTTTTTGATGTAATGATGCATGATATTATTTCGTTGAAAATTTCAAAGCAAGAACAAATATCAATATTTGATACAAGCTAAAATAAATTACCTAAACAAAACTGGAAAATCATTCTCTACAAACTACCTATGTGAACCGAACAGGAACGATTGTCAACAAATCCCTACTCATATTCTTTCGTCTCCTCTTTGCGCTACCCAGAGAGTTGAACGCGAGAGAGCGCCCGAGCCTACGGATAGAGACCGTAGTTTGCTTGTCTCTAAATTCTAAGCCCCGTTACGAACCGTACGTAAACTTTTCGTTTTCGAGCCCTTCTTAGCAGCGACCGGTGCGGTTCGCGTCTTTGTTCGCGGCTCTACTTAACGTTAAAACGCTTGATGGAGCCCATGCGTGGGCTTGGTCTAAGCAAGCACATCGTACGCAAACATTCTTTGTAGATACAAGCGCCGCGTGCGCAATGGCTCCAGTCTTATAAGTTGACATCGGTCGTTGTACGGTGGCAGCTGCAGTGGTGGTGCAGCTGCACGGCAGTCTCCGTAGAGCATAGCGAACGAAGCATCGTTGGACCCTTTCTATACGTCCGATTTGAGTTTCCCTATACGGAGCCCAGATTTGAACCGCATACTCGAGAATACTTCGGACGAGTGAACAGTAAACACTTTTTAAGGCGTACGCATCACGGAACTCAGATGCATTCCGTCGGATGAACCCAAGCACAGCAAAAGCCTTAGCGGTTGTCGAGGTCACGTGGTTGTTATAGCTTAACTTGCTGTCCATAATTACTCCAAGATCCTTGATGGAGTTCACTCGTTCCAGCGCTATCACATTTGCTCTGTAATCAAAAGTCAACAGCGTTTGCGACTTGCTGAAACTAATTAGCTTACACTTGATCGCGTTCAGTTCCATTCCGTTTGAAGCACACCAAGCAGCCACAGCTGCTTGACATCTTGTTGCAAGGCTGCACAATCTACCAGTGAGCTAATGATCCGGTATATCTTAAGATCGTCGGCGTACATGAGGTGATGTGAGTTTATTCGGTAGCTCAGATCATTAACGAATAACACGAATATCAGTGGTCCTAGATGGCTTCCTTGGGGGACGCCTGAAGGTGTCGGAAAACGAGATGACGCTACGGATTTCAGTTTAACATATGCGGATCTATCACGTAGGTAGGAACGTAACCAGGTTATAAGCCAATCAGGAAATCCTAATCTATCGAGCTTCCTTAGAGTTAGGTCATGCGGGACTTTATCGAACGCTTTGGAAAAGTCCACATACACACTGTCTACTAGGGCAGTTCAGGCTTCAAACATGTTAAATATTCAAAGCTCCTGTGTGGTATTGAATCAGCATTGTTGTTCGACTAGTCTTCCAATGAACGCTGGTAGCACATGGTCTGCCAAATGCACATCAAGCAATCTAGTAGGCGCGCAAACGGTCGTCGCGTCATCACTTCGCGAACGTCAAAAGATAATCACAAGTCACTTCCTGGGGGCACCCGCTTGTCCACAATAATTCCAAGCTCCACATTTGGCGATCCTGCCAGGAGAATGGCAAATCTTCTGGATGATGGCAAGCGGGTGCAGACCCGGAGCTCGTTTGTTTTAGTGCGGGTGAGTTTTTCTGGAGTGTGTGAAAAAGTGAGTGTAAGTGGAAAGTGATCCGGAAGATCGGATGCCTAGAGCAAACGGCCCAGGCAGGGGTGAGTTTAGATAATTGTCTGGATATTGCTCTCCTTAAACGAATGTTTTATTGTCGGTTGAATCATTGTAAAAACTTTGCTTGATTTATTTACTTTTGGGTCCTGTAACGTGGCCAATTTGGCGATGTTTATCCTGCCAAAACTCGCCACAAGGAACGCTTACACTAGTTTACAGCATTTTTGAACTCGGTAAGCTGATGATCGTTTTTGGTGTAGAATCATGCCCTGAGCTCGAAAACGCGAAGGAAAAAAATTACAGTAGAGCGGATTTTTTTTTGGACTTTCCATACAAGGTTGATGATTTGAAATCGATTTTTGTTCTATTTTTAAGCAAAGGCGCTCATTTCACACATCTCATTCTCCGGAATCAATGCTCCGATTGAACTGAATTTTTTACTGTAACTCGCCTACATATGATATGTCAAATAAACTTTGAGAAAGAATTTTTAAATTGATTTTGTCTTATTGAAAAAAATACATTTCTTCATATATTTTTGGAAAATTTGCTAAAATTTAAGGAGATCGTCCCCAAAACTCGTCATTATCTTGAATTTCATTCAGATGATCGAATGGTATTATATTCAGCTTTTAATTTATGGAAAAAGATTTAAAATTGGTTGAACAAAACGCAAGATATTTGAATTTTATTAAATTCCATATTTTAAAAAGTTGTAAAACTCGATATTGAGCTATAACTCAAAAACTGTTCTACTTTAATTTTTTTTGAAGCACGGTTTCGAAATCAGCGCTAAATTATGCTTCAAAAATTTTGGTCGTTGACAGAAGTTCGCGACTTTCGTTTTATTTTGTAAACTAGTGTTATCAGTGTAATATATTTTTGCGTAGATTGCACATCTGTATGCGCTAAAGATTACCATGCTAGATCGCTCACAAGCATTATGGCGTGAAAATGATTCATACCATTACTCGGCGGTGCAAAATCGAACAGTTTGTTCTGGTTTGAGATAATCGTCAATATTTGGTAGTATAAAAAAACAAGATACCGACATTTTTCTTATTAAAAACATCAAAACTGACAAAATGAATCTGCATAGGTCTAAGCGATGGAAAAAAAAAATGTCGCTTGTGAGAGTAAAGGCAAAAAAAAAGTTTGAAAATCTTTTCTTACGCATTTCTGTGTTTTCATGACAACGTTTGGTTTGCTTATCAATTGAATCGGTTCTGTAAGTGTATACATGCGTGTTATACGATTTACGACAGTAAGAAAACGGTTTTACGACTTACATTACATCTGTTGTCCTGTCGAGATGAATATAACAGAAATTTGTTTAACGATTAAAGATTGCATTCATTAAACATGACTGTGCGAGCGAACACGACAAAAAAATAGAAACTATTTATGAGAGCAACGTGTTGAAGTTTCCCCAACTTCTGACGATTCCTTTTTTGTTTGATATTTACTGCAGGGTCAGCGAATTTGAGTATAAGTTCATAAAAGCGGTTTTATGTACAGACGTGTCAAAATTTGTCTCCATTTGATATTTTAGGTGAGCAGAGTGCAGCAGTTGCAATAGTATGCTGTTTTAAGTATAAATAAATAGCTGAAAACCAGTAAGCAAAATGTGGATAAATTTTCGACTGTTTGACTGCCCCTTTGCTGCTCATGCTGTCGAAGTGATTTTCAAAATCCACCAAAGAACTAGAATATGATCTACAGTCGAACCTCCATAAGTCTATGTTCCTTGACTCGATATCGACTCATGGAGGTAAATTTGTCCATACTGAAGAATAATTTCTGGAATATTATGATGGTACCTTCAAACATCTCTCCATAGATTTCCATGAGTCGATGGTCCCTTCATTATCGACTCATGGAGGTTTTACTGTATAATTAGGCATCAATGGAAAAGGTTCCGTCTCAAACCATATTGCGAGTAAAAAAAAATCCTGCACATCGAAACATTATGTTCCCGAAAGTCAGCTGAGTGTGATTTTACGCGTACCGCGCTACAACAACAACCGAAAAGTTCACGAGTATGATTGTTTTTGCTCATGCGTTTGTCTCATATTGAACAATGTCCTGGAAGTTGGAAACTTGATATAAAGTTGAAGTGTTTGTAGTTTGGTAATGGTAACTGCAATGTACATTGTGCATATCAGTATATCGCGATGTATTTAATATTACGTAAGACGCGTATGGTGTTTCAGCTCTTTTTTTCGTAATTCAACAGTTAATAACAGTCTTAGTTTCGTGACCATGTTAGTAATGTGAAATCAGCAAAACAGCTAGTTTTAAAATAAGATTTTGTAACAACAGTCCACAGTGCGTCCGGATGACCGCACCCTTACTTTTGTAAGAAATTCTGTCTCATGGCGACAGTAAAAAGAGTTCACAGCGCGTCCGGATGACCGCACCCTTACTTTTGTAAGAAATTCTGTCTCAAGGCGACAGTAAAAAGAGTTCACAGCGCGTCCGGATGACCGCACCCTTACTTTTGTAAGAAATTCTGTCTCAAGGCGACAGTAAAAACAGTCCACAGCGCGTCCGGATGACCGCACTTTTACTTTTGTAAGAAATTCTGTCTCATGGCGATAGTAAAACAGTCGACCACACTTTTAGTTTTGTAAGAAATTATGTTTCATGACGATAGTAAAAACAGTCCACAGCGCGTCCGGATGACCGCACCTTTACTTTTGTAAGAAATTCTGTCTCATGGCGACAGTAAAACAGTCCACAGCGTGTCCGGATGACCGCACCCTTACTTTTGTAAGAAATTCTGTCTCATGGCGACAGTAAAAACAGTCAACAGCGCGTCCGGATGACCGCACCCTTACTTTTGTAAGAAATTCTGTCTCATGGCGACAGTAAAAAGAGTTCACAGCGCGTCCGGATGACCGCACCCTTACTTTTGTAAGAAATTCTGTCTCAAGGCGACAGTAAAAACAGTCCACAGCGCGTCCGGATGACCGCACCCTTACCTTTGTAAGAAATTCCGTCTCATGGCGACAGTAAAAACAGTCCATAGCGCGTCCGGATGACCGCACCCTTACTTTTGTAAGAAATTCTGTCTCATGGCGACAGTAAAAACAGTCCACAGCGCGTCCGGATGACCGCACCCTTACCTTTGTAAGAAATTCTGTCTCATGGCGACAGTAAAAACAGTCCACAGCGCGTCCGGATGACCGCACCCTTACTTTTGTAAGAAATTCTGTCTCATGGCGACAGTAAAAACAGTCCACAGCGCGTCCGGATGACCGCACCCTTACTTTTGTAAGAAATTATGTCTCATGGCGACAGTAAAAACAGTCCACAGCGCGTCCGGATGACCGCACCCTTACCTTTGTAAGAAATTCTGTCTCATGGCGACAGTAAAAACAGTCCACAGCGCGTCCGGATGACCGCACCCTTACTTTTGTAAGAAATTCTGTCTCATGGCGACAGTAAAAACAGTCCACAGCGCGTCCGGATGACCGCACCCTTACTTTTGTAAGAAATTATGTCTCATGGCGACAGTAAAAACAGTCCACAGTGCGTCCGGATGACCGCACCCTTACTTTTGTAAGAAATTTTGTCTCATGGCGACAGTAAAAAGAGTTCACAGCGCGTCCGGATGACCGCACCCTTACTTTTGTAAGAAATTCTGTCTCAAGGCGACAGTAAAAACAGTCCACAGCGCGTCCGGATGACCGCACCCTTACTTTTGTAAGAAATTCTGTCTCATGGCGACAGTAAAAAGAGTTCACAGCGCGTCCGGATGACCGCACCCTTACTTTTGTAAGAAATTCTGTCTCAAGGCGACAGTAAAAACAGTCCACAGCGCGTCCGGATGACCGCACTTTTACTTTTGTAAGAAATTCTGTCTCATGGCGATAGTAAAACAGTCGACCACACTTTTAGTTTTGTAAGAAATTCTGTTTCATGACGATAGTAAAAACAGTCCACAGCGCGTCCGGATGACCGCACCCTTTTGCCTCATGGTGAATTGATCTATCATATAGTCTGAAGTGGAAACTTCTACATTTTTGTTTGCTGTATTATTATTGTTCCATCAGAATATGACCGAAGTAAATAGACGGTATGACATTTGTAGAAGATGCTGCAGTTCAAGAATAATACACGGGAAGAACAGTGAGATTCGGATTTCATATTTTGGTTTGGTATGTTATCATAAATTTAATATTTGTTTATTACCCAAGCTTTGCAAGTTTATCGTGATGAATAATCCCTGTTGCTGATTAAAATGCGAAAGCTGCGCACAGCTTCAACCACGATCAAACAAAAATTCGAACAGGGTGGTGTCGTGACTCAGTTGTGCGACGTCTGGTTTAAAGACAGTACTGTAGAACTAGTGGGCGTAGGTATTCAGCAACACTTTGCTGATGGCAGACATGTGTACAGTAGATATATATATTACCGCTCAGTGCTGATCGATTATCAATTGTGTTAATACAAATTAAATAAAACAGCAACAACATCAAAACATGAACAACTGTGGGAGGCTGATGTTAAAATGGATCGAAAAAAAAATCCTGAGAAGAGGGAGGATGTGTGGTATTGAATCAGCATTGTTGTTCGACTAGTCTTCCAATGAACGCTGGTAGCACATGGTCTGCCAAATGCACATCAAGCAATCTAGTAGGCGCGCAAACGGTCGTCGCGTCATCACTTCGCGAACGTCAAAAGATAATCACAAGTCACTTCCTGGGGGCACCCGCTTGTCCACAATAATTCCAAGCTCCACAGCTCCCATATGTTCATTACAATCCTTGGTGCAAAACTAGAGTCCTGTCAAATTTTCAGCCATTTCGGTGGTGATTTACTTGTGGCCCAAAAGCAAAATAGATTTATATGGGAATTACTATGGAGAATTTTCAAAATAGGTTCGCCACGCTGTAGAGCATTCACACATTGATTAAGTCATAGGGTCAAAGTCAAATTGAATTCTTCAGATCTCAATGATGAATGTTGCCGAAGACCACAACTTATTTCGACAATCGGCAAAAAAGATATTAAACAAATTCTAACTCGCATGCGCATCTTCACACACGATGTCCTGCAAGGTTCGCAGGAAGCTAACACGCATACTATGATTGCGTGTCAAGCGTGTCGGTCAAGCTGTGGTCTTCTGTTCAACCATGCATGGATGAATATTGATTAATAACTTCTGTCTCGTGAGTCGAAATGAGTTGCGGTCTTCGGCAACATTCATCATTGAGATCTGAAGAATTCAATTTGACTTTGACCCTATGACTTAATCGATGTGTGAATGCTCTACAGCGTGGTGAACCTTTTTTGAAAATTCTCCATAGTAATTCCCATATAAACCTATTTTGCTTTTGGGCCACCATTAAATGATTACCGAAAGGGCTGAAAATTTGACAGGACTCTAGTTTTGCACCAAGGATTGTAATGAACATATGCGAGCTTTGAATTTTTAGCATGTTTGAAGTTTGAACTGCCCTACTGTCTACTTGCAAGCGCTTTTCCAAGCTAGAGTTAAGTAAACTAGTGTACGCCATCAGGTTGGTTGTAGTGGAGCGGTGTTTCACGAAACCATGCTGGTATTCCGAGATTATGGGCATGGCAGCGAGGTACAGTTTTTCATGAACCAATAGTTCTAGGCAGCAAAGAATCGAAATTGGCCGGTAGTTTTCAACATTGTGGATATTACCTGCTTTGTGAATTGGCGTAACGGCGGACTCCTTCCACAAATCTGGAAACACGGCTTCCGACAGCGACAGATTAAACCAAGGATGGAAATCTAGTGATCTTGATCAGATTTCGAATGTGTCGCGGTTGAACGGCATCGTGCGATCATAGCAACAACGATAACATTTTGTCGTCAAGCATCATAACAAACTACGGTCCTAGAAGAATGATTCGCTCGGCATGTTCGGGCGCGATGCAATCGCTATCATGATGTCGAAATGATAAATTCGCGATTTCATTCACTTTTGGAGCATTCTTACTTCTTTAACTTGAATATATGCTTATGAAGGTATTATTTCTAATCATGAATGCGGTTTACGGGTGCATAAAGGGCCTAAATTGTGATGAATAAAATTTATCATGACTTGTAACATGATCCGATAACGGGTCATCACGCGATAAACCGTGCATCAGATGCTTTGATTGCTCTGTGATACGAGTACGGTGTGAGGCGCACGGTGTGTCTGGTGGAGAACATTAATTTAAAAAACTAGGAGTGTGTAATGTCTGAGACATAACCGCAATGTTGACGTAGGACTAATTTTTAACGCATATTAAAGAATATGGGGCTCACAGATGAAGTAAACGTGTATCTATTCAGCAAAAATAACGGCCAGAGTAAAATCACTATATGCTAAAGACTCGAAATCTGGCGATTGTTGCTGGTGATGATGATTCCCGTATCATGACGATGATGCTGCCGAGCAATGCCTTTAAAGTTGAAGGATTCGTCATTGAAATAATCGTCATCATTGACAATTCGAAAGCAGTTTTCTCGTACAAAACTGTAATTTCCGCAGTGAAAATGTATTCACTGTATTGCGGCTGAAGATTGGAGTACAGTGAACTTATTTTCACTGCAGAAATTTCAGTTTAGAATGAGAAAACTGCTTTCGAACTTTCAATGATGACGATTATGTCAATGACGAATCCTTCAACCTTAAAGCGCATTTGACAGGTATCCTACTCGATTGGAATGACATTGACAGTAAATTTGCAATTTCAAATACCAAATATACAGCGGTGTATATTTAGTATAAAAATTAAACTTTATCGATAAACTAAACTATAAAAAATTAGAATTAGTTGAATTTTTAGAAATAATTGAATAATGCTCCAAATAACTCTTTCGGAAGCTTTGGGGCCCTTAAAAGAACCATTTTGGTATAATTCATTGCCACCCATGCCGCCACCACCGATTGATCCGAAAAGAATCGAGGCTTCATTGGACAGGGGGCGGTGCCACCCGCATGCTCAACCGTTGAAGCGGATCTTTTTTGGGATCTTGCTGCTGCTGCCACCGACAATCCATGAAAGAATCGGGGCCCCGGCAAACGAAAAGTGACGCCAATTGAATTTTCGTTTGCCAAAGCGGATTTTTCTTTGGATGTTGCTTCCGCTGTTGCCTCCACCGCCGATGGATCCGAAAAGAATCGAGGCTTCATTAGACAGAGGGCGGTGCCACCCGCTTGCTCATCCGTTGAAGCGGATCTTTTTTGGGATCTTGCTGCCGCTCGGCGCTGTCCGTCCACTGCTGTGTGTGCCGATGAAATGATCGAAATGAGTGTGTGCACCACTTATATAAGTTTCGTCGTGTCGCCTCACAGAACTATGCTTGATTGTGATTGGTTGGGTAAGACTGATCTCGAGCTTTTACTAATTTTCAGCTCCAGCCTCAGTCAAGGCACAGCATTCAATTGAGCCCCAGCTAGGAAGCATAAATTTGTGGTGTTGTAGGTTTGAAGCTTTTACCATAGTTGATGACGTCAAACCCGACATCAACCTATCATTCACCTATTTTGATTTTAGCCACCAAACCTAACATAGACCCAATAGTTGATCGATGTTGGTCCAACAGTGGCCCAACATTCGATAAAAATTGACCCGACTTTAACCCGACATTCGACATTTTTTCAGTCTGGCGGAATCCAGAAAGAAATCAGAGGGATCAGCTTTTATACCCCTAGATTAGCAGATGCAGCTCCTCCCATTCGGCTGGCTTTCCAGAATATTTCATTTGCATGGCCCGCCCCGCCTGCTTCACACGCTTCAAACGATTAATCAACCCAGAAATGGAAAATTTTTTCATTAAGCGTTAAAGTAAACAAAATATTGGATGATTTAGATCATTTTAATTCGAAAATTGTTAGAGTTAAACAATGTTTTACGGAAAATAGTTCTGATAGGGTAATGCGTTGCTGAATTCTGGGTGGAACCATTAGTGGCCGGAATTCAATCATTCATTTTTCGGGTGAACCACACTTTTCTCGATTGATGGAGTAAAATTATCTGATTTACAACTCTTGAAGAATCATTTTTTGGTGATCCTGATAAGGACCGTTTGATAAAGTAACGATTTCAGGAAGAAAATGGCATGAAACCGACTTGCCACGCAATGCGTGTTGGTTTTTTCCGTGCTAATCCTGCAGGATGCCACCGAAAATTGGTAGGCCGCTTTCTGCCGTGGATAAGATTCATGACGCTATCAGCACGATAGCCGAGAGTCGCCGATGGGTAGTGCTCAGGTGTGGAGGTGACATCCACCCTGCTTGACTGATCCAACGAAAATGACGAAAGAAATCAGAGGGAGCAGCTTTTATGCCCTAGATTAGCAGATGAAGCTCCTCCCATTCGGCTGGCTTTTCAGTATATTTTATTTGCATGACCCGCCCCGCATGCACCAGACGCTTGAAACGGTTAATCAACCGAGAAATGAGAAAATTTCCATTTAACGAATAAAGTAATCAAAATATTGTAAGGTTAAGATCATTTTAACTCGAACAACGTTATAATTTATCGATGTTTCACGAAAAATGGTTCGGATAGGGTTGATAAATTCCGGATGGAACCATTAGTGGCCGGCATCATCATTCTTGCGGGGCCACCAAGCATTCAATCTTTCACTTTTCGGTTGCACCACACTTTTACCGATCGATGATGGAATGAAATAATTATCTGATTCACAACTCTTGATGAATAATTTTCTATGGTCCTCCGTGCTGAATGCTGAACGCCGTCGAAAATTGGCCCGCCGCTTGTTGCCCTGGATGTTCCTGATGCTATCATCAATGCGCCACCGCCAATCAATCGGTGAAAGGACCGAGCCCCGAGGACAGCGACGCAACTCGCAAATTCGTATGTCGCTGATCTTTCTGTGGATTTTGCTGCCTCTGCCACCACCGCCGAGCAATCGATGAAACGTATTCTTTCCTTCGTCTGCCGCGTTAGACGGTTAGAAGGCGAATGTGCAACAGCACCCTTGCCGACAACCACCGACGCCGAGCCAACACGGCCGTCAAAGAATAATGAGCGAAAACGCAAACGAAGAAAGTGGGCAGCTCTCGTTCGATGCGTTCACCTCGAGCCGACAAAGTCAAATGAGGGAAGATGCGAAGAAGCAGTAGCTTTTATATTCGACGGGAGCATCCAAAATGTGCTCCAAAATGTGCTCGATCGTGATTGGCTGGAATAAACATGGGTTCACTTTTCCCAATTTTTCAATAGCTTGTTATTGAAAAACAGCAAATATTATTATTGGACATAATTGCTGTAAAGATTTGCAATCGATTGGTGCCAAAATTTTGAAAATTCAACAAGAAATGGCTGAGCTATTAACGCTCAAAATCTCCACTTTAAACGTAACGCGGCCGATTTCTGAAAATTTAGAATGACACCCGGTATAGAAAAGAGAGACGTAGTCCTACGTCAAAAATCGGTATCGCTAAGACACCCACCAAGCGAAAGCTAAGGGTCCCCCCTTTCATTTGAGACTTAAAGAAGAAAGTTCTATCGGCGGGTCTAGAACATTTTTTTTTTTTGAAAAAATATGATATTTTTTAATTTTTCTCGAAGAACACAATTATGACAAAACACTGTTTTTCCATTGCAAGCATGATTTTCAGACGATATATTTTTATATTATGTTTATTATTATCACATAAAAGCACAATAGTCCCATGTGAATGGGAAATCCAGCCGATGACAGTTTTGTGTTTATGGACAGTGTTGCGAAAGTACTACAGCGAGTATAAAATCGAGTTATATACTGTTCCTTTGAATTCCAATCTAGATTCCAATAATGCGTTTGCATCCTATGACAGATGCGTATACGTCTTTAGGGTCTAGTATTTGACTGGCACCAGCAGGTCACCAATCGACCACCTTTACAGCGTATACCGTCATTTGGTTCTTCAGATTTGTGCTCTTGAAATTTCGGTGACTTCGTCATATATTCTGCTCAAACAGCTTCTCAACTTCAATGCGTGTCTGGTACTCAAGACACATGTATTCTTTCGTCTTCTTCTTCTTCTTCTTCTTCTTGGCGAAACGTCCCTACAGGGACAAAGCATGCTTCTTAGCTTGTTCTATGAGCACTGTAGGAGATGTAATAAAAATAAATGAAATTGTTAGATTTGTTTGAAATTTTCTTATTTTATCTCCTACAAGCACTTTCACAGTTTTTAACTAAAAACTTCTTTTTCCAATTACTATTTTGCATGTGTATAGCGTGTGCCTTGCACGAAAGCATGCAGTATGCTCATTTAAGTCGAGGAAATTTCCTTCACGAAAAGGTCCTGGACTGACCGGGAATCAAACCCCTCATCCTCAGCATGGTTGTGCTGGGTAGTCACGCCTTTGCAGCTGTGGCTTTATGTGCACTTTTCGTTATCAAAAACAAATCATCGGTGAACAAAATCGGTTTACTTTTCTGGTCACTGCCGGTTTCCATCTGGATGGTAGTTCATGAATATTTGAGAGCGTCATCTGATCAGCCTGATCTCTGGGTTTTGCCCGCAAATATTCAGCAACCTCAGCAACTTTATGAGAAGTCTGAATTATGTTCAACAAGTTTCAATGTACTTCAGCTTTAATGCAAACAAGCTGCTTGTCTTTGATCATCTTCCTGTAGCATCTAGAACACAACTGCAACGAGCAATTTCTTTCTGCGTCATCGGTAGTAGCGCTAGATCTGCCACGTTTGCCCTTTATGAGAAGTTGTAGTTCTTGCAGAACTACATATTTCACAAACAAGGGCCGCAACTCCATGTAGAAGGTTTCAAATAATATGTAATCTCATAGAGAGTAAATCTAATGGGTATATTCGCCACCATTGAATGAGATAAATTTAATGAGCAAGTCCGAACTTTTTTGTGGGGTAGTACTAACTGCTATCTCTGATATCTTTCAGAAAAAAGTTTTCATAATATCAACAACCTGCAAGTAGAAACAAGAACAAGTTAAGACATTTTCAATCCGTTCTGATTAATATGTATGTACATATGTACTTTAATGTAAAACATGTGTAACATTTATCATGTGTTGAACATTTGCATGGAAACAAGTGAACAACAACGAATAACGTAAGAAACCCCGATTTTTTCGTTGATTGTGTTATCACTATTATACCAATATCTCAACCCATGAAGGAGATAGCTCAAAACCGTCTTCAGCCGAAATGATCTACACAAAATTTGCTACAAAATAACGGAATTGCCAATCATAGGAAAAATTTTAAAATCCTTATAAATTTAGCATTTATGAAAAATTTGCCAAAAAATTCAGGATTTTTTGATATTTGAACATATGCCAAGCATATGAAATCAACTTTAATGACCTAAATTCCCTCCAAACTTTGTTTGCGGGACCCAGAACTATGATTTACTGAGTTTGGTGACTTTTATTTCTTTTATTTTTCAACTCTTTTGAGCATATTTTTGGAAAAAGTACCAAAAATCGTCCATTTTTCAGAAAATCGATGCGTGCAACCTCTAAATATTTTTTGATTGAGTTTTCGTGTATGGAACTATTGTTTCTAAGGCCCTAATCTATCATTCAAGGGGTGAGCAAGTTAACTTTTTGACACTTTTTCTATTTTGGGACACCCTAATGTGTATATGTCAATAAAGCTGTAGAATTGAATGAAAAGTTGCTAACTCGTCTATAATGCCATGATGCTAGCAGAAGATGTGGAGTGGACCTGGTGTGATGGTTAGAGCACTTGACTACCACGCCGAGGACCTGGGATCGAGTCCCACTCGTCCCGACAAACTCGCAAAATGTGAGTTCTTCCTTCGGAAGGGAAGTGAAGCGTGGGTCCCGAGATGAACTAGCCAAGGGCTAAAAAGCTCGTTAATACAGATTAAAAAAAAAATAGCAAACGATCAAACTATTGATAACCGACAGATTAGTACATTGTTCTTACTACATATACCGTTAGACATGTAGCATTAATTATTCTGTTTTAGTCAGTTGAGTAAGGCTACCTGTTCACAAAGATATATTGTTACTAATATTTTTTATGTCTAATTACCCGTTATTAGACAATTTTACTAAACAAATCTAAAACAGTAAATATTAACTGCTTTCGATGATAATTGTGGCGGAAAAACACTTCTTCAAAACACAAAACGTACTCTTTGGTTCGGTTTTCCTCGTCACTTAGGGGGTTTTGTCGTAGTTGTTTCTTTAAAAGTAAGGAGCTATACCTAACTGCAATAGTCTAAATTAACTAAAAATGTTTAAGTCTTAGGTACCATAAAGGTGCACAAATTGAACAAATACCGGCATGGCATGTGATAATTCCACGGCATACAAGGATATAAGACAGACCATCACATTGATAAAATTGGTGTGGAGTTCTAGATCGTTTTATTCATGCTTTTGAACGATTTAAATTGCATCATCAAAAAACTTTCAGTTTTCCGAAATGGATTACCTTCCAAATGTTGTGCCCCGTTATCCGAGCTACTTTGATGTATGTTCTATTTTTGTTGACATTACTCGGCCTACTTTGATCGTAAAACTGTTAAATCATAAGACACTGTCAATAAAAAATAAGAAAATTGCTACTTCCACATAAAAGGCGAAGTTTATTTGTATATATGCCCAGATACTGCTGCAATTCTATTCAACTGCCTTAATTTTTTTTTTTTTGCATTTTTTGTCTGAGCAATATTTTGTAAGGAAAATTTTTAATTTTTGATTTGACCCGTTTACTCTTTTAAAAGGACACGTTACTAAAGGGCGGCCTCATACAAGCCCATTTGGCTACACTCAAGGTTGAAAAAAGAAAAAAACACAAGCCTCATAGATAGTAATATTTGAAAAAAAAAATTGTTCTAGACCCGCCGATAGAACTTTCTCCTTTTAGTCTCAAATGAAAGAGGGGACCTTCAGCTTTCGTTTGGTGGGTGTTTTAGCGATACCGATTTTTTAAAATTAATTTTATTCTACCAGACACACCGTGAGGCGTCGGCTTCATGCTACTGAAAGAACAAGGCTATCTTGGATTATTCGTATCCTGTATCATTTATCGCTTGAAGTGATTTTCTTCCATCCTTGGATTAAACAATCGGGTTGAGCAAGGACGTCTGCACAGCGGTAAATAAAAACGGGGGGAAGCTTACCCGATCCAGGACCTTTGGAAGGATCTACATCTTTAAGTGCCATGGTTACATCTGCTACGGTAAATGTAGGGCGCGGGAAATTAATGTTGTACGACGGCAGGGAATTCAAAACTTCGACAGAATCTGCGGGGGAGTCCGGACTATATACTGATTTGAAGAAATCAGCAAAAAGTTCAGCGGAATCCTCGACACTACACGCAACCTGAGATTGGCAGATTCTAATACAATTGGGTATGAAACATATACAAATATTGTATTAGGGCCTTGCAAATACAAAAATTGGTAGGTGGCAGTATACCAAAAATTGTATTGGCTTCCTAGAATCTGGAAAAGGAAAATTTCGCATGTGTGCGTGTGCTCTGTCGCACTGGTTTCTCATTATTTGTTCTATTTTTAGACTGACCATGGCAGCAGCGGCGGCATCAAATACCAATACATGTTTAAAAAGAAATACGGGCGACAGCGGGAATCGAACCGAGACACTATCATGGTGTTACACAGTAACCTGCGCTCTAACCAGCACGGCTATAACTGCACATGATTAGACAAGAGGCTGAAAGCCATCATCATCAACACCAACGTGGCTTGGTGATGGAAGCGATACAGCCGCCACACTGCACAATGGGTCCAGAGCCGTATTTGCGAAGACAAAACTGTTTAAGCTTCAGCTTTAAGTTTTTAGACACATATTGTGTTTTAGAAAGTTTATTTTCAATTGTTGACCCTATTCCCTATTATTGTTATGTTAGGGTGGTTCATCTGGTTAAACTGATTCAAAAATCTGCTTTCTAATGATTTTATTTGCGATGCCATGATGGATGGTGATGGATCGTTTAATTAGAAATTCCACCAATAAACGGCAAATTTTAAATTTCATATATCTCAGGACTCTCACCACTTAGAAAGTTGGTGTCTTCATAGGCGGCGCTAGTTACACATTTGCTAAATCATTCAAATGATTGATATTTTTTCGTGAAGTAATCAACCAGCTGTAAGTTTGTTTTCTTTGAACGTGTCTAAGTCAAGTCAAAGGTTTTTTAAAAGCTATGTATTAGTCATAATTGTGCAATGTCGCATTTCATTCGGTTCACTTGATCCAGAGATATAGCAATTAAACGAAGAACACTCAAATATGAACTACTTTATTAGAGTTGCTCCAATTTTATGTAAAGTTATCCAATCGAGCCCAAATTTGTACCGTTTATAGCTTACTAGTTGTGCAACTGGCAGGAAAAATTTGAGAATATTTGGTGCATTATTGAAAAAGTTACAGCTTGCTGAATATATTAGAAATAATAAATAAAAGTTGCATGCTTCAATTAATTCGTAACTAGCGCCGCCTACTGACAGAACCTTGAACCAATCAGCTAATCAACTGAGCGGCCGTAACCAACCTAACAACAAGCTAACCGAATTAAATTAAATTTTGAAAGTTTGTGACTAATGTATTGGTCTTCATGTATCGTTGGACTCGACTAAAATATGACCAAAGGCAAAAAAGTTGCAATTTATTGAAAACTTTTCGAAAAGTTCTAATGATTCGAATGTTTTATCCAAGGGTTGAAAGTCTCTTTAATAAAGACAAATCAATCAAATCAATCGAATGTTTTATTTTTGCAAATTTGCTATAACTTTGTAAAACATTCTGATATTGTATAGAGAATAATTAATCTGCAGATTTTTGGATAAGCCACACTTGATTGACCGTAATCATTTCACAATAATGAAAAAAAAAGAAATGACAGAACTTGGCAGAAACATTTTTGTCTTCGTAAATACGACTCTAGACCCATTGTGCACTGAAAAGCCCGCATCCAGCAGGTTGCTGTTTGCAAGTGGAAAATTCCATGTAGACAATAGGACGCGAAGCTCAGCAGCGAAGTGAAAGTTATTTTTAGACGCAACCCGGTTCAACTTCTCGGGTTTGAATGGAGGTGTTTGTGTGTAGTGGTATGGAAGCTATGGAACCGTGTAGCGCATCTTAATACAACGAATGGATTATGATTTATCACATTTTCTGTACGTTTTTAAAACATAAATTGGTAGAAAAGGCATATCTCAATTTTTGGTAGCTTTTCTTGTTTTGCGTGTATGAGATGTTTTGTCACCAAATGACATTTCGGACGGTATAGCCTGTGCATCTTTTCTAGTTTTGAAAAAATGCCAAAACGAAGAGGGATTCGCCTTAACCTCGTCTTCGATTCGGAGAATGTACTCACGGAACGCGGAAGAAACACAATCGTCGTACTCCGCCTTAAGTCTGCGAAGAAGGATTCTATTGTCGGGGGTTCGGCGGTGCAGGTAGCGACGGCGTGCTTTACGAAGTACGTTTCGTCGGTGTCGGACCTCAGCATTCCACCATGGTTGATTATTTGAGCGATGGTGTCGGCGTCTCCGAAGCGGTGTGTGCCTGTTTATGATGCGAAAGATCACTTCGTAGAAGGTTGCAACTGCTTCGTTTACTTCGGCATCACAAAATAATTCCTCCCAGTCTACCAAGCGTAACTCATTGGCAACGGCGGTGAAGTCACATCGATTGAAGTCAAAATCATAATCTTCCAAAACAGCACGAGGATTCTCCAATTCGCAGGAATTGGATAGACGAAGAACGAGCGCTTTATGGTGTTGGTCAAGATGTAAAATCGAAAATGGCGCTTCAAGCAATTCGGCATATCTGCTGTCGCTAACGAAGACCAAGTCAAGCAGCCTACCATTCGAATTACTTACATCACATATCTGCAGTAAACCGCTAGCAATCATACTTTCCGTGAACTCAAGTTCCTGCTCCGTGGAGGCATTTGTCGGAATGAATGAATCCACATCGTCATCATATGCCCAGCGTAAACGAGGCAAATTTTAGTCACCAACAATCACTACAGAGTCCCCGCTGGCAGCCTTTCGCATTATTTGTTGAACACTGTCGGAGTGGGCGGTGAATTTGGCAGGATCACTGTTAGGCCTCAGATAAATTGCACATACATAAACAGACTTGGACGAGAAGCATAGCTTCACAACAACTTGCTCGAGTGAGTTACATCTCTCAAGGCGAACAGAATTGCTTGAGATGGATCTCCTAACAGCGATCAATACGCCACCTCCTCTGTGAAACTGACTAGTAGCGGTGTTGCGATCACAACGGTAGATGTTGTAGTTGGAGGAGAGCTCGGAATTGCTTACATCGTTCTGAAGCCACGTTTCGGACAAGGCGATCACATCGAAATCGCTGGAGGCGGTAGCCAGGAAAAATCTGTTCGTTTTGGTACGCATGCCGCCGGCGTTCTGGTAGTACACAGTTAGCGACGGGGTTGTTCTTTGAGATTGGTGCGAAACGTGGGTTGACGACGGCGCCGTAGGAGGAGAGACGTTATTATCGGCGGAGGAAACGATTGGCATGGGGTTAAAAATAATCATATCAGCTGAAAAACCATCATCGCAGTGGCGAAGACATTAGAATAGTCACTGGAAAAACGCAGAAGAAACCCTCAAGAAATCATTGAAAGAACTTCTGGGACAGTTCCTAAACTAGGGAGGAAATTCCCAAAGAAATCTCGAAAGGAATTATTGTAGGAATCACGTGAGCAAAATACAACTGTAAGAAAACCGCAAAGAATTCCTAGAGAAAACCAGGAAGGAATTTCTGAAGGAATCCCAGATGGAACCTGAAGAATCCCTGACAAAAAAATGCTGAAGAAAACTAAACAAACCCCAGGAGAAATCTCAGAAAAAGTTCCCAGAGAAATCCTAGAAAGTTTGTGGAAGGATTTTATTACAGGAAGCCCAGGGATAATTTCTGGGGGAATCTCAGAACCAGAAGCTACTCTTGTTGGAACCTTAGAAGAAAATCCCAAGGAACCTCGGAACAAACAAGATGGAGAAATCCTAAAACTCCTACTCCTGGCATGTTATAAGAAGTTCCTATAGGAATCTTAGAAGGAATCTTTGTAAAAATCGCGAAAGGAGTACCTGTAGGAATCCCGGATAAAACCTCTTTATGAATATCACAAGAAATTTCTTTAAGAATCCTATAGGAAAGTTCTGAAAGTAACCTATACAAACCCGTTGTAGAATCTCATAAAAGACTGCCTGAGAAATACCAAAAATCACATATATTTCTTCCGAAATTCCCTTTTAAGTTCATCATAAATCCTACCATAAGCTCAACTGGATGCATAGGTACCAGAATTCTCACGGAATTCTACCAAAATTCACCCAACAATTATCTTTTTTTTTCATTGAAGTTTTCTGCACTGTAGCTTTTATTCAATTATATTTAACAACTAGCTGTCCCGGCAAACTTTGTCTTGCCCGGTTGTGGTGGTTTGACAACTTTTGAGGTCATTGCAGCACCGCACTCTAGATTGGTTTCAATCTTGAATTTCTTCCCAACTCATAAAAAATCTGTAGGGGGATTTACTTAACAGCGAAAACTGATAAAACTGATTAAAAGTCGCGATCACCTAGGCAATCTTTGATTATTTCGTTCGCAAAATCATGGAACATTTCAATTAAGCACAAAATCATGGCTTACGCAGCAATTTAATCTGTTTAGTGAGTACAGCTGGTAATTTCACAATTTCCCTACTTTTGCAGTTGATTTGCCTAACTTTTACTCCTTATAAACACAGCCACCTTGATTACGAATCAAGCCATGCAAGAGTCATCCTGATCGGTTCTTACCCGACTAGATGAACATTACAAAATTATAACAAGCATTGTTACTTTGTTACAATAAATTTTTATAACAAGGGTTGTTTGTATTTGTATTTGTATTTATTTGATAATATCCAACTGACCTACAATGGTCTTATTGAACTTCTTAAAACTATTGTGCAATAAAACACGAAACGAAATTTCATTACATCAGTAAGCAACATTAAACAATCAGTTATAATTTTTCTACACATAAACAATTAAGGTTCTTATCATATCAAACAACATACAAAACAATATCGATAGTTGGAATTCATTCAACAATAAAACAGACATATTTCAAACATTTATCTTTACGACTTAGGCTTCCAAGTTACATTCATCTTGTTTACAAATTCACGGAATTTAATTCGTTTTGGCCACGTGGAAGCGCTCAATGCTAGCGGTTTCAAATCTCTCCTCAATACAACTTTAAATGATACGTAATCTAACATACGCACGTTTTTGTGTTGTGGTACTAGTTTAACTACATCGGCACAATATGAAAAAGGCACATTTAATGTACGTGATATCAACAAACTAATGTCATTTTCAGATGCACTACTATCTATATTGGTGAGATATAACGAAAAGGTTTCACTCTCTGGTATCTGCAAGGGGCACTGCGATGATTCCTCAGGCTGCAGATTGTCACAAGCGCTCATGTCATTCGTTCCATCGAGAAGTTTAGAGGACGATACTGGAGTAGAATGATGAATCGGAGCAGCTACATCTAACTTCTGCACAACATTTGCAAGCGTGTTCGCTATTTCGGTAACGGTGCGCTTAAGATCATCAATCTCATTTTCCATCGATCGAGTAGGTTCCGTATTTGTTGTCGCATCGGTGGTATGCATTCTCTCCCTTTTCCTGCAGAACAGCACCATACAAGGGTCGCAGATCCAAATAATGTTGTTCGATAGAGCACACAAGTCGTCTTCAGTAAGACCAACACAGGCTGCATGGAACGATTTGGCGCAATCGCCTTCACACACTGTGTATAGCTCGTCGTTAACATTGATAGAAAGCGAACACTTCTTGCACTTTTTCTCCATTATGAACGAATATGGTTCAATCCAGGAATGCGCTGGATTCACAGTTAATTAGTGTCTAATTATTGTCGTTGGCAGACACAGATGTGCAGATCTCGTACTGATATCGCTAAGCCCGGATGTAGTTCAACAATCACATTAAATTCCAGCAGTTTAGGACACCTAATTCTGCATTTTTAACAGTTAAAAGCAGAGCAACTAAAGCGACGTGCGTAAACGAGCAAACACTGTTCACTGTGTTATAAAACATGTACCGTTAGTAGTTAAAATAACAAAAATTCTAACAAATTTCCACAAGAAAAGAACAAAAATGTAATAACTTTTGTTATGATCATAAACAAAATATTACAAAACTGTGTTATAATTCCTTGGCAATATAACTAGCAGACTACTATGATTTGGCAATTTTTGCCATGTATTTTCAAATCTGGACCACTGTGACCGGACTATCTGGCAAAACTAAAGTTTTATTATTTTTTCGCCGAAAACAATCAATGAACCAACAACACAACAAAAAAAAATATTTCAGGGATTCCCTTAATCTACCTTTTAGATTGCTTGGCAAATTCCTTCAAAGCATTTTTATATGTGATAAGCCAACCTAGGGCTGAAAATCACAGAAATAATGGCAAAAAAGTCTTTTAAATATTCATCCTGATATTTTTAACCCGTTTCGGTCCTAGTTGGGAATTTAATTTCAAAAAATCACTGTGACTTCATTTTCCAACCGATTTTTACGAAATTTTGTACGAAGATCGCGCTACATCTCTAGTTGTATGGAAAAATATTAAAATGGTATTTTGGTCCTTGGGGTCTGAGTTATTGAAGGGGTTATATGGGTCAAATCGGGTCAAAAATGGACCAACTTCCTTTTAACCACTGATTACTTGTTAAAAACACATGCAATATGATTGCAAACATGTTCAATTATCTTTTTATTATAACAGACGCATAGTTTGAGTAAATTGGGATTGTCTGGTTTTGGTTCCGGATGTTCCGGGTCGCGTTTGGGGTGCGTTCGGAGGACACTTCCCAAACGTTCCCTACACATGACATTTTTTCTCGCATAATTCTAAAAACTGGCTTGTCATGAATCATTCTTCATAATTTTCTATACTAAGTATATTGAAGGAATATTCAAAGGTTTTTTGACATACTGGCCGCCATCCCGGATGTTCCGGGAACCTGGGACCATCCGGGGAAGTGGCCATTTTCTAAACAGTTATGAAACATGGCTTGCGACATATCAATCCTCATGTTTTTGCCAAACAAGTATGTTAGAGTAGAGTTCAGAGGTTTTTAGACATATTGGCCGCCATCCCGGATGTTCCGGAAACCTGGAACCACCCGGGAAGTGGCCATTTTCCAAATTGTTATGAAACATGGATTGCGACACATCAATCTTCATAATTTTGCAAAACAAGTGTGCTAGAGTAGAATTCAGAGGTTTTTTGACATACTGGCCGCCATCCCGGATGTTCCGGGAACCTGGGACCATCCGGGGAAGTGGCCATTTTCCAATCAGTTATGAAACATGGCTTGCGACATATCAATCTCCATGTTTTTGCAAAACAAGTATGTTAGAGGAGAATTTAGACGTTTTTGGGCATATTGGCCACAATTCCGGATGTTCCGGGAACCTGGAACCACTCGGGGAAGTGGCCATTTTTCAAATTGTTATGAAACATGGCTTGCGACATGTCAATCTTCATGATTTTGCAAAATAAGTATGTTAGAGGACACTTCATAAGTTTTTGGACATATTGGCCACAATTACGGATGTTACGGGAACTTGGAACCACCTGGGGAAGTGGCCATTTTCCAAACAATTATGAAATATGCCTTGCGATATATCAATCTTCATGATTTCGCAAAACAAGTATGTTAGAGGAGAATTCAGACGTTTTTGGACATATTGGCTACGATCCCGGATAATCCGGGAACCTGGAACCACCCGGGAAAGTGGCTATTTCCCAAACATTTATGAAACAAGGCTTGCGACATATCAGTCTTCATGATTTTGCAAAACAAATATGTTAGAGTAGAATTCAGAGGCTTTTGGACATATTGGCCACAATTACGGATGTTACGGGAGCTTGGAACCACCTGGGGAAGTGGCCATTTTCCAAACAATTATGAAACATGGCTTACGACATATCAATTTTAATGATTTTGCAAAACAAGTATGTTAGAGGAGAATTCAGACGTTTTTGGACATATTGGCTACGATCCCGGATGTACCGGGAACCTGGAACCAGCCGGGGAAGTGGCCATTTTCCAAATTGTTATGAAACATGGCTTGCGACATATCAATCTTCATGAATTTGCAAATGAAGTATGTTAGAGAAGAATTCAGCGGGTTTTGGACATATTGGCTACCATCTTGAATATTCTGGTAACCGGGGACCACCCGGGGAAGTGACCATGCCCCAATAAATTATGCAACATGGCTTGCGACATATCAATCTACATGATTTTGCAAATTAGGTAGGTTAGAGGAGAATCCAGATGGTTGTGGACATATTGGATAATACTCAGGATGAAAAACCTCTGATCTCCACTCTTACATACTTGTTTGGCAAAATAATGAAGATTGATATGTCGCAAGCCATGTATCATAATTGTTTGGAAAATGGCCACTTCCCCAGGTAGTTCCAGGTTCCCGGAACATCCGAAATTGTGGCCAATATGTCCAAAAATCTTCGAATTCTACTTTTATAAACTTGTTTTGCAAAATCATGAAGACTGATATGTCGCAAACCGTGTTGCATAACTGTTTGGGGAAATGGCCACTTCCCTGGGTGGTTCCAGATTCCCGGAACATCTGAAATTGTGGCCAATATGTCCAAAAACCTCTGAATTCTATTCTAACATATTTGTTTTGCAAAATCATGAAGATTGATATGTCGCAAGCCTTGTTTCATAAATGTTTGAGAAATGGCCACTTCTTCGGGTGGTTCCAGGTTCCCGGAACATACGGAATTGTGGCCAGTATGTCCAAAAACCTCTAAATTCTCCTCTAACATACTTCATTTGCAAAATCATAAAGATTGATATGTCGCAAGCCATGTTTCATAACTGATTGGAAATGGCAACTTCCACGGGTGGTCGCAGGTTCCCGGAACATCCGGGATGGTGGCCAATATATCCAAAAACCTCTGAATTCTACTCTAGCACACTCGTTTTGCAAAATTATGAAGATTGATGTGTCGCAATCCATGTTTCATAACAATTTGGAAAATGGCCACTTCCCGGGTGGTTCCAGGTTCCCGGTACATCCGGGATGGCGGCCAATATGTCTAAAAACCTCTGAATTCTACTCTAACATACTTGTTTGGCAAAAACATGAAGATTGATATGTCGCAAGCCATGTTTCATAACTGTTTGGAAAATGGCCATTTCCCCGGATGGTCCCAGGTTTCCGGAACATCCGGGATGGCGGCCAGTATGTCAAAAAACCTTTGAATATTCCTTCAATATACTTAGTATACAAAATTATGAAGAATGAATCATGACAAGCCTGTTTTTAGAATTTATTTATTTATTTAACTGATTGCTAACGACTGTATTGACGAGTATTTCGCTTGTTTTACGGCTCTTTCAGTCTATATTAAGCAGCTAAAACGCCTTTCGCATCTACTGTCCTACGTTTCGGTGTGTATTTCACCTATAGACTGAAAGAGCCGTAAAACAAGCGAAATATTTATTTATTTATTTATTTCAAGATACTTGTAGCGTAAGAGTTCACTCTTATAAAAATACTACAATCGGTATATTATTGCTGTTCTAATTTACCACTTCTGTATGCGAAAATTCAATGACTACAAAACAAACATACAAAAAAAACTAACTAATTTATACTTCGTTGACTTGCTCCTCCTCGATCACTTTAGTCTCCCCCATTAAGCCAATTCAAACATTCACGACGGAAACTGGTCGCAGAACGTATAACTTTGATTTCGTTTGGAAGCTGATTCCACAGTATGATAGCACGTACGAAAAAAGTATTGCCGTAATGTGAGGAATTGTGATGTATTAAAACATAGTGTCGTACGCGGATGCTCCTAAAAGGTTGCAGCTTATCAGCGAGATATTGTGGTCCGTAATGTATGATTTTAAACAATGTGGTATAACAGCGAAATTTAAAATAATTAAAAAATGAACAGCCTAAAAGTTGACGCTGTAGATGCGTAACCCTAGAGTATCTATTTAGATTAAACACCCACCGCACACAACGGTTCAAAGCAACTCTTAAACGATCATAATCAGAGGCCGAAAGATTCAAGATCAGTTCTATACCGTAAGTAAAATGTGGCAATAACAGGGATTTAAACAACTTTAACTTAGTAGAAACGGGAAGAACTGAAGCTGTGAGTTTTAAATGACGAAGACCAGCATATATTTTCCCGCATTGAGCATTCGCCTGGAAATTCCATTCAAGGTTATTTTGGAAAATGATTCCTAGATTGGAAGCTTTGTCAACATATTGAATTATTTCTCCATTAATACGTAAGTCTGGCAAATGTGGATGAGATTGTTGTCTAGAAATAAACATAGCCTTAGTTTTGGAGGAGTTCACAGGTAGAAGATTGCGCTCTGACCAATCTCGAACTCGTTCTAGATCGGAATTTAGCAGCAATGCTATGCTCTCTAGATCCGTACTGTTCGAGCAATAATAAAGTTGTACATCATCCGCAAACATATGTATCAAACAACATTTCAAAACTGAAGGAAGATCATTTATGTATAATGAAAACAGTAAAGGTCCTAACACAGATCCCTGGGGTACACCTGACAGAATAGTGATTGGTCCAGAAAGAGTACCGTTGGCTTCCACCACTTGAGTTCGTAAGTTCAAGTATGATTTTATTAATGCCACAGAATCACGGTGGAAGTTAAAATGACTCGAAAGTTTATTCAACAGCTTTACATGTGGGACCCTGTCGAAGGCTTTAGAGAAATCAATGAGGAGTAAAAATGCTACACCTTTTTTATCAATGGTTTGATGGATGTCATCGTGAACCTTCAGTAAAGCTGTTGTAGTACTGCGCCCTGTTCGAAATCCGGACTGGTACGGACTCAAAAGGTCAAACCGTTTAATATAGTCCTGAATTTGTGATTTCAAAATCTTTTCAAAAGCTTTCGAAAGTGAACATAATATGCTGATTGGTCGAAGATTATCTAAACTATTTCCAAACGTTTTTTTACGAATCGGTAAAACCTTGGCAGTTTTCCATGCTCTAGTGAATTTGGAAGTAGAAACGAATAAGGTAAAAAGATAGGTTATAGGAGTAATAACAAATGGCATAATCATTTTGATGAACCTCAAAGATACACCATCTACACCAACTGCGTTCGATGATACAGAGAAGATTGCAGATGAAACTTCCAGCTCACTACTAGTAATAAATTGGAAACCATTGGAGTTCATCGGTGGTATGGAATGAAAGTCAGTTTCATGTGTAAAGTTGCCACTAAAGAAAGAATTAATTTCGTTACTAGTATTGCAGAATTCAGCATTGTTCCTCGAGGCAGTAACATTTAACTTCTTCAATTTTCTCCACATTTCCTTACTAGACGACGTAGATTCTAAGTTTGTTGTAAGATAGTCGGTTTTGGCTTTACTAATCATGCAGGTAACTTTATTGCGAAGCCTTTTATACTGGTCACGATCAAAATCTCTTTTACTGAGAACCCATTGACGATAAGCTACATCTCTTACTATCATAGCATTCATAATATCGTTTGACATCCATGGAGCATTTGACTTAGCTTTTAACAAGCGTAGTGGAACAAAACTTTCATAAAGTTCTATGATTATATTATTGAAAAAATCTAGAGCCAGATCGGAATCGGTAATACTATACAGCAATATTTTCCAAGGCGTTTCTAAGGCGAGTAAGGTCGATACGATTATAATCTCTAACCGGTTTTGGCTGATCAGAACGGATGCGAGTAATGTTGAGCGATGAAAAAATAATGTCGTGTTGTGAGAACCCCGGAGCAGACACTTGGTTAAAGTTAAGAACAAAATTTGAATTGTTCGTTAACAACAAATCAATTAACGAACTACCCCCTTGGTAAAAATGCGTGGGCAAGCTGTTTACACAGAAAACACCGTAATTTGATAAGACATCTAAAAAACGACTTGTTCTAGGACAGCTTTTCTTAAGATTGGTATTGAAATCGCCTAACAAAACTATGTTCGAGTAATTCAATGATAATTCGGCCAACTTTTGTTCTAATACAGATGAGCAATCAACTCCTGGAGGACTATAAATTACACCCAAGAGAAATTTAACTTTACCAATACAAACTTCAACAAATAAATATGCAGTACGGTTCAAGTCTCCTACACCTATTATTAGTTCGGAAGCTGAAATTTGTTTGCAACTAACACCTTTTTTGAAATAAACACAGATTCCCCCACCACGACCATATTTTCGATCATTTCTTAAAATTGTGTAGTCCTCAACATCAACAATAGTGTCAGAAATACCATCGTGTAACCACGTTTCAGTAACACAAATAATGTCTAATTTGCTATTGACGAAGCAGGATTTAAATTCATCTAGTTTACTCAGTTGACGAGCACACAAACTTTGAGCATTCATATGACATAAATTGATGAGATTGTCAGGGAGAGCAACGTTCATGACAGCTCTTGGAATTTTGGCAATACTTGTATTTGCACGTGCATCATCTCTTGATTGACTAACCGGCATCATGAATAGGAAACAAGTTACATCGTGGATGCGTGAACCAGCAGAAGGGGGTAGGAATAGTGAACGAAAAAAGTAACAAGTCAACGAACAAACTAAAAACTATTTCTAGGAAACTCATATTGTGGAATTATGCGAGAAAAAATGTCATGTGTAGGGAACGTTTGGGAAGTGTCCTCCGAACGCACCCCAAACGCGACCCGGAACATCCGGAACCAAAACCAGACAATCCCAATTTACTCAAACTATGCGTCTGTAACAATAAAACAGATAATTGAACATGTTTGCAATCATATTGAATGTGTTTTTTACAAGTAATCAGTGGTTAAAAGGAAGTTGGTCCATTTTTGACCCGATTTGACCCATATAACCCCTTTAATAACTCAGACTCCAAGGACCAAAATACCATTTTAATATTTTTCCATACAACTAGAGATGTAGCGCGATCTTCGTACAAAATTTCGTAAAAATCGGTTGGAAAATGAAGTCACAGTGATTTTTTGAAATTAAATTCCCAACTAGGACCGAAACGGGTTAAGAAAATCCTCCACAGAAATTTCTCTATAGGTTCCCTATTTTTAAGATATTCTTCCAAGGTATTTTTTTTGGAAATTACTCCAGAAATCCTTCACAAATTCTTCCAGGGATTCCCATATATGTTTTTGTTTGATTTCTTTCAGAGGTTCAGTACAGAGATGGGCTTTGGGACAAAACGTTGTATGCATAAGTCATTGAATACCAAACGTTAAGTAGAAGTAAAATTTCCGAATATTTTTCTATGGATTTTCTTGGAAATTCCCCCAGTTTCATTGAAGAATACCTCCAAGATTTTTCTAGAAATATTTCCTAGGAAATTCTGCAGATGTTCTAAATAAAATTCTACTTTTTAAGGTTTTTCGAATTACAAATTTATTTTTATTGGCATACGTTGTTCGGAGAGCAAGCAAGTATATCTTCCTATTTCTACCGGAAGATTTTTTGACAAGTTTTAGTGTAGTTATGATTTTTTGAAGCTCGAAAATAGTCGAAAAACACACAATTATTTTGATGCACCTCTTCATTTCAATGGAGTTGGCTGAAATGTTGACCAGTTACTTCTTTTTAGATGCCAATCAAAATATATATGGGAGTGGACTTGAGAATCAGAGAACATATTTGAAAAATTGGAAGGCCTAATGAACAGCTCGTCAGCATCCGCCACTTTAAATTTTCCTAACTTTTAACGCCAAGTTTTATAATTCAGCACTTGACAGTGTAGAAATCATCCATTTCAGCACGTTCCAGCATCCATCGACGACGACGATGACAGTCAATAGCAAAAAAAAAAAAAAAAAACGACAACACTTTTCTATTACTTTCGAACTTCACACTACCTATATTGAAGACTAGTGGGAAATCAAACTACCCCCACCATGCATTGAAGTGTACTCAACTTATCCACCACGACAACTCACATGACAGTCCATAGATGACTGTGCGTTGCGAAAAAGTTTGCAAACGAATGAAATTCACTTTTCTGTCGGTCCCTTGGCGCGCGTACTTCAGCCTCGCATATAGGGTATATGGATCATTCCTTAGCCTAATTTGCAAACTGCCTTGACAATTTTGACCATAACTCATAAATTAATAGCACTAGAAATAATATGTTGACCCTATTACGCACTCTAGGCAATGCATGTTTCACCAATTGGAAGTAAACTAACGTAAATGTTCAAGATTTTACTTAACTATGTTGAAAAGATTCAATGTGGTGGTATGCAACGTTGATCTATGGTACAAAAATTGGCCTATTAGTGGATACAACGTTGGCCTATTGCTTTCCATGCACTAGAACTACTTATTATCTCATTTTTTCAATATTTCTGCTGAGGTATTATCTCTGTTTGTTCACCTATCATACTTTCAAATTACATTTTCGGAGCCAAATTTTCAAAAAACTATAAATAAATCACTTATACTAAAGTTCTTTCTTTTTTAGTAACGAAAACAATGCAACCAGATTATTGTGTTATATTTTTACAGTCACCGCACACAAAATCTATTTTTCTGTTCGTTCTTTCTGGTTCTTACGCAAGCAGTGTTGTTGGCGTCACTTTATCGGTGTTTTTGACGTCACTTCACTGATGGGCCAAGATTTGGGTACATAGTGAAAAAAATGTCCTCAATATTCGGCCCACATGTAATTTGTAAAATAGTTATTATTCGTTAAAAACAAACATACAAATTCAAACTTGTATCTTTGACCGTCGCATCAAATGTTCAGTTATTTAAAAGGCAATTCGAAATATTCCAGAATCATGCCATTTATGATCATGTGTATAGACTACCCACTAAGCCGAAGAATCATGGCGTCTACAAAAGCTAAACAAAGTGACATTTTCATACAATTTTAATACTCCAAAGTGCTAAAATTGAAACGAAATGTTACAGTTGTTTGGCGCAAAGCTTTTCCGATATTCAGTTCGGCATGTTTGTTTGAGTTTTTGGTTTACGCTAAGATAGGCCGAACGAGGGGACTATGCCAACGAAGCATCCCGATACCCTACGTAGCTACACGTGACCTGCCTTCGAATAAGGAACCCGGTTTAACACTTCTTGCCTACTTTGATCACGGTGGTGTTTTCCACATGCTTTTCTACCAGTAGCTAGTGTGAGATGCTGACACGGTGCAAATGTCTACTTTGGTGAGTTATTTTCGGGCAGCTTCTGAGTGTTAGATTTGGATGAGACGGATTGGAGGGGGTGTGTTTCTGAGGTCAAAAGAGAGAGAAAAAACTTCTTATTCTGAATAAGTTTCTCGCAGGGTGTTTTGCGCTGAATTTTAATGAGCTCACTTGTTTCAGTGTTTCGGAAGGGTTAGTTAAGGTTCAAAACTGTTGAAAGTGTTACTTCTCACCAGAAATGGCGCTTTTAGTTATTTGTTATTTCCTACCTATGGACAGCTTCAATCAAAATTGTTATTGCAACATTTTCATACCGTACACTGCTTACGATATTAAAAAAAGAAAACTTTCGAAACAATTTTTATCACAACGTTCTTTCGTTTGCTTTCTTCTTCGACGCATCCGGTTCACTTCACTAACCAGGACTAAAAGTTTCTTCTCCTTTCAAACAACTACCGCCTAAGTGGATTTCCTGATATCTCCCTTTAATGGAAAATCCAGTTCCGGAACAGCTTGCCACGTTAGCTTTGCGGTTTGGTGGTATTCAACCGGGAGGTTAACCAATTTGGAAATCCTGCAGAAGGCACCGCATCGTCCCTTAATAATCCCCATAATTAACTCTAACCTCAAAGCTTTTATTCGTCCCACCCTTAAAACAACAAAGCAACCCATTCCCCCCAACGCACGCTAAATTTGATCCAATCAAAAGTCGTAAAATTTCCGAAAAATACTCACAATATGTCGCCGTCGTCAACCGATCGATGGTGTCCTGCTTTAGTTTCGAATTCTTCTTGCCCATTATTGCTGCTTCTGTTGCTTCGCCGTGTGTTGGCCGCGGTTTCCTCGGGTCTTCTCGCTCCGTCTGCTCACTCCAAACTATCCCCTGGGAAAATCACACCCAAAACGGCGCACAAACACCCACTTATACACACTGAAGAACCCCGAACGAATTTTCCACTTTTCCGAACACTAAAAGCTACGGTGTAATCTCTGCTCTCTTTTCTGATTCTGGTGGGACGGGTTACTTTGATGCTCCGGCAAACTATTTCGGCGCACTACAGGATTGTGGGAAAATCACAAAGATACCCGTGCAAAATAAAACTATGAAGGGACGACGGGTTGGACACTCTTCTGGGGGTGAGGTGGACGTTCGATGGGTTTCACCACCGGCGATGGCACATGGCACTTTTGGATGTCATTCCTGTGAATGAAAATATAAAAAGGAAAAAAAGTCAACTTTAGTCGGTAATTTCACGGTTTCAGTTTGGAGTTTGAGACTCAAAAAACGAAATTTCGATAGAAGGTTCGGAGGGTCAAGTCACATTACCAATCATCTCAGTTCGACGAATTGAGATGATGCCTGTATGTATGTGCGTATGTATGTATGTCTGTGCGCAAAATAAATTTACTCACTTTTAAGGCACTTCCCATTGGCCGATTTTTCGGATCATAGCTCGAATCGAACCGGAATTTCACCGCATTGTTTGCTAGTGAAAATGATCCGGATCGGTCAAGGCATTCCGGAGTTATGGCCATTTCAGTGAACCGGACCAGCATCGGTAGAACTGGCCGTATATAAAGCTGAACCAAGCCCCATCATGCGACACATCAAACTGCAGCGATTTTTGTAGGCTTCAGCATGGTTGACGAATCAACACTAGAGACCAGGAATTCCACGATGTCGGCCCAAAATTCAAGATGGCAGCCTAATATTCAATATGGCGGCTCCAAATTCAAAATGTCGACTGTTTAATAGAGTTTTTGGCTAATCCACGCTATATAGGTATATTTGATATGGGGAAGATATCTCGAGTTCAAAAATGGCGACCTGAATATCCAAGATGGCGGTTTAAAATCCAAGATGGCGGCTCCAAATTTCATATAACGGCTGTTTAATGGTGTTTTAGGTCCTAAAACCATGCAATATGCAAGTTGGTAGTCCAAAATTGCCGACCAATACGTCCAAGATGGCGCGGCGATCTAAAATCCAAGATGGCTGCTCAAAATTCAAGATGGCGGCTGTTTGATGGTGTTTAGGCACTAAAACCATGCAATATGAGTATATTTGGTATGGGGAAGATATCTCAGGTCCAAAAATGACGACCAAAAAATGGCAGTCTTAAATCCAAAATGGCGGCTCAACATTCAATATGGCGGCTGTTGAATCTCCATGTAGGTTCTAAAGCCATTCAATATGAGTATATTTGGTATGAAGAAGATGAAGTCCGTTCTCTCTGAATTTGGATATAATTTTCGGCACGAGTCATTAAACACTTTGCGGACAATAAAATCCCCCGGAGGAACTTTAATTCCAGTGAAAACTTGATGACTTTGTTGTTGTCGATATACGATGACTGTGCTGCCAGCTGGCATAGCTGTGCGGCACACATACCACACTCAACGTGTGTGTACGAATGCGAGTGTATGTTCATGTGACGCAGATGATGACGATTGTGGAATAATTATTGTGTGTGCTGTGCAGTGCACCCTCTTCTGGTTGTCGATATGTAGGTAGCAGTTTACGATTGCGGTTGAGGTGATGCAACAACGGGTATTAACAAATTAAACCGGTAATCCAAGTGTAATTAAAAGTTGATTACACAACAGCTTCGTGCTGGCTGGAATGGCGTCCAGGCGTATGTTGTGGGACATGAGTTTGTTGCAATTATTGAAATTCGATTACATTTAGAATAGTTGTTTTGAACTATTATAATCTGAGGCAATGCACACATAAGAAAACCAGAAACTAAGCTGATTCGAATGCGAATACCCGGAGCATCGAATACTCATATTACAATATTAAAAATCATAAGATCAGAAAAAAAACAGAAGAACAAAAGCTAGAAAAAAAAACAAAGCAAGATATAAAAAATAACATTCGAAACATATAGGGTTTGTCAGGAATTTCTCCAGAGCTTTCTTTAGCGATTCCCACAGGAATTTCCCCGGGAATTCCTCCTAAAATTTATCACAGAATTTGTCCAGGAGTTCATCAAAAGATTCCTCCAGAAATAGCTTCAGGCATTCCTCAAAGAATTCCTCCTGGAATTACCCCAGGAATTATTCCATGAATTCCTGGAAATCGTACAGCAATTTCTCCTGCAATTTTTTCAAGGAATTGCTTAAGGAATTCCTCCAGACATTCCACCAGATTTTCATTCAAAAATGTCTCCAAGAATTCCTCCAGGAATCCCTCGAAGAATTTATCCATGGATGTCTCCAGGAATTCTTCCAAAAACATTTAAAGGAATTTCTCCAAGAAGAACTTCTCCTGGAATTCCTTATGGAATTCCTTCAGAATTTTCTTCAGCATGACCCTAACAAATACTTCAGGCATTTTTCAGAAATTCTTCTAGGATTCTTTCCAGGGATTCCTCCAGAAATTCATCCAATAATTTCTGCTCCAGAGCTTTCTTCAAAAATTTTCTCAGATATTCGTCCAAGGATTCAATTAGAAATTCCTCTAGGAGTTCTTGGAGGAATTCCATGAGGCATTCCACCAGATATTCCTCCAAGAATTCCTCTAGGAATTTCTCTAGGAGCTCCTATATGAATTCCTCCATGGATTCTTCCAGGAATTCCTCCAGAAATTCCTCCAGGAATTCCTCCAGGAATTCCTCCAGAAATTCCTCCAGGAATTCCTCCAGGAATTCCTCCAGGAATTCCTTCAGGAATTCCTTCAGGAATTCCTTCAGGAATTCCTCCAGGAATTTCTCCAGGAATTCTTCCAGAAATTCCTCCAGGAATTCCTCCAGGAATTCCTCCAGGAATTCTTTCAGGAATTCCTCCAGGAATTTCTCCAGGAGTTCCTCCAGGAATTCCTCCAGAAATTCCTTCAAGAGTTTCTTTAGGAATTCCTCCAGGCATTGCTTCAGAGATTCCTTCGGAAATTCCTACGGTTATTCGTCGAGGAACTCCTCCAGAAATTTATCCATTCATTCCTGCAGAAATTCTTCCAGGAATTCCTGCAGGTATTATTCCTGGAATTCCTTCAGTAATTTCTCAAGGGATTTCTTTATAAATTTCTCCAGGGATTTCTCCAGGAATTCTTTCAAAGATTCCTCCAGTAATTGCTTTAGTGACTCCTTCAGAAATTCCTACAGTAATTCGTCCAGGAATCCATTCAGGAATTCCTCCAAGGATTCCTCCAAAATATCCTCCAGAAATTTCTCCAGCCATTCCTCGAGGGATTCTTCTAGGGATTCCTCTACTGATTCCTCTAAGAACTTCCCCAGGGTTTTTTTTTCAGGAATTGCTCCAGGGATTACTCCGGTAATTTGTCGAGGAAATGCTTCAAGAATTCATCCAGTGATTTCTTTAGAAATTCAGGGATTCATTTGTATATTTTAGATATCGTTCCATCATCTTTTCTGGGGATGCATCCAAAAATTTCTACTCGGATGCTTCCAGGAATGCCTGAAGACTTTTTGAATTACTTCAACAATTTCCAGAGGAATTTCTCCAGCGATTTGTATTGGAGTTCTTTGAGATAATTTTAGAGGGAGCCAGGGATTGCCCAAGAAGTCATTCAGGAATTCTTCCATAACTTTCTCCCAGAAATTTTTAGGAGTTCATCCACGGATTTTTCAGGAATCCAGCTATGAACTTCTTCAACAATACCCCCTGCAGTAGGGTGGGGCTAATTTTAAAAAATGTCTCCGGGATATGATTTCCCATGTGGAAAGTGATCCACTAGTCGAAATAAGTGAGCTGTATAAAAATGAGCGATTTCGGTTGATATTATGTTCAAGCATAACATTTCTAGACTAAATCGGTGATTTTAGAACACAACTGGGTCAAATTTGTGCTCAAAATTTCGATATCTCTACTGGTTTCTGAGATATTTGAAAAAATATGTAGTATTTTGGTATTTTTTGGGTTAGATACCAAAATAGCCCCACCCTACCCCTGCAGCTTCTGCAAAGGAATATCTTCAGAAATTTGTCCTTGCAAAACCAAAAAATGAGGAAATGCATCCAGTTAAGGTGAAAGAAAAAGTTCTGCTCGAATTTGAGACTCAACTCAAATTAAACTCCATGACTCGCATTCAGGAAGAGGATCTTCTCGAACTCCAAAAGGACTAGTTTAAGGCGAAACTGGAAGCGTTTCCTCATTTTTTTGGTTTTTGATTTTTTATTAAATAACGAAGCAATATTTTCAAAATCGGTTTTCATGCACATGCAGAGTATGGATCAAGGTATCTTCTGATTTTTTTTGAAATGGAAAGTGTTTTCCATTTTTGCAGAAACCATTTTTTTGTGAAATTTTGTTCAAACATGGTTTCTGAAAAAAACAAAAAACATTTTCCACCTCAAAAAAATTCAAAAGATACCTTGATCCATACTCTACATGTGCACGAGAACCGATTTTGAAAATATTGCTTCGTTATTTAATAAAAAAATCAAAATCCAAAAAGTGAGGAAATGCTTCCAGTTTCGCCTTAATTTATGATTTTGTAGAAACAAAACCTCATGAAAATAAAAACAGAAAAACGAGAACAAAAGCTCAGCATTTTATTTTTAATTTCATAGCAAGTCTGAGTGTAGAATAACCTTGAAGTTAAAATACACCTCAAATAAAACAAACAAAAATTGATTAATTGATTTGTCTTTATTAAAGAGACTTCACAAATAAAAAAAATCATGAAGCAAAATACATAAATCAATATGATAAATACATTATTATAAAAAGCTCAAAACCAGAAATTAAATTTGAAAAATATTAACACCAGCAAAAATAAGGACAAGAATATCAAAACAATATTATCTGAGCCAGATCAAATCAGAAAACCAGAAAACTGAAGGTAGACCAGAATACCCAATGACTAGCATTTTGGACAAGAAATCGGACAAGGTTATCAAAAAAAAAAATGACCACGAGGGTAAAACCCCGAAAGTTAGGTTCATAGGAACCGGAAGGATAGGCAGGTAAAAGTTCAAGAATCCAGAAAACCAGAAAACCAGTTTTAAAATGGTTATTCTCTTGATCGATCAATCATTAAGTTAAGAGTCTTGCATAGTCATCAATTCATCAGAATTCGTAGGAGCCCAAAATATAGGTTAAGACGCCAATTTTCAAAATTGTTAACTTGAGATTCTATAGGTATTTATATTGAGGAGACTTAGTTCGTGAAAATTTGGGATGGACCAAGAGAGTTTTCAGGGAGCCAGAGAGTCCAAAAAAGGGTGTACCAAGGGGTTTAAGGAGATTTTAGGAGCCTTTTAATGGCGTTCCGACAAGTTTCTTTTGCGATTCATAGGGATTAAAGAATTTCCGAAGCGTTTCGATAGTATTACGTGGGTTTCAGAGAGATTTCAAGGGGTTTTGAGGGTGCTTCAGGGGGTCTCAGGAGCCCTAAAGGACGTTTCAAGGCATTTTTGAGACAATTTTGAGAGTTCCAGGGATATTTCAAAGAGTTTTAAGAACTTTCTGAAAGCTTTCAGTGGCGTTCGGTAGATAGTATTTCAGAGGGCGCTTCAGAGGTTTATCAAATCCTCTTTTTAATAGTGAA
Source organism: Aedes albopictus (assembly GCF_035046485.1). Taxonomy (NCBI): domain Eukaryota; kingdom Metazoa; phylum Arthropoda; class Insecta; order Diptera; family Culicidae; genus Aedes; species Aedes albopictus. The sequence continues at coordinate 60,676,330 of NC_085136.1, forward strand.
TTTTAACTGAATAGCTAGTTCCTTGGAAGTTTTTGGAGCCTTTAAAATGCTTTTTCAGAAGCTTCAGGGGCATTTTAAATTGATCACTATGATTTCAAGGGCATTTCATTGGAATAATGGGGATTTCAGGGACGATTCGGCGAATTTCAGAGGCGCTTAAAGCTCCTGATACTTCAGCGTGCCTCTGAAACCACCTTTATCGCCACTGAGACCTTAAAATACCCCTCTGAAACTCTCTTAGATCCTTTAAAACGCCCATGAGACCGACTGGAATATATCTGACACTCCCTGAAGCACCCAGATAACCCCTGGTAGCCCCTGAACCTTATAATGCCTTCTGAGACTCCATGAAATGACTCTGAGTCCTCCAGGTACCTCCTAAGGCTCCCTTGTCCCCCCCCAAAACGCCCATGAGAACTTCTAAAACGCCCATGAGACCCCATGAAGCGTCCCATAGGCCCCTGAAACTCTCTGAGACCTCCTGAAATCCCCTGAGATCTCCTGAAATACCTGTGAGAGCTTCAGACAACCTCTGAAACGATCCTGAGACCTACAGGTACCACCTGAAACGATAATTGAACCTCCCTGAAACCCCCAGAAGCGCCCCTGAGAGCTCCTGTAGCATTCCAGAACCTTCTAAAATGCCTGATATCCCTTTAGGACAAACGTCTTGAAATCCCGCTTCAACAGTTCATCAGAACTTCAAACGCACGAATCTCAAAAAGCAAGCTTCACACAACAGTACATTTCATTATTCTGTGCTTGCTCACTTGTAACAAGCTTAAAATAAGAAGATCAGGTACGCTGGTTTTGTTTACGAAAAGATTTGTGCACTCGAAATCGTGAGTAGGTGCCAAAGTCGGCCATTGTGGCGGCCAATTTGGGATTCCAACAAGTCTGTCCTTAAAACGCCACTTAAACCCCCTAAAGCGCTCTTAAGGCTTTCTGTAGCTCCCTAAAGGACCCTGAGACCCTCTAAATGCCCCTGATACCTTCAGGTACCCCCTGGTACTCCCTGAAACGCCTCCCACGATCTGCTTCCTTAAAGCCCCCTGAAAGCCCCTGAGATTACCTGTAACTCCCTGCGGCAGGAGATTTCGTGAAAGTGTTTCACAGCTAATCTTCTTCTATTTGACGTTAGTCAATGCATGTTTCGACGTCAAATCATTTTTAGCAATACCTATATCTTTTTCATAAGAGTACATATTGTGTTGTTCTTTGCTGAGTACTGTGTTGTTCTCTGCAGAAAAGAACATTAATCAAGACAATTAGATGATCGGCATTGAACCACAAAAACCCCACAACAATTGGTGAGATCCTTCCAATATTATTTATTTATAAATAATTCTACTTCAGTATATTTACTTTATAACTGCATATAAGTTGAAAACTCGATATTTTCAACATCCTTTCATCTATTGAAAGATGCTTCAGTTCTGGGCTCTTTCTAAGTTGATGAAGGGATTTATAAATGCTTGCAAGGACTTGGCCAGGTGTGTGGAACTGAGTGAATCTATGACATTGTAGATAGTAGCGACATCAGCAATGTCAATGGATATATTCAATTTTGCAACTCCATCCAAGATTTGTGCAAGTATTCATGCTATGCTATGCTATGCTATGCAATACCTACCTATATCTTTTTCATAAGTTATTTGAAATATTTTTCAATTACTTGTACCAGACAGAGACGGTGGCTGAAGACAAACAGGATTTCAAAGCTATTGGGAATAAGAGCTAAAAGAACAAACATAATAACTGACTTTGTAGTGGTAAATAACTCAATGATAACTAATTTTATCCTTATAAGGACAAACCAAGGACCAAATATTTCGAAATGGAGAATAACTGGATAAGTTATTATCGAGTTATTGAGAACAAAGTAAGAACAAAATATGTATGTTATTTTAAAAAAATATCATCATAATTGTAAATTTTGTTCTTATGATTAAAAAAAACTGTATTGTAGGTTCAGAAATGTTTTGTCCTTGATTTGATCTTATAAAAACAAAAAAAGTTATTATTTACTTTTTTCTGGAGCAAAGTTAGTTATTATTTTTTGTTTTTTAGCTTTATTTACTAACAAATCAATAACAAAATTTGCTCTTCATCAATATTCTATATAAAATAAAATAAATACTTAATAACTGATCAATAACAAAACAAGTTATGATTGCAAAATATGTAATTAGGATGTTATTCTACTTAGAATGCTCAGAAGAACTAATTTTGCTATGATTACATATTTTGTTATTATTCAGATATTTATTGTTATTCAATAATAACTCAGAAATAACAAAATTTTGCAATGATAATATTTTTTTGTTCTTAGCGAGTTGTTTAGTGTTAAATAACATAAGAATGATAAAATGAGATATAAAGGCAAAATTTGTTATTATTTTGTCCTTGGTTTGTTCTTCGCCTCTACCCGGGCAGTACGACTTTCCTCATAGCAAGACTTGAAGAAGCGATGCAAAACGAAGATGGTGGGTGAGGTGTGGCTGGAGTCCAGTATTTTATGGTGCTAACGGTTGTAGGAAGCGCAAACACAGAATGATTTCAATTTGTTTTTATCGGCGTCGATGTGACAGAATGCTGAAGGTTCGCGATCGTGACACTGGAAAGGCCAAATGATCAGAAGAATGGGAAAAATTTCATCAAACCAAATGCAGAAAACGATGCCATAAATACCACAAAAACCAGAAATTCAATAAATAATCTGATCAATTCTATTGGACAAGAAAACCGTAAAAGTATGGACCAAAACAAAAACCAAAACAATAAGGGTCAGAAAAACAGAGTGCCAGAGATCAAAAGTCAAAAGATTAGAAGACGAGAACGACAATTCAGAAGACTAGTAAGCAAAATTAGAGTTCAACAGACTTTAAGAACAAGTATTTAGTAGAGCTGGAAACCAAAAGACTGGACAACCAGTCGAGGCTACCAGAAAATCAAATGATTATGAGACTACAATCCCAAAGGTAAGGCACATAGTATTGGAATCCAGAAAGCCTGATAAATAGAGGAAAGAAAGACTAGATGGCCAGGAGACCAGAAAGCTTAGAAGCGAGTCCAAAAACCTAAGCAAAAACGTATACTTCAGAAAGGCAGAGTTCGAAAACAAGACTTTCGGATAAAGGGAACGTCAACTCAGAAAGCCAGAAGAGCAATTCAGGCCAAACATTTCTATAATTCCTAAGTGTAAATGAGAGGCTCTCATTAAGTCTCCTTTCTTTCGATTATAAAGAGCTTGTATTTATAAATTTTTATATACTTCTTGCGTCGGAAGTTAGATTAAACAATCCTTTTCCGATCTACACATCACAAATTGTCAAACTGTCCACTGTGACATCGTAATAATTTAAAGAGAATAGATCCATCAGGAGATCAGTAGACTATAACACACAGTTATCTATAAGATAGGAAACCAAGCGACTAGAAGACCAGACCAGACAACGAGACAACATGAAGTGCAGAAAATCATGAGACCAAAAGGGGTAGCTGGTCAGATCATCATAAGTCCAAAATCCCTACACAGAGGCTTAGAAAACCAGAAAACCTGAACAATAATAGAAAAGTGAAATCCAGAAAACCAGAAAGCTGAGAAGTAAGTCCATAGCCCAAAACCAAAAAGTCAAGTCTAGTCTATCATTGTCATTGCCTCACAATATACAAATTCATGCAATGGCAGGCAAAGAAAGCCCTTTAATTAATAACTGTGGAAGTGCTCAAAGAACACTAAGTTGAAGCGAGGCAGGCCAAGTTCCAGTGGGGATGTAGAGCCATAAAGAAGAAGAAGTAGAAGAAGTACGTAATAGAGATCCAAGAGATTTGTAGACCAGATGACCAGGTGATCAGAAAAGCTGGCAACCAACAGACTGGAAGGTTAGACCAGAAAATGAGATTGTTATACCTATTCAGATGACCAGAAGACCACAAAGCTGAAAACAGATTCCAAAAACCATAATTAATAGATCTAGTCCAAAAACCCAGATATCCAGAGCTCCAAAACCAAAAGGCCAGATGACGAAAATTCCAATTCAGAAAATCAGAAGATCAGATAGCAAAATAGGAGAACCAAGAGATCAGGAGACGCTAAAACCAGGTGATCAGTAAAGCAGGTATCAAAAAACACTGTATAGTAAAAGAAAAATACACAGTCAAAATTTCTGAAAATTACACCCGACGTCAAAAAATTCGCATACCGTATTACCCCGCTAATATGACACCGACTGTTGTCGAATAACCGGGGTAAACATTTAATTCGACAAACTGGTCACCCTACACCACCATGCTCATTGAAATTTGGCAGCTCTATTTTTGTTTTTGTTAAGACCTCCGGGTTTGTTTTGAAACATAATTTCAACAGATTTTGCGGTGGCGCGAATGAAAAGCTTGTTCTTTCTACGATTATTGCCATCCTTAGTTCATTCCGGTTGGTCTTTATGCGGTTTGGGTGTCAAATAGCACCATCTCAGAACTTACGGAATTGGCGGCTGCAAGAGGAGCTGCTGCGAGTGCGAGTATAGGCGCAATATCAAACTGTTTTGCATTTACAGTGTACATCGCTGTGACAAGCGGGGTACGAATTAAAAAGTGTCGTATTAAAACGTGTCGAACCAGCGGGGTAAGACGGTATTGTATTCTATTTCACTGAATGTTTACGTTAAAAAACTACTTGTATGGAATGTTGAATGCGAGCTTCAAACTAAGAGCAAGCTGCAGATGTATAAACTGAAGGAAAAATGCGTGCGATATGACGGAGTCCTTTTGTTTTTTTAACTGTGTATATAGGATAAGAATAACAGAAATCCTGAACAATAAATCGGCTACATAAAAATAGAACTTGAAAAAAAAAACAAAGTCTGCTCTGGAGAAGAAAATGGAATAGAAACAACCAAAGAGATTGAAAAAAAAACAGAAATTTGTCGCTTTGTGGATTGCATCAGAGAGCTAGAAGTCCAGTAGACCAAAAAATCATAGAACAGAATTTTATGCCAGCATTTAGTTGCTGGTAGCCAATCGCACAATTTATAAAAAGGAAGACAATGATAGATAACCAGAAATACTTTGAAGACTGAAAAACTTGGTGATTGGATACCTTAAAGAAAAGAAAAAGAGTTACCTATGTAAAATACAAAATCAGATGAAAGAAAAATAAGTAGACGAGAAGAATTGAAGTGGGTAAAATTTAATTTAAACTAATGACTAGAAAGCCAAAACTAAAAGCCTGATCAAAGGCAATTGATAGCTGAAAATATGTTGATTAATAGGGTAAAAGCGCTTGTCTTCGCCCCCTCCATATAAATTTCATTTTTTATGTATGAAGTGGCAAAGATTAATGCAGAATTTAAGGGGTCGAAGTCTAATGTTTTTACCCTATACTTACCAGGATATTTGTGTCAAGAATCCCAAAAATCTCAGAAAAAATGTCAGGAGAATCAGAAGTTTGTATTCTGCAGAAACTGAGAATATCTAGACAAGACTAACAAAACGTTTGCGATTACCTCAAATATGTTTGGTTATACATACAATATTTTGATCAGCTTGAGAATAATAACCCTTATTTGAAAATGCCCACAGATTCATACCATAGCTCGTAGATAAGTCAACCTAAGAAGCTTATCAATCCGTCTCTAAACTAAACAAATCGAACCCATTTCCATCCTCGTTCGGTCACAACAAGCTTGCATATTAGGTAGGTAGCTGGTATGCTGGCACCACATGTGGACATAATCAACCCACCCAGGAAGACAGTTATACATCATGGTGAAAACCAATCGCCGTATTGTGTTCTGTTCATGGTCCCCTTCGCCTTTTGTCATGTGTGTTTGCGGATCGGTACATTGTCGTACGACACGGAGCTTCATCGGTCGTCACCCGTCGTCTGGACATCATCATCATCATCGTCTAACCGGTCCAGACCAAGACCAAAACCATCATGCCCGATTGAAGCTCTTTATGGAAACGGTTCGAAATATGGACGGGCGGTCATTTAGTTCTGTGAAGGAACGCTGACATCAGGGTCTCATTTGAACGTGCACCGATAGAGCACACGTTCACAGAATAGCAGACATTACAATGGGTAACGTAACTTTGAATTCAAAGATTTAAAGCTCATGACCAGTGTTGCCAGCAATATTTTTTTATTGTTTAACAATGTTATATAACTCATTATACTGGAGGTGCACTCTAACACTGTTGAACATTCGAATGAATTGCCTATCTTGCATCAGATCTGAGATATTATGCTTTATTTCATCCATTACCAGTGTTGCCAGAGATTTTAAGAACTTTGTGATAATATGACATGGAATATGTCACTTGACGTCTGCAAAATCTTGACTGAACATTTGAATTCGCCATTTTGTGTCAAATGCGTGATGTTGATCGTTGTTTGATATTATTTTTGCAACGTTGCCAGTTTCAGAGATATTTTTAAAGAACCATGTTTTCTTCATAAAGACATATGCTGAAGCTTATTTTGGACGGCTTGCTCAACCTATAATGAACATACAAACTATCCCCATTGCAGTGAGCTATAGATGCCGATATCAGTTCTCAGTACAACAGTGTTGACAAGAGAACCGTGAATTAATCTATGATGGATAATTCCACCTGAACAGTGTTGCCATCTAACAAAAGAAATAGGAGTAAAGCTTATTGTATACGATTTGGTCAAATTTTTTTTGCTGAATGTTCCTAGTCCGATGCTTTGTGGCGGCCCCACCAGAGATAAACAGTGTGTATACCTGGACGCACTCTAAATGAATTTGAATTGCAAAAAAGCCAAAAAGGCCATGTTATGAGGGTCATGCACTAGGTGGCTGGCCGGCCACCGCACCGTCACACAATAGCCAGATGCTTTCCAGACTTATGGACGGATACTGCAACCCACACAGTAAAAGACACTGCATTGTCGTTGTTCACGTGGAAACTCGATAGCGGCTCGGCGATGGGACCTCTGCGATAAGAAGGTAAGCTACTGCTTCGAAATTTTGGGGTTTATTGAAACTTCGGTCCTACCTGGTCGGTCATGCAAGGCTGACAGTGGAACCATTTTCCACATGAGAATGGGAAAATGATGAACTGCTGGATGAACCTGTTATTATGAACGAAATCTTTAATGCACTCGAATTATAATTATCAGATGAAGCCCAGCCAGAGTTTACAGTTCTTCAACCTAATCGATTTAATCGGTCGCTTACCACCTTAATTTGTTCACTCATGCGGATTACCAGTTCCGTCCGTACTTCCTCGTCAGCATATGGTACGGTTCATAATTGGGTAATTAATCAGATTTATCTCGTTCATCGAGTCATAGATAAGTAGGGAGAATCGATGTGAAATGGTGCATTGTGTAGCACCATGCCACACGCTATGTTCAAAGGCAGTTATTAGTCAGATAAACAATTTACACGTATAATGACGTACTCTTGCGTACAAGTTACATCGTATAAGATACAAAAATTGTATGATGTACGTACAGTAGCGAGACAATAATAACTATATGCGACTTAAATCGTTAACTTATACGATTCACGATGTACACTATTACGATACAATGTTACATCTTATGCGACTAAAGAATTTAAAAAAAATCTTGTCATCTCAGTATCGGACTCATGACCTTTTGATTGACGAGCCGCACTTTACACTTAACATCAAACACTACAGAAGCTTGGAAGCTTCTTTCCAACAGCTGGAAGCTTCTTTCCAGAAGCTGGAAGCTTCTTTCCAGAAGCTTGGAAGCTTTTTTCCAGAAGCTTGGAAGCTTCTTTCCAGAAGCTTGGAAGCTTCTTTCCAGAAGCTTGGAAGCTTCTTTCCAGAAGCTTGGAAGCTTCTTTCCAGAAGCTTGGAAGCTTCTTTCCAGAAGCTTGGAAGCTTCTTTCCAGAAGCTTGGAAGCTTCTTTCCAGAAGCTTGGAAGCTTCTTTCCAGAAGCTGGAAGCTTCTTTCCAGAAGCTGGAAGCTTCTTTCCAGAAGCTGGAAGCTTCTTTCCAGAAGCTGGAAGCTTCTTTCCAGAAGCTGGAAGCTTCTTTCCAGAAGCTGGAAGCTTCTTTCCAGAAGCTGGAAGCTTCTTTCCAGAAGCTGGAAGCTTCTTTCCAGAAGCTGGAAGCTTCTTTCCAGAAGCTGGAAGCTTCTTTCCAGAAGCTGGAAGCTTCTTTCCAGAAGCTGGAGGCTTCCCAAGTAACACAACATGTTATATAACAGTTTAAATTTCACTATTAATACAAAGCGTGGTGTATTTTTCTTGAATTATTTACCTAATTTTCATTACTTATATAATCAAAACAGCGCAAAAAATGGCGGCTTATAAAACATCTTGTATGTAATATAAGATGTATCGTAAAACACTTATAGTACTTATAATTTTGATCAAAGAGCATGTCATCCAACTCTAAAAAATATATCAAGATATTTATTAGTAATATAACTCGCAAATGACATTTATAAAACAATCACATTTGTTTGTATTATTCAAATTATTTTTAAGTTATATAACTTGCAAAAAACATTTGCTCAACCTATCACTTGCACATGTTCGAACTAAGCTATTTGAAAGCTATATAACTGATAGATAACATTTATATTTCAAAAATGAGATATCTCAACTACCATGGTACAAAAAATATATGACAAAGAAAACAAACAAAAGTTTACATTATAAATACATTTGGCATTTCTAGCCACATGATTATGGAACTTTGGTATGGAATCAATGATTGTACAAAAATATATTACCAACCAAGTCAAGAATTTGGGTAACCAATTAGGAAATGAACTATTCTCACTGGTGGTAGCATTGATTTACATGCGCTTCAAAATTTATGGTAAAAATTATGATTTTACTCGGCCTCATTTTAAGCGCTGCTACGTTTCTTCATAAATTAGAACAAAATTCAATCAAATTGCTCTGTTTTGCCAGCTTACTGGGTTCACACGATGAAACAATATGGCCGGTTTTCTATATGAAGCTAACAGTACAGTTCAAAAAATGTGAACAATTATCCAAGTATCCAAATACCAATTTTAGCTTAAAATTTATAAATCTTCGTGATACACATGAGATTAGAGTGTTCTTAACTGACAAACTAGTTTTCTGCAGAGTCAATCATAAATTGAGAGAAACAAAAACCATAATTGGCTGCCTATTTTTATTTGTGCATGTATATTTTTGCCAGGTACTGTAAACTAGATGTCATTTTTAGAAACAAAAACGAATCGTCTAAAGACACAGCGATCCACGACGCGATGGTAGATCTGGTTCGTGCACTTATAAAACGTTCAGATAACTTGCTTTCAACAAACATTCGACATAAGTTGTATTTATGTTTTTTCTATCATAATTAAACCGTTGAATTAACTAAACAACAATTCAGTTATAGCAGAGTTGAATCTGTCAAATTATAAAGGTAAACAATGCCAAACGTAATCGAAAATTTTTTCTCAACAGTTGATTCACAGTCGTTTGAGTTTTTTTTACTAACTAGACACTTGTTTTTAGATATTGCATTAAAAGATACGATTTGGCGAAATATCAGATTCTTCGCTGTTCGTTTCGGGCGAATACATGTGTCGGTATGTGTCGAGAGGAGCAGTTCCAATGGAAATTGATGACGTCCAAGATAGCTTGTGAGCAGAAATTATTCGGCCGCACAAGAAATTCTGGAACAGTTGGCATTAGATGAACTCTTTCAATTTAAATTTTTAATCTGACGAGTTGCACCACCAAATTTATTACCAAGTTTACTGGACTGATGACTACCGACCTCTGCAACCTGCACAAAGGTAACACCAAGCAGGAATTCATCTCGACATCTTCATCGGGGATCTTTACAGCTTTGCAGCAATCTCAGTTGAATTTTTCCACTTCATTTGGGAATATTCTGCAAAGTGTATTAATGCACATTGTGCTAAATGAATAGTGATTCAATTAAATTTGCGAATTGAAACTTCTGTTGATTCAATTGATTTTAATGCTATGTATATGCAAAATATTTAGATTTGAGAATGAAATTCATGATGTGTTTACGTTCTTATAGAATGTAAACATTATTGCTTTCAATATTCATTTGCATGGTGCTCTAGTAATGTTAAATATTTGTTAAATTTACACATGTCATACAAGACACAGTTTGTAATGTGTCTTTGGTGGTTGTTATCGGCTAACTTTATTAAAACATAATTAGTACACGATATGTTTTCTAGTTCAGTTATATCACAGTTTTAATACATCTTTTAAAAATATAATTTTGAAAGATGTTTTCTGTGTTACTTGGGTTCTTTCCAGAAGCTGGAAGCTTCTTTCCAGAAGCTGGAAGCTTCTTTCCAGAAGCTGGAAGCTTCTTTCCAAAAGCTTGGAAGCTTCTTTCCTAGAAGCTGGAAGCTTCTTTCCTAGAAGCTGGAAGCTTCTTTCCTAGAAGCTGGAAGCTTCTTTCCTAGAAGCTGGAAGCTTCTTTCCTAGAAGCTGGAAGCTTCTTTCCCGAAGCTTGGAAGCTTCTTTCCCGAAGCTTGGAAGCTTCTTTCCCGAAGCTTGGAAGCTTCTTTCCCGAAGCTTGGAAGCTTCTTTCCCGAAGCTTGGAAGCTTCTTTCCCGAAGCTTGGAAGCTTCTTTCCCGAAGCTTGGAAGCTTCTTTCCCGAAGCTTGGAAGCTTCTTTCCCGAAGCTTGGAAGCTTCTTTCCCGAAGCTTGGAAGCTTCTTTCCCGAAGCTTGGAAGCTTCTTTCCCGAAGCTTGGAAGCTTCTTTCCCGAAGCTTGGAAGCTTCTTTCCCGAAGCTTGGAAGCTTCTTTCCCGAAGCTTGGAAGCTTCTTTCCCGAAGCTTGGAAGCTTCTTTCCCGAAGCTTGGAAGCTTCTTTCCCGAAGCTTGGAAGCTTCTTTCCCGAAGCTTGGAAGCTTCTTTCCCGAAGCTTGGAAGCTTCTTTCCCGAAGCTTGGAAGCTTCTTTCCCGAAGCTTGGAAGCTTCTTTCCCGAAGCTTGGAAGCTTCTTTCCCGAAGCTTGGAAGCTTCTTTCCCGAAGCTTGGAAGCTTCTTTCCCGAAGCTTGGAAGCTTCTTTCCCGAAGCTTGGAAGCTTCTTTCCCGAAGCTTGGAAGCTTCTTTCCCGAAGCTTGGAAGCTTCTTTCCCGAAGCTTGGAAGCTTCTTTCCCGAAGCTTGGAAGCTTCTTTCCCGAAGCTTGGAAGCTTCTTTCCCGAAGCTTGGAAGCTTCTTTCCCGAAGCTTGGAAGCTTCTTTCCCGAAGCTTGGAAGCTTCTTTCCCGAAGCTTGGAAGCTTCTTTCCCGAAGCTTGGAAGCTTCTTTCCCGAAGCTTGGAAGCTTCTTTCCCGAAGCTTGGAAGCTTCTTTCCCGAAGCTTGGAAGCTTCTTTCCCGAAGCTTGGAAGCTTCTTTCCCGAAGCTTGGAAGCTTCTTTCCCGAAGCTTGGAAGCTTCTTTCCCGAAGCTTGGAAGCTTCTTTCCCGAAGCTTGGAAGCTTCTTTCCCGAAGCTTGGAAGCTTCTTTCCCGAAGCTTGGAAGCTTCTTTCCCGAAGCTTGGAAGCTTCTTTCCCGAAGCTTGGAAGCTTCTTTCCAGAAGCTGGAAGCTTCGTTCCAGAAGCTGGAAGCTTCTTTCCAGAAGCTGGAAGCTTCTTTCCAGAAGCTGGAAGCTTCTTTCCAGAAGCTGGAAGCTTCTTTCCAGAAGCTGGAAGCTTCTTTCCAGAAGCTGGAAGCATCTTTCCAGAAGCTGAAAGCTTCTTTCCAGAAGCTGGAAGCTTCTTTCCAGAAGCTGGAAGCTTCTTTCCAGAAGCTGGAAGCTTCTTTCCAGAAGCTGGAAGCTTCTTTCCAGAAGCTGGAAGCTTCTTTCCAGAAGCTGGAAGCTTCGTTCCAGAAGCTGGAAGCTTCGTTCCAGAAGCTGGAAGCTTCGTTCCAGAAGCTGGAAGCTTCGTTCCAGAAGCTGGAAGCTTCGTTCCAGAAGCTGGAAGCTTCGTTCCAGAAGCTGGAAGCTTCGTTCCAGAAGCTGGAAGCTTCGTTCCAGAAGCTGGAAGCTTCGTTCCAGAAGCTGGAAGCTTCGTTCCAGAAGCTGGAAGCTTCGTTCCAGAAGCTGGAAGCTTCGTTCCAGAAGCTGGAAGCTTCGTTCCAGAAGCTGGAAGCTTCGTTCCAGAAGCTGGAAGCTTCGTTCCAGAAGCTGGAAGCTTCGTTCCAGAAGCTGGAAGCTTCGTTCCAGAAGCTGGAAGCTTCGTTCCAGAAGCTGGAAGCTTCGTTCCAGAAGCTGGAAGCTTCGTTCCAGAAGCTGGAAGCTTCGTTCCAGAAGCTGGAAGCTTCGTTCCAGAAGCTGGAAGCTTCGTTCCAGAAGCTGGAAGCTTCGTTCCAGAAGCTGGAAGCTTCGTTCCAGAAGCTGGAAGCTTCGTTCCAGAAGCTGGAAGCTTCGTTCCAGAAGCTGGAAGCTTCGTTCCAGAAGCTGGAAGCTTCGTTCCAGAAGCTGGAAGCTTCGTTCCAGAAGCTGGAAGCTTCGTTCCAGAAGCTGGAAGCTTCGTTCCAGAAGCTGGAAGCTTCGTTCCAGAAGCTGGAAGCTTCGTTCCAGAAGCTGGAAGCTTCGTTCCAGAAGCTGGAAGCTTCGTTCCAGAAGCTGGAAGCTTCGTTCCAGAAGCTGGAAGCTTCGTTCCAGAAGCTGGAAGCTTCGTTCCAGAAGCTTGGAAGCTTCTTTCCCGAAGCTTGGAAGCTTCTTTCCCGAAGCTTGGAAGCTTCTTTCCCGAAGCTTGGAAGCTTCTTTCCCGAAGCTTGGAAGCTTCTTTCCCGAAGCTTGGAAGCTTCTTTCCCGAAGCTTGGAAGCTTCTTTCCCGAAGCTTGGAAGCTTCTTTCCCGAAGCTTGGAAGCTTCTTTCCCGAAGCTTGGAAGCTTCTTTCCCGAAGCTTGGAAGCTTCTTTCCCGAAGCTTGGAAGCTTCTTTCCCGAAGCTTGGAAGCTTCTTTCCCGAAGCTTGGAAGCTTCTTTCCCGAAGCTTGGAAGCTTCTTTCCCGAAGCTTGGAAGCTTCTTTCCCGAAGCTTGGAAGCTTCTTTCCCGAAGCTTGGAAGCTTCTTTCCCGAAGCTTGGAAGCTTCTTTCCCGAAGCTTGGAAGCTTCTTTCCCGAAGCTTGGAAGCTTCTTTCCCGAAGCTTGGAAGCTTCTTTCCCGAAGCTTGGAAGCTTCTTTCCCGAAGCTTGGAAGCTTCTTTCCCGAAGCTTGGAAGCTTCTTTCCCGAAGCTTGGAAGCTTCTTTCCCGAAGCTTGGAAGCTTCTTTCCCGAAGCTTGGAAGCTTCTTTCCCGAAGCTTGGAAGCTTCTTTCCAGAAGCTGGAAGCTTCGTTCCAGAAGCTGGAAGCTTCTTTCCAGAAGCTGGAAGCTTCTTTCCAGAAGCTGGAAGCTTCTTTCCAGAAGCTGGAAGCTTCTTTCCAGAAGCTGGAAGCTTCTTTCCAGAAGCTGGAAGCATCTTTCCAGAAGCTGAAAGCTTCTTTCCAGAAGCTGGAAGCTTCTTTCCAGAAGCTGGAAGCTTCTTTCCAGAAGCTGGAAGCTTCTTTCCAGAAGCTGGAAGCTTCTTTCCAGAAGCTGGAAGCTTCTTTCCAGAAGCTGGAAGCTTCGTTCCAGAAGCTGGAAGCTTCGTTCCAGAAGCTGGAAGCTTCGTTCCAGAAGCTGGAAGCTTCGTTCCAGAAGCTGGAAGCTTCGTTCCAGAAGCTGGAAGCTTCGTTCCAGAAGCTGGAAGCTTCGTTCCAGAAGCTGGAAGCTTCGTTCCAGAAGCTGGAAGCTTCGTTCCAGAAGCTGGAAGCTTCGTTCCAGAAGCTGGAAGCTTCGTTCCAGAAGCTGGAAGCTTCGTTCCAGAAGCTGGAAGCTTCGTTCCAGAAGCTGGAAGCTTCGTTCCAGAAGCTGGAAGCTTCGTTCCAGAAGCTGGAAGCTTCGTTCCAGAAGCTGGAAGCTTCGTTCCAGAAGCTGGAAGCTTCGTTCCAGAAGCTGGAAGCTTCGTTCCAGAAGCTGGAAGCTTCGTTCCAGAAGCTGGAAGCTTCGTTCCAGAAGCTGGAAGCTTCGTTCCAGAAGCTGGAAGCTTCGTTCCAGAAGCTGGAAGCTTCGTTCCAGAAGCTGGAAGCTTCGTTCCAGAAGCTGGAAGCTTCGTTCCAGAAGCTGGAAGCTTCGTTCCAGAAGCTGGAAGCTTCGTTCCAGAAGCTGGAAGCTTCGTTCCAGAAGCTGGAAGCTTCGTTCCAGAAGCTGGAAGCTTCGTTCCAGAAGCTGGAAGCTTCGTTCCAGAAGCTGGAAGCTTCGTTCCAGAAGCTGGAAGCTTCGTTCCAGAAGCTGGAAGCTTCGTTCCAGAAGCTGGAAGCTTCGTTCCAGAAGCTGGAAGCTTCGTTCCAGAAGCTGGAAGCTTCGTTCCAGAAGCTGGAAGCTTCGTTCCAGAAGCTGGAAGCTTCGTTCCAGAAGCTGGAAGCTTCTTTCCAGAAGCTGGAAGCTTCTTTCCAGAAGCTGGAAGCTTCTTTCCAGAAGCTGGAAGCTTCTTTCCAGAAGCTGGAAGCTTCTTTCCAGAAGCTGGAAGCTTCTTTCCAGAAGCTGGAAGCTTCTTTCCAGAAGCTGGAAGCTTCTTTCCAGAAGCTGGAAGCTTCTTTCCAGAAGCTGGAGGCTTCCCAAGTAACACAACATGTTATATAACAGTTTAAATTTCACTATTAATACAAAGCGTGGTGTATTTTTCTTGAATTATTTACCTAATTTTCATTACTTATATAATCAAAACAGCGCAAAAAATGGCGGCTTATAAAACATCTTGTATGTAATATAAGATGTATCGTAAAACACTTATAGTACTTATAATTTTGATCAAAGAGCATGTCATCCAACTCTAAAAAATATATCAAGATATTTATTAGTAATATAACTCGCAAATGACATTTATAAAACAATCACATTTGTTTGTATTATTCAAATTATTTTTAAGTTATATAACTTGCAAAAAACATTTGCTCAACCTATCACTTGCACATGTTCGAACTAAGCTATTTGAAAGCTATATAACTGATAGATAACATTTATATTTCAAAAATGAGATATCTCAACTACCATGGTACAAAAAATATATGACAAAGAAAACAAACAAAAGTTTACATTATAAATACATTTGGCATTTCTAGCCACATGATTATGGAACTTTGGTATGGAATCAATGATTGTACAAAAATATATTACCAACCAAGTCAAGAATTTGGGTAACCAATTAGGAAATGAACTATTCTCACTGGTGGTAGCATTGATTTACATGCGCTTCAAAATTTATGGTAAAAATTATGATTTTACTCGGCCTCATTTTAAGCGCTGCTACGTTTCTTCATAAATTAGAACAAAATTCAATCAAATTGCTCTGTTTTGCCAGCTTACTGGGTTCACACGATGAAACAATATGGCCGGTTTTCTATATGAAGCTAACAGTACAGTTCAAAAAATGTGAACAATTATCCAAGTATCCAAATACCAATTTTAGCTTAAAATTTATAAATCTTCGTGATACACATGAGATTAGAGTGTTCTTAACTGACAAACTAGTTTTCTGCAGAGTCAATCATAAATTGAGAGAAACAAAAACCATAATTGGCTGCCTATTTTTATTTGTGCATGTATATTTTTGCCAGGTACTGTAAACTAGATGTCATTTTTAGAAACAAAAACGAATCGTCTAAAGACACAGCGATCCACGACGCGATGGTAGATCTGGTTCGTGCACTTATAAAACGTTCAGATAACTTGCTTTCAACAAACATTCGACATAAGTTGTATTTATGTTTTTTCTATCATAATTAAACCGTTGAATTAACTAAACAACAATTCAGTTATAGCAGAGTTGAATCTGTCAAATTATAAAGGTAAACAATGCCAAACGTAATCGAAAATTTTTTCTCAACAGTTGATTCACAGTCGTTTGAGTTTTTTTTACTAACTAGACACTTGTTTTTAGATATTGCATTAAAAGATACGATTTGGCGAAATATCAGATTCTTCGCTGTTCGTTTCGGGCGAATACATGTGTCGGTATGTGTCGAGAGGAGCAGTTCCAATGGAAATTGATGACGTCCAAGATAGCTTGTGAGCAGAAATTATTCGGCCGCACAAGAAATTCTGGAACAGTTGGCATTAGATGAACTCTTTCAATTTAAATTTTTAATCTGACGAGTTGCACCACCAAATTTATTACCAAGTTTACTGGACTGATGACTACCGACCTCTGCAACCTGCACAAAGGTAACACCAAGCAGGAATTCATCTCGACATCTTCATCGGGGATCTTTACAGCTTTGCAGCAATCTCAGTTGAATTTTTCCACTTCATTTGGGAATATTCTGCAAAGTGTATTAATGCACATTGTGCTAAATGAATAGTGATTCAATTAAATTTGCGAATTGAAACTTCTGTTGATTCAATTGATTTTAATGCTATGTATATGCAAAATATTTAGATTTGAGAATGAAATTCATGATGTGTTTACGTTCTTATAGAATGTAAACATTATTGCTTTCAATATTCATTTGCATGGTGCTCTAGTAATGTTAAATATTTGTTAAATTTACACATGTCATACAAGACACAGTTTGTAATGTGTCTTTGGTGGTTGTTATCGGCTAACTTTATTAAAACATAATTAGTACACGATATGTTTTCTAGTTCAGTTATATCACAGTTTTAATACATCTTTTAAAAATATAATTTTGAAAGATGTTTTCTGTGTTACTTGGGTTCTTTCCAGAAGCTGGAAGCTTCTTTCCAGAAGCTGGAAGCTTCTTTCCAGAAGCTGGAAGCTTCTTTCCAAAAGCTTGGAAGCTTCTTTCCTAGAAGCTGGAAGCTTCTTTCCTAGAAGCTGGAAGCTTCTTTCCTAGAAGCTGGAAGCTTCTTTCCTAGAAGCTGGAAGCTTCTTTCCTAGAAGCTGGAAGCTTCTTTCCTAGAAGCTGGAAGCTTCTTTCCCGAAGCTTGGAAGCTTCTTTCCCGAAGCTTGGAAGCTTCTTTCCCGAAGCTTGGAAGCTTCTTTCCCGAAGCTTGGAAGCTTCTTTCCCGAAGCTTGGAAGCTTCTTTCCCGAAGCTTGGAAGCTTCTTTCCCGAAGCTTGGAAGCTTCTTTCCCGAAGCTTGGAAGCTTCTTTCCCGAAGCTTGGAAGCTTCTTTCCCGAAGCTTGGAAGCTTCTTTCCCGAAGCTTGGAAGCTTCTTTCCCGAAGCTTGGAAGCTTCTTTCCCGAAGCTTGGAAGCTTCTTTCCCGAAGCTTGGAAGCTTCTTTCCCGAAGCTTGGAAGCTTCTTTCCCGAAGCTTGGAAGCTTCTTTCCCGAAGCTTGGAAGCTTCTTTCCCGAAGCTTGGAAGCTTCTTTCCCGAAGCTTGGAAGCTTCTTTCCCGAAGCTTGGAAGCTTCTTTCCCGAAGCTTGGAAGCTTCTTTCCCGAAGCTTGGAAGCTTCTTTCCCGAAGCTTGGAAGCTTCTTTCCCGAAGCTTGGAAGCTTCTTTCCCGAAGCTTGGAAGCTTCTTTCCCGAAGCTTGGAAGCTTCTTTCCCGAAGCTTGGAAGCTTCTTTCCCGAAGCTTGGAAGCTTCTTTCCCGAAGCTTGGAAGCTTCTTTCCCGAAGCTTGGAAGCTTCTTTCCCGAAGCTTGGAAGCTTCTTTCCCGAAGCTTGGAAGCTTCTTTCCCGAAGCTTGGAAGCTTCTTTCCCGAAGCTTGGAAGCTTCTTTCCCGAAGCTTGGAAGCTTCTTTCCCGAAGCTTGGAAGCTTCTTTCCCGAAGCTTGGAAGCTTCTTTCCCGAAGCTTGGAAGCTTCTTTCCCGAAGCTTGGAAGCTTCTTTCCAGAAGCTGGAAGCTTCGTTCCAGAAGCTGGAAGCTTCTTTCCAGAAGCTGGAAGCTTCTTTCCAGAAGCTGGAAGCTTCTTTCCAGAAGCTGGAAGCTTCTTTCCAGAAGCTGGAAGCTTCTTTCCAGAAGCTGGAAGCTTCTTTCCAGAAGCTGGAAGCATCTTTCCAGAAGCTGAAAGCTTCTTTCCAGAAGCTGGAAGCTTCTTTCCAGAAGCTGGAAGCTTCTTTCCAGAAGCTGGAAGCTTCTTTCCAGAAGCTGGAAGCTTCGTTCCAGAAGCTGGAAGCTTCGTTCCAGAAGCTGGAAGCTTCGTTCCAGAAGCTGGAAGCTTCGTTCCAGAAGCTGGAAGCTTCGTTCCAGAAGCTGGAAGCTTCGTTCCAGAAGCTGGAAGCTTCGTTCCAGAAGCTGGAAGCTTCGTTCCAGAAGCTGGAAGCTTCGTTCCAGAAGCTGGAAGCTTCGTTCCAGAAGCTGGAAGCTTCGTTCCAGAAGCTGGAAGCTTCGTTCCAGAAGCTGGAAGCTTCGTTCCAGAAGCTGGAAGCTTCGTTCCAGAAGCTGGAAGCTTCGTTCCAGAAGCTGGAAGCTTCGTTCCAGAAGCTGGAAGCTTCGTTCCAGAAGCTGGAAGCTTCGTTCCAGAAGCTGGAAGCTTCGTTCCAGAAGCTGGAAGCTTCGTTCCAGAAGCTGGAAGCTTCGTTCCAGAAGCTGGAAGCTTCGTTCCAGAAGCTGGAAGCTTCGTTCCAGAAGCTGGAAGCTTCGTTCCAGAAGCTGGAAGCTTCGTTCCAGAAGCTGGAAGCTTCGTTCCAGAAGCTGGAAGCTTCGTTCCAGAAGCTGGAAGCTTCGTTCCAGAAGCTGGAAGCTTCGTTCCAGAAGCTGGAAGCTTCGTTCCAGAAGCTGGAAGCTTCGTTCCAGAAGCTGGAAGCTTCGTTCCAGAAGCTGGAAGCTTCGTTCCAGAAGCTGGAAGCTTCGTTCCAGAAGCTGGAAGCTTCGTTCCAGAAGCTGGAAGCTTCGTTCCAGAAGCTGGAAGCTTCGTTCCAGAAGCTGGAAGCTTCGTTCCAGAAGCTGGAAGCTTCGTTCCAGAAGCTGGAAGCTTCGTTCCAGAAGCTGGAAGCTTCGTTCCAGAAGCTGGAAGCTTCTTTCCAGAAGCTGGAAGCTTCTTTCCAGAAGCTGGAAGCTTCTTTCCAGAAGCTGGAAGCTTCTTTCCAGAAGCTGGAAGCTTCTTTCCAGAAGCTGGAAGCTTCTTTCCAGAAGCTGGAAGCTTCTTTCCAGAAGCTGGAAGCTTCTTTCCAGAAGCTGGAAGCTTCTTTCCAGAAGCTGGAAGCTTCTTTCCAGAAGCTGGAAGCTTCTTTCCAGAAGCTGGAAGCTTCTTTCCAGAAGCTGGAAGCTTCTTTCCAGAAGCTGGAAGCTTCTTTCCAGAAGCTGGAAGCTTCTTTCCAGAAGCTGGAAGCTTCTTTCCAGAAGCTGGAAGCTTCTTTCCAGAAGCTGGAAGCTTCTTTCCAGAAGCTGGAAGCTTCTTTCCAGAAGCTGGAAGCTTCTTTCCAGAAGCTGGAAGCTTCTTTCCAGAAGCTGGAAGCTTCTTTCCAGAAGCTGGAAGCTTCTTTCCAGAAGCTGGAAGCTTCTTTCCAGAAGCTGGAAGCTTCTTTCCAGAAGCTGGAAGCTTCTTTCCAGAAGCTGGAAGCTTCTTTCCAGAAGCTGGAAGCTTCTTTCCAGAAGCTGGAAGCTTCTTTCCAGAAGCTGGAAGCTTCTTTCCAGAAGCTGGAAGCTTCTTTCCAGAAGCTGGAAGCTTCTTTCCAGAAGCTGGAAGCTTCTTTCCAGAAGCTGGAAGCTTCTTTCCAGAAGCTGGAAGCTTCTTTCCAGAAGCTGGAAGCTTCTTTCCAGAAGCTGGAAGCTTCTTTCCAGAAGCTGGAAGCTTCTTTCCAGAAGCTGGAAGCTTCTTTCCAGAAGCTGGAAGCTTCTTTCCAGAAGCTGGAAGCTTCTTTCCAGAAGCTTGAAGCTTCTTTCCAGAAGCTGGAAGCTTCTTTCCAGAAGCTGGAAGCTTCTTTCCAGAAGCTGGAAGCTTCTTTCCAGAAGCTGGAAGCTTCTTTCCAGAAGCTGGAAGCTTCTTTCCAGAAGCTGGAAGCTTCTTTCCAGAAGCTGGAAGCTTCTTTCCAGAAGCTGGAAGCTTCTTTCCAGAAGCTGGAAGCTTCTTTCCAGAAGCTGGAAGCTTCTTTCCAGAAGCTGGAAGCTTCTTTCCAGAAGCTGGAAGCTTCTTTCCAGAAGCTGGAAGCTTCTTTCCAGAAGCTGGAAGCTTCTTTCCAGAAGCTGGAAGCTTCTTTCCAGAAGCTGGAAGCTTCTTTCCAGAAGCTGGAAGCTTCTTTCCAGAAGCTGGAAGCTTCTTTCCAGAAGCTGGAAGCTTCTTTCCAGAAGCTGGAAGCTTCTTACCAGAAGCTTGGAAGCTTCTTTCCAGAAGCTGGAAGCTTCTTTCCAGAAGCTGGAAGCTTCTTTCCAGAAGCTGGAAGCTTCTTTCCAGAAGCTGGAAGCTTCTTTCCAGAAGCTGGAAGCTTCTTTCCAGAAGCTGGAAGCTTCTTTCCAGAAGCTGGAAGCTTCTTTCCAGAAGCTGGAAGCTTCTTTCCAGAAGCTGGAAGCTTCTTTCCAGAAGCTGGAAGCTTCTTTCCAGAAGCTGGAAGCTTCTTTCCAGAAGCTGGAAGCTTCTTTCCAGAAGCTGGAAGCTTCTTTCCAGAAGCTGGAAGCTTCTTTCCAGAAGCTGGAAGCTTCTTTCCAGAAGCTGGAAGCTTCTTTCCAGAAGCTGGAAGCTTCTTTCCAGAAGCTGGAAGCTTCTTTCCAGAAGCTGGAAGCTTCTTTCCAGAAGCTGGAAGCTTCTTTCCAGAAGCTGGAAGCTTCTTTCCAGAAGCTGGAAGCTTCTTTCCAGAAGCTGGAAGCTTCTTTCCAGAAGCTGGAAGCTTCTTTCCAGAAGCTGGAAGCTTCTTTCCAGAAGCTGGAAGCTTCTTTCCAGAAGCTGGAAGCTTCTTTCCAGAAGCTGGAAGCTTCTTTCCAGAAGCTGGAAGCTTCTTTCCAGAAGCTGGAAGCTTCTTTCCAGAAGCTGGAAGCTTCTTTCCAGAAGCTGGAAGCTTCTTTCCAGAAGCTGGAAGCTTCTTTCCAGAAGCTGGAAGCTTCTTTCCAGAAGCTGGAAGCTTCTTTCCAGAAGCTGGAAGCTTCTTTCCAGAAGCTGGAAGCTTCTTTCCAGAAGCTGGAAGCTTCTTTCCAGAAGCTGGAAGCTTCTTTCCAGAAGCTGGAAGATTCTTTCCAGAAGCTGGAAGCTTCTTTCCAGAAGCTGGAAGATTCTTTCCAGAAGCTGGAAGATTCTTTCCAGAAGCTGGAAGCTTCTTTCCAGAAGCTGGAAGCTTCTTTCCAGAAGCTGGAAGCTTCTTTCCAGAAGCTGGAAGCTTCTTTCCAGAAGCTGGAAGCTTCTTTCCAGAAGCTGGAAGCTTCTTTCCAGAAGCTGGAAG
Organism: Aedes albopictus; assembly: GCF_035046485.1. Lineage (NCBI taxonomy): Eukaryota > Metazoa > Arthropoda > Insecta > Diptera > Culicidae > Aedes > Aedes albopictus. The sequence goes on from NC_085136.1 coordinate 60,697,600, forward strand.
CTTCTTTCCAGAAGCTGGAAGCTTCTTTCCAGAAGCTGGAAGCTTCTTTCCAGAAGCTGGAAGCTTCTTTCCAGAAGCTGGAAGCTTCTTTCCAGAAGCTGGAAGCTTCTTTCCAGAAGCTGGAAGCTTCTTTCCAGAAGCTGGAAGCTTCTTTCCAGAAGCTGGAAGCTTCCTTCCAGAAGCTGGAAGCTTCCTTCCAGAAGCTGGAAGCTTCCTTCCAGAAGCTGGAAGCTTCCTTCCAGAAGCTGGAAGCTTCCTTCCAGAAGCTGGAAGCTTCCTTCCAGAAGCTGGAAGCTTCCTTCCAGAAGCTAGAAGCTTCCTTCCAGAAGCTGGAAGCTACCTTCCAGAAGCTTGGAAGCTTCGTTCCAGAAGCTTGGAAGCTTCGTTCCAGAAGCTTGGAAGCTTCGTTCCAGAAGCTTGGAAGCTTCGTTCCAGAAGCTTGGAAGCTTCGTTCCAGATGCTTGGAAGCTTCGTTCCAGAAGCTTGGAAGCTTCGTTCCAGAAGCTTGGAAGCTTCGTTCCAGAAGCTTGGAAGCTTCGTTCCAGAAGCTTGGAAGCTTCGTTCCAGAAACTTGGAAGCTTCTTTCCAGAAGCTTGGAAGCTTCTAGGAGGAAGCTCAGGCAGTTTCCAGGAAGAAGGTCAGACAGTTTACTGGAGACAACTCAGGCAGCTTTCAGGAGAAAACTGAGGCAGCTTCAAGAATGAAACTCAGGCATCTTTCAAGAGGAAGGTCAGGGAACTTCCAGGAAGCTCTGTCAGTTTCCTGGAGGAAGCTCAGGTAATTTCCAGGAGAAAGCACAGTCAGCTTCCAGGGTGAAGCTCAGGCAGTTTCCAGGAGGAAGCTCGGACAGTTTCCAAGAGACAACTCAGGCAGCTTCCAGGGGAAGCTTTCATGAGGATGTTCAGGCAGCTTCCAGGAAGTAACTCAAGCAGCGTCAACTCAGGCATCTTTCAAGAGCCAGCTTTCCAGAAGGAAGCTCGGTCAGCTTCCAGGAGGAAGCTCAGACAGTTTCCAGAAGGAACTTCAGTAAACCAGTAAACCCTTCAATTGTTTGAGGCTTCTTTGATGGACACTTAAGCAAATATGGCTTAAGAAACATCTGCAAGATTTCTTAGAGAAAGTCCTGAATGTATTTTCAAACGAATTTTAACAAACTACAGTAACGTATTCTGTAGAAATCTCAAGAAAAGTCTTTTCATACATGGGGATTTTCCGGATTTTTTGAGGAACTCATGGAGTAACTAATGGAAAAGTTTTGGAGGTATTCCTCGATGAACTTCGACAATTTTCACGTAGAAACTTTTGAAGTAATTTCCCGAGGAACTTTTGGAGGAATGATTGGATGAATTCTTTAAAGAAATCCAAATTCTTCTGAAAAAAAAACTCAAACGGAACTTCTGAAGAAATGTCCGCAGAAACACCTGGAAAAATTAGTAGTATAACTTCTCAGAGAAATCTCAGAACATCTTTTATATGTTATTCTGAAGGAATTTGCAGAAAAATATCAAGAAATATTCCAGGATTGGTTTCCTGAGAAACTTAGAGGAAAAATTGAAGAGGAAATTCTGAAGGAATTCCCAAAATGCTCCCAGCAATCCCTAAGAAAAAATCAGATAAATTTCCACAAGAATTATCCAAGACATTCCTAGCACAAATCCTCGAGGAATTGCCGAATAAACTTCTAATGAATCCACGAAAGATATTTCACAATCACCTCTATTTTAGGATTCTTAATTTTTAAAACTGGCCCTCCAAGCCTTCTATCGAAAATACTTGTGCAAGCATAGCCCATATATCCGATACGATTAGCACAAGAGTATTCAGCATGGACATGCTGAGGATGACGTGTTCGATTTCCGGTTGGTCCAGGAATTACTCGGTTAAGGAAAAATCCTTGACTTCCTTGAGCATAGAGCATCTTCGAGCCTACCAAACGATGTACACACACATGCAAATTGGCAGAGGAAGCTCTCAGTTAATAACTGTAGAAGCAGGCCTTGTCCCGATGGGTACGTGGCGAAAGGAAGAAGATATAGCCAGAAAAGCTATATTTGATTGTACGAAAAAAAAATCAACGAAAGTCGTTGCGGAATTTGAAGGTACGAGTCTTGTCACGGTCGCCATGTGATGTGAAGTTCATATTAGTTTTTGACTTCACATGGCGACCGTGACAGGACTCGCACTTACAAATTCCGGATTCAAAATAAAAATTCATTCAGACTAAGAAAAAGAAGACATGACCCTTTTTCTTCTTCCTGGCGTTATGCCCCAACTGGAGCAGAGCTTGCTTCTGAGCTACTGTGTTCTACTATAATCACTGCCACAGTAATTGAGGTATGCTGCAAGATTGACATTCAAGCTTCAACGATACATTTTGGCCAAATCTCCCTATCAATTTGAAATTCATACAGCCCAAGTAGTTCCCCAGTGAACGGAGCAGCTGTCACTGGTAGAGCGGTCGGTGGTAGATCAAACCCTCTAATGAAGCCAATTTGCAATTCACATACGTTCAACAGGATCATTAACGCTTCGGTGAACTGGGTCCTCATTTATCAGGAGGAACACACGCACATACCAACCGGTCAGTAGTAGTGATAGCCACAGATAGACTCTCGTCGGGTAGGTACCTATCGGGGCATCTGGCATTGGGGATCAATTTGTTCAATTAATTAAAACAACTTCGTGGGCCCTCGGTGGCGGAGTTTATTCCGCCATTATTCTTGCTAATTGAGATGAGCCAACGACTGTAACTGGGTTAACATTCGGGATTGTGTCACGTTCGGTCCCAGGACGGAATGTTAACTATACCCACTAATTTCCATTATGGAAAAACTCCCAAACGACCCCAGCAGCTTGAATCGGATATAGGTACGAGTATCCTCTTGCACATATAGTATTTCCTAAAAAGTTGCATTTCTACACACAAAATTGTAGGATAAGCTTCAATTTCAACAACTACATTCATTGAATTACTGCTTGCAATAAATAACAGATATCATATTTTGACTTAAGATGCAAACAACTAAATCCAAAATGGAATGAGTATATCACTCCAACCGTCCCCAAATGACCATCTTATCTTGTTTTTGAGTTTCCCCACAACCCAGTAAATAAGCAAGCGACCAGAAAATCTACTTCCAGATCACAAACCAAAAACTGTCAGGAAGGACTTCTCGCACCCTTCCGTTCCATGAAATAGTTTGTTCTTAATTATCGCTCTGCAAAAGTTTGACCTCGATTACTTTTGCGGACCCTTCCGAAGCCAACTCTTCTGGGATTCGGTTGGAGACAACAAATGACCGCAATAATTTTGGAGGGCACTTCCTTTTTGGGATGGTCGACAGAACACTACTTTTTCGATGGGGAACCAGAGCTGTGTAGTTAGAAGGCGTAAACAACCAAAAGTCCATAAAGTTTGTTCATCATTTGGATCGTCCATTTGGAAGTTTGTTCTCTGATGAGCTCAGCAGAAAGAGGCTGACTGAAATTCCATAAACGAACGTGTCCTTGACATTTCCTGGTAGACTCAGTGTTACACTGAACACTTCTTCTTCTTGGCGTGACGTCCCAATTGGATCAACGCACTTCGACAGTTATGAACTGAGAGCATCCTCTGCCAATGACCAGTTTGCATGTGTATCTCGTGTTTTCTTCTAAACCATAGGGGGATAATCTGCAAACAGACACCCTAACATCAAGGATAGGGTAGTGTGGGGCTGAGGCCGTCTTCTACACAATAGTAAAAGCCAGGACTACTCTCTCCTCGTACCCACTAAACACATTCCTATGGTTGCCAAACCCTACGTCTCTCCGGAACCACCAAGAAGGCTTCAGAGAGGGGCTAGTGCACATTGCACCCTCAAGGTTAGCTGCGTAGCGTGCAGCAACGAACATCGATGACTCACTCTGGAGAGTCCATCACGGTAACCTGCTAGCGCTTATCCAGTTTCCCGAGTGGTCCTCACCACTCCATTTGTCCTCGGAAGGCGGGCAGGGTCAACCCCGCCCGCGCCCAGCTGCTTAGCAGACAATAAAACGCAGAAACATATCGAAAATAGAAAAAAATCTTAAAGCCACTGACTAATGACAAACATATGCCACAAAAATTCAGTTTATTGGACGCAATAGCTTAATATAAAATTAATAAAAAAAAATAAAAAAAAATTAAAAAAAAAAAAAAAAATGCGAACATAAATATATGACAGACATTTATTTGGCATAGTTATTGGAGGCTATTCTAAACTTCTCGCACTTTACAGGATCATTGTCCAAAAGGGTACATGTCATTTAATAATTAGTTATGTATTTATGTTTGAAAATATGATATAACCATAAATTTTTTTTCATAGAATAATCATTCAACTTGTCTAAGCTTATTAAAAGACAATCACACCGTCTTCGACCTTGCGGCCTCTACAGACTGAACATTAGAAACATTTGACAACGGACAACACATATAACACCCAGTGGCCCAGTGGAGAATTTTACGTTCGACAAAAAGTTTTCCCGACTGGGGCGGGAATCGAACCCACACTCCGAGGCTTTAGAGACACCTAATCGACTGACACCGCTAACCGCTCGGCCACGAAGCCCACCCCATTAGCAATCTTTAAATAGTCTGGATATCTATTCCTCTCAGAATCTTGAAACTACTGAACAAAACCCTCGAGGTGCCCTTGTTAAATTTCTGAAGGGAATCCCTGGACAAATTCTTGAAAATTTATTTTCGAAGAACTCTCAAATGATGAAATTCCTGGAAAATCCCTGAAACTCACCTGAAGAACTTCCTGGACCAATAGCTGGGATGTATTCAAAAAACTGTCTGGAGGAATTTGAAAAGCAGTTTGTTAGAGGAATTCGTAGTGCATTTTCAAGAGAAATTTCGCGAGAAAACCGGGAGAATTCTGAAAGACTCTTCTCTGGGTGAATTCCTGAAAAAAATCCTGGAGGAATGGCTGAAAGCGTTTCTTGCATGTAAGAACTTATATGTTTAACCCTTTGGAGACAGAATTTTCATCTTTCTGGATGCAACCTCACTGGTCTAGAACACGTTTGTAATGGTAGATTTTCTCGGCTGAGCACATATGACCCATGCGCCCCCAAAGAGTTAAAGTAAGTCACAGAGACTGTAAAACAATTCAGCACCAACATTTCAAAAGGGCGTAACTGCATTTGGAAGTAATACCTTCTTTCAAAGCTGTAGGTCGTACTGCCTCCCTTACACTCAAACCACCGTGGTTGTCGGAAGGAGGAGAGTTTTTCCCATCTGGTACTTGTTGTGAAAAACATAGAAATCATAACACATGATCCACAGCTTTAAAAGAAGGTGATGATTCCAAAAGCAGTTACGCCCTTTTGAAATGTTGGTGTCGAATTAACAGGATACATTCCTGAAAGAATTGCAGGACAAATTTCTGAAGAAACTTCTTTGCAGAAGCTGCAGGGTGTATTCTTGAAAGAATTCATGGATGGATTCCTGATTGAATCTGTGGATGAACACCTTAATGATTTCTCGGTGATAATTGTGAAATAATTCCTGGATCACTTCTTGGAAAATTTCCTGACTTCTGTATCCCTTTAAAATTATCCAAAAGAATTCCAAGGCTATTGGAGGCTCGATTGTAGGGTTTCAACTTTCTCTTAGAAACGGCTATGCAGTCTTTTATCAGTGAATCGATGTTGTTTAACTGCCCAACGTTACGACATGGGATTAGTGTCTTCTTCAGGGGAAATTAACTTGGTTGTTCTGGTCTTGTGTTTTGTCTAACGTGGAATTGCGCCATTGCCAATTGTCCGTTAAAAGTTTAAACAATTCACTGAGTTATGTACCAAAAAACATTTACAGGACAGTTACAGTTAGACAAAACACAAGACCTGAACGACCAAGGTCATTTCCCCTGAAGAAGACACTCATCCCGTGTCAAAATGTTGAGCTGTTAATAAACATCGTTTCACTGTCAAAAGACTGCGTAGCCGTTTCTAAGAGAAAGTAAAAGTATTCCAATACAAATCGCTGGATACAAATTCCTCTTGAAATCCTTCAAGTAATTCGCAAAATATTCAGGTAATTCTGGGAAAATTCTTGGGTGGAAAGATTATAAAAGGATTTCTGAACTTTCTGACTGAAAATATTTGAAAAGATCCCGAGAGGAATTTCTGAAGGAATCACTACAAGAACTCCTGGAGAAATCCCTGAAAGAACTCCTGAACCAAATTCCTGCAGGTATGCCTGGAATAAACCCTGTAGGAGTCCTTGAAGGAATTTCTGAAAGTATACCTGGAAGAATCCCTGGATGAATTCCTGGAGAAATTCCCAGAGGACTTACTGTAGAAATTCCTGGAGCAAATCCTGGGAGAAATCCATTGGGAATCCCTGTATGAACTCCTTGAGGATTCCCTAGAGGGAATTCTGGGAGGAATCCTTGGAGAAATTTCTGAAGAATTCGCTTGAAAAATCCCGGGAGGAATTCCAAAATAAATGATTGGAGGAATTTTTGAACGAATTCCTGGCGGAATACCTGGAAAAATTCCCGTAGGAATTTCTGAATGTATACCTGGAGGAAATCCTAGAGAAACCGCCAGAGGGGTTCTTGCAGAATCCCTGAAGGATTTCCAGGAGGCATCCATGGAGATATTCCTAGACGAATGCCTGGAGTATTACCAGGATACTTTTCTAGAGAAACCCTGGATGAATCCGAGGAGGAATTCCTGAAGGAATTCGTGGAGGATTTTCTAAAGGAATTCCAGGAAAAACTCCCGGAGGACTTACTGCAAAAATTCCTGGAGCAAATCCTGGGAGAAATCCTTAAGAAATCCCTAGATAAATTTCTGAAGGATTCCCTATGGGGAATTCTGGGAAGACTCCCTGGATAAATTTCTGAAGAATTCATTCGAGAAATTTCGGGGGGAATCCTTAGAGAAATTTCTGGAAAAATTCTTGAAAAAAAATCTCTGGAGAATTCTTGGAAAAATCCCTGGAGAAATTTCTGGAGGAATCCCAGGAGTAATCCCTGAAGCAATTTATGGAGGAACCTCAGTAGAAATGCCTGGAGGAACTTCTGGACAATTCCTGGCGGAATTCCATGAGAAATTTCTGTTGAAATCCCTTGAGTAATTCTTGGGGTACTTCCAAGAAACTTTCCCTGGATGGATTCCTAGAGGAATCCCTGAATGAAGCTATGAAGGAAACTCCAGAGGAATTCTGGGAGAAATCCCTGGAGAAATTTCTGAATGAAAACCTAGCGAAATTCCTAGAGGATTTCCCAGGAAAATTTTTGGATGCATTACTGGAGGAATTCCTGGATGAATCTCTGGAAGAATCTTTACAGGAATCTCTGAAGGAATTTCAGATGCAATTTCTGGAGGAATCCGTGAAATAATTGAAGAAATCTCTTGGGAAATCCTCGGAGGAATCCCTGGAAAAGAACTCCCTGGATGAATTTCTGGAGAAATTACTGAAGAAATTCTTGAAAGAGTTTCTGAAGAAATCCCTGGAGGATTTCCTGGGAAATTTTCTGGAAGAATGCTGCATGAATTTCCGAAAGAATTTCTGGATGGATTTTTGCGGTAAATCCAGGAGAAGTCCCTGGGAAAGTGCTCGGAGGAATACCTGGAATAATTCATGGATAAATTCCGGGAGCAATTCCAGGGGAAATTTGTGAAGGAATTCTTGGAATAATGCCTGTTTAAATCTTGGAAAAGGATTTCCTGGACAAATTCGTGGAGAAATTGCCGTAATAATTTCTGAAGGAACTCCTGGGTGAATTTCTGCACGAATTCTTAGGGTAATCTAGGACCAACATGTGAAAAGAGCGGAACAACCATTACACGCCTCAGCTTCTTCCTTCTTTCCTAGGCGTATTTCAATTTATTTATGTAAGTTTATTCCTTTATCAGATAGAGGGGGTCTGCTCTATCTGTTACTGGTCAGAGATAACATGAATACTGGGAAATGCGCTCAGGAGGAACGACAGAAGCAGAAATTCACAATGGTTGTTACGCCATTTTCAAATGTTAGTCTATTCCTGGTAGAATTCTTAAAGGTACATCTTGAGGAGTCCCTGAATGAAATCTTGGCGGATGAATCCCTGGAGGAAACTCTATAGAATTCCCTGAAGGAACTCCTGGAGGGATTCCTAGAGCAATTCCTAAAGGATTCCTTACAGGAACTCCTGAAGGAATACCCGAAGGAGCCCTTGGATAAATTCTTGGAGACATACCTGTAAAAATCCTGTAGGAATCTCTAGACAAATTATTTGAGAAATCTCCGCGGAACTCTTGGAGTAATCCCTGGAAGAATCCATAGAGAAATCCCTGGAGGATTTTTTCAAGAATCTCTGGAGAACTTTCAGGAAGAATTCCTGGAGGAATCCCTGGCGGAATTTCTGGAGGAACTCCTTGAGGTATCTCTAGCGGAATACCTGGAAGAATCTCTGGAGAAATATTTGGAAGAATCGCTGGACGCATACCTAAAGTAATCTCTAGCTGAATTTTTAGAGGAATTCCTGAACGAATACCTGTAAAAAGTTTTAGACGAATTCCCAAAGCAAATACAGAGGAATCCTTGAATTATTTCTGCAGGAATTTCTAAAAGAACAGTTAAAGGAATTCCGGGAGGAAACCTAAGAATAAATGATCGATTTCTAAGGTAATTCTAGAAGAAGTTTCTGAAGAAATCCTAGGAGGAAGTGTTGAAGAAATCGCTGAAATTCTTGAGGAAATCCTTAAAAAGAACTCTGTTGCTGAAAGAATCACAGAAGGAATTCCCGGGTGAATCCCTGGAAGAATTCTTGGAGGAATTTCTGAACAAACCCCACGAGGAATCCTGGAAGCAATCCCATGAGGAATTCACAGGAGAGCTTTCTTAGCGAATTCCCGGGAAAGTTTTTGTAGGAATTCCTGAACAAGAAATCTGAAGAAATCTATGTATGCAGTAATTTCAATACGAATTGTTGAATGTACAATTGGATGGACTCCTAAAGGATTTCTTGTGCAAATTTTTTAAGCAATTCCTGGATATTTTTTTTAAATAATCTCTAGTAAAATTTTCTTAAAGAATTTCTGCAAAAAATTCCTGCAGAAGTACTTTTAAATAGTCCAGATGGAATTATCTCTGGTGGAATTCTGAAAGGAAAACATAGAGAAATCCATGGAGAAATCCCTGGAGAAATCCTGCAGAAATTCCTCAAATGATCTCTGGAACAATTTCCGAAAGAAACCGTGAAAACAGCACTGGAACAATTACTAGAGGATGCTGTAAATATTGTTGGAGAAAATGCAACGGTAGTCCGGTATTCGACCTAATTGTCGACACCCCTGTTGTGTATGTTTTTGACAGCTCGTTTTGTGCACGTTACCAAGACAATGACAACAGTTGTATACCAAAGATCTTGTATTTATATTTACAATGTAATAAATGTTTATCGCTTGACGACGGAACACTTGAGTTCTTCTCCCGCGGTATTTCCCGAGTTTCCCGGTAGTGTTTTCGCGTTTCCACGTAAATATTATCCGCTGCATACCCGTCCGCTTCCCCAAATAAATGTCTGGTGGATTGCTGTCTTGCATCTGGCAGAATCCATGATGCAATGCCGATTTGCATATTCACATATCGGGTGACCATGCCGCTTAAACGTCACCTCAAGCCAGCACCCCCCACCCCCCCCCCTCTCTGAAAGAATCCTCTGGGACCCCTCCAGAAAGAATCCTAGCAACGCCAATGGAGCTCAGGTTATTGGATTTGGAAGAGGAGAATGCACCTTGGGCGGTAATGCTGCAGCCTGGAGCTCGGCAGAACATGCAACGAACGATACGAAGAAGCGTTAACAGCAGATCCCCCAACCCCTCTTTTTCGGGAGAAAAGACGCCACCTGGAAGAAACGTAGTGCCAGGAAACAGAATCCAACTCCTACGCTGAGGGAAGTTAAGAATGCCATTGACCATGCTCAAAACCAACAAATGAAGGGTGGGGCGGGGCAACATGGGTCAGTGCCATTCTCGGGCGCATTACTCATGTTTTGATTATGTTAATAATTTTATGCAATTCAGTATCATAATTTACATTTTATATAACTCATTTTGGTATCATAATGACCAACTTTCCCAAACTGGTTCATAATGCAACTGAAATGAGTTGCATAATGAGAAATAGTATCATAATGTTCATAATGCAACTCGCTTGAGTTTCATTATGAACATTATGCAACTTAAATGAGTTGTGTTATGAAAAAATCATTGCATAAAATTTTGTATGGAACTCGTTGCAAAACTCGATTTTTTCAGCACTCTTCGTATTTATCCAACTCGGCAAGCCTCGTTGTGCTGTACGACTCGTGCTGAAAAAATCTACTTTTTGCAACTCGTTCCATAAATAACTATTGTTAGATGACCAGCATGAATATACAAAAGTTTGGAGCATTGATCGAAAAATTATTCACTCTCCTTGGAAATAAAAAATAAATTGTTTTTTTTGCCATTTTTCTTATGCGATACATTCCATATAATCTCCACATAAACGGCCGCGGGGCAAGATGGGTCACCTTCAATTTTGAACGTATTTTTGGAGCATTCAAAAGTTATTCATTTTTTATTACAAGACTATCTCATAAATGACATCAATCAAGCGGAATGAACGCTCAAAATTATAACTTAAAATTATGATAATTTTTTAGTGAAAACATCGATTTTCAAGTCGCCTTAGGACCCCTCAAATCGTAAAGTTTTTTATATTCTAAATAAATTTATAAAATGTTTAATAGTAGCTCTTGTTTGCTCAGTATGGATATGGAGTATACAGTAGACTCTCCACATGTTGATGTTCTACATCTCGATATCTCTCCCTAAATCGATGGTTTGATCGGTCCCTTCAATCTGCATACATTTTACCTCTATGTATGTCGATATCTTTTCATCTCGATATCTCCTTATCTCTATGTGTTCTCGTTCGTTTTTGTTCTGTTGTTTTGTTTTGTCGATATGCTCATATTCGCAGGTTGCTAGATCTCGTTTCGTGGGTGCAAACATTCTGTAAAAGCAAAGAGACATCTGTTTGTTGACGGTTTTTCCTAGTTACGGAGGATTTTTTCAATCTAGTGTGCATTACAAATTTGTTCTGCATTTCAATCTCTCCCTATCTCGATGGTCCCTCCAATATCGAGATGTAGAGAGTCGACTGTATATGAATGCGGAACAAATCTTATATTTTGACGTTTTTCGATGAGGAAATGTGAATTACTTAAAAGGTGACCCATCTTGTCCCGCACTTTTTCACGGCGCAAAATCGATCGCTTTTTAAAACTGCTTGTTTAACATCATATTTTGTATTTAATGAACTTTTTATCGACTTCAAGCATAGCTAACTAGTATATTAGCCATTAGCCTTTTTACTCGGAATTAGCGCAATATGGGGAAAAAGTTAGTGTACGTTATATCGAAGCACAAAAAACGAAATTACTTTTTCGTAAAAACTCATGTTTTTCATTATTGGATTTGTGAATTTCACTAAAATCATTGTTTGGGGTTAATTTCACGTCGAATACGTCAACACTAGCATAAAAAATATTAAATTTTTCTCTGCTTCGATATAACGTACACTTCGATATAACGTACAAAGAGAAAAGTTTTTTGTACGTTATATCGAAGAATACCTGTATTTGGATTTTGAACTTTTTTTTTTAAGTTGAACAACAATTTCGACATCCCTAAGGCCTTTGTTCTCTTGTCATGAGGGAGGACATTTTGTCGGTCAAACTCTTTCCGTATAGTACGGAAAATTTTGAGGACGAGTACCCTGGCTCCGATCCATACTAACTATGGTACATATATAAGATTGCATTTGTATATATCATACAAAAATTGAACTTTGGCTCCGCAAAGCGTTAAACGCAATTGAGCCCCAAATCAATGAACTAGATAAAAAAAAGAAAATTTTGAGGCCAATTTTAGGTTCTGGCAAACACTCTATCTGACGAAGAGAACAAACCTGCCAAAAATAGCGTAAATTTCCCTTTGGAATGTGAATACAGCAAAACTGAATCACCTGCCATGGGTGTGCTGTAACCGGGATTAATTGAATAGTTTAACACCGTTGGCGAGTAACGGTAGGGATCATTGTTTCTCACAACACGCACGTTAATCAACGTTCGTTGATTTATGGAAATAATTGAAAAGTCCGGCATGTCCGGCATGTGAGGGATACAAAGTACCAGATTGACAGCACAATGCAATGGTGGTGCGTTCGTCGCCTACTGTGACTGTTCACGGTGAACACGTTGCACCGCTGGCGCTGGTGTTGCTAGCGGGTGCAAATTCCTCCGTGGCCGATTTTAAGCCAGAATGATCCGATACGGCCGGATCCGCGGAATCTAATTTTGCGTTCGCTGCTCGCGCCTAAATTATCGCTTGCCCCGGTGGATTCCTCTGTGTGGCCGTCCATGCAACACCCAGTAGAACGGAAGCTGCAAATTCCTCGCTAATTCTGCAAATGAGAGCATCGCATCGTGTGTGTGCGTTCGTATGTATGTTTGTGCGTGTGTAGGGTAAAAGGGTATAATGCGCCCCACCGGGGCAAGACGCCCCCTTCATTTTCTAGCGATTCAAGCGCTTTTCGCATGCGCGATCGATTAGAAATCTTAAATATTGAAGAATAATTGCCATCAAGCTGGTCCGTTAGTTGATTGGTACAGAAAAGCAATAAAAAATATCAAAAAATCTGAAATCGAAGCTTTTGGCGTAATATTTTACCTCCTGTAAGCTGACTTCATTGTAAACACAGCTAGCTCTGTTCGCTGGGGTTATTTTGCAACGTTTATACAGTTATACACTTAGTAAAAGACCCTCCTAGGATAAGCATGTGGTGGAATTATTCTCTGGGACAATTTTATCACGGGGCTGGACGTTTTTCTTTTGATGGGGCGTATTGCCCCGTTTGTTTTGAAACGGCAAATTTTGGAACGTTTTCGAAAAACGTTTCAAAGCTTCCATAGCCACCTCTCCAAAGGCAAAGTTCGCATGCAACACTTCACTGACTTTAGGAACAACGATTTGCAGTGGACAATAGATGGAATAAGGCGCCAGTTTTAGATATATTGCCATTTCTGCTTAAGGGGGGCATATTATACCTGTTTACCCTAACAATTTCATTACCCTTCCGTCGTCGTCGGTGGTAATCGTTTCGACCCAGTTCGCACGTGGATCCAACGCACAAAGTCCAACGTGGCAAATGTTCCGATGGCAACGCTGACACAGAAACGCAAGGAGCCAATGGACGACCCAACGTACCCTATACGAGTGAATCCTAGAGTGAATCTCATTTCAAATTCAGTTCAGTGCATTTTGTGCTGTGCTGGTAGGTATGTAGCAGCTTTCCCTTCCACCACATACCGGCTACTGTGATCGGATCGGGAAATGCGGTCACAGTGCAGGAGAGTTGTAAAGCATAAAACCGGTTGGTGGTGACACATTCTTCCGGATGCTTCGACGACCGAAAGTCGGACCAGTTCAAGCGAAGAAACTTTGTTTACACTCGGTGCCAAAATGCAAATTTGGCGCTTTCGATCCGATTGATATTGGTGCGGTATGCCCGTCCGGGAAAGTTCTTCAGGGGCGAACAAATTTCTGCTTCGGTCGTTGGCTGCGTCGAGTTGAAGAGGTTTAAAAACACGTGATAGCTTAAAATTCAGTGTTGGCAGTTCTCTTTTGTTTTAATTCAAAATCATATAATTGCCATTCTGTTCTCATAGAGACCTCTATACATAGGACGTTTAAAATCAGCTGTTTTGGGGATCTTTGACAGTTCCCCTATGAAAATGACAGTTTTATGCTTGCAAATTTTCTTTGGAAGTTATACACAATGACCTAAACAAAGCAACACTGTGCAACATTGTCCCGAAGATGGGCAACATCGCGCCCGCATCTGGTTGACAGAAAAGGTAATATTTTCAGCCTTTTGACGATTGTAAGAACGATAAGTGTTATGTCTGGCCTCGCGTCGCGTCTTGTGGATGTCACTTAGTTCTTACGTTAGCACAAACATAAAAAATGAGTGTTTAAACGAACGAAGCCCATGACCCGTTAAAAAGTGACAATTTACACATTTCTCCCACATATTGTCCACATACGTGCGAACATCCTTTGTCTTCTTTTCCAAGAATTCCATTACCTTCCCCCTACATGCAAGACTCATTGGCTGCAACTTAAGTTCCGACCGCAAATTTCCCAGAAATTCCTCCTCGGAAGCGGGAATCGATACCCCAACCCCGCACCCATATGTCGATAAACGTCGATTTCCTTCAATTTGTTGGGTATCAATTTCACGGCTCCCTTCGTCGGCTCGTCCCTATCCTGGCCTAATCATTTGATGTTGTGATGTTGTAAGAGGAGTGGGAGACGATAACAACGTATACCGAAGACGTCACGCCGTGCGGGTGGAAGGTACTACATAGGTGGTACATACATGTCTTACAGTGTCGAACAACAACATGATCGTATTAAGGCGTCACGAACGAACGGTTCGTGGTCGATGGGCGTTTGTCGTCATTGCACGACGGTAATTTTTCCGGGTACATTATGGGTAGACGGAGGGGAACAACCGTGTGTGGGACTGGTAGTCAGCATTACTTATGTTGGAGACACAAGCTCAAACATACTTGAGCATAAATAACTCTCTTACTGGGAAGGAAAGTGTTTCCACTTGACCAACATTATTTTTATTTAAATTGTATTCCGTAGGTATAACAATTGCCAGATTTTCACTTTTCTGGAAGGAATACCTAATATAAATTTGATGCAGAAAAGTGTGAAATAATTTCCGGAATGCAATCCAGGAGATACTGGAAGGCAACTTTGCAAGATTTCAAAAAAAAACTTTAAATCTTTTGAAATGAATTGAAAGCTGAATATAATACCTTTCAATCTGAACATATTTTTTGCCTCAAATTGATCAAAATCGTATTATAAGCGAGTATATGGGGCAATCTCCCTAAATTTCACATTTTTCACAGAGAAATATTATTTTTTCGACTTGAAAAATACAACTGAAAAATCGACGCAGATTTGAAATACAAGATGTTAGTGAATTGCAGTAAAAATATCTTCTTACGAGTTGTATGAAGTGAGAAACTTTACTAAACAATAGAATACAAATCGATGTCAAATCGCCACTCGTCAGCCTTGTATGGGAAGATAAAAAGATGTCCGCTCTATTGAATTCTTTTCCTAAACAACTCAGGGCATGATTCTACGCATAAAATGATTATCAGCTTATCGAGTTCAAAAATGTTTAAAACTAGTGAAATTAAAGGAAATCCGGAATGAAGCCCTTTGGAAGATTTCCTTAAGGAATCATTAGAAACAAAGAAAACTTGTTGAAGTGACTGCTGCAATCTTGCTGAAGAAATTGTAGTACAAATACTTGTAGGACTTACTTAGAAAATATTTATAGAGTTTGTAAATAAATCCATGAGGATATTCCTGAAGCAATCCTTGTGGGAATTCTAGAAACAATACAGTTACCTTCCGTAACTCGTGCGGTTGGCCACCTCCGTCGGCACCACACTAATGCTGAGTACAAAAAGCAAGATTTTTTTTCAACGTGTTGTACAAAATACAACAGCGCGATCACTCGAGGGTTAAGTAATGCCTGAAGGAATTTTTGGATGAATTTTCGAAGAAATCTTAGGAAAAGTCGTCGAAGCATTCACTGAAAGAGGTCCATTCTTGAAAGCTTTCCTGAACATTCTCTATGGAAAGTTTCCGAAAAATATTTAGAGGAATTCATGAATGACTTTTTGAGAATTTCCTAATGATATCCTTGGAAGGATTCTCAAGAGAATACTTCCCTAAGGTATTCTGAGATGAATTCCTGATGCAATGTATGCATGAATTTCTGTTAGAATCCTCTAAGGACTTCCGGAATAAATCGTTGAAGGAATTTTCGCATACTTGGATAAATTACTGAAGGTAAATATCTTTGATGGTAGTCTTCACGGAATCCCGACTTTGGAATCCTTGGGTATTTTTTTTTTGCAGAAATCTTTCATATACTTCTTCACTGAAACTTCCGAATTGGACCTTCTTTGATACTTACTCTATCGAATAATTCAAAGGATTCGTGTTCTTTAGGTATCCTTAAATAAATTCCTTGGGGGATTTTTGATGCAAAGGAGGAATTGGAAGAAATCCTTGAAGGAATTTCTGGGAAATTTTGAATGGGGAAAATTCAAGTGAATTTCTTGGAGGAAGCCTTTGACGATTTTTTGTAGGAATCCTTGGGAGACTCTCTTCTCTATGGAATACTATGGAATATTTTTTGAACAAATATTTGTGGGCTTACCTGAAGGAAACATTGAAGGAATTCTCGTGGATTTCTTAGATGAATTTCTGAAGACAATTGTAGGAGGAATTCGAGAAGTAAACCTTGCATCTTTTCTGAAGGATTTTTTTTTGCAGATATTTCTGATGCAATCCTTGGATGAAATCCTTGCCTTGACAAATGTCCGAAAAAATCTTGAAAGAATTCCCGGAAACCCAGAAACTCAAGGATTTAGTAAAGCATTTCAAGAAGAAAATTTTGGCAGACTTTCTAAGGAGTTCTTGTAAAAAATTCTGAAGAAATCTAAGAGAGGATTTTGAAGGAATCTGTGGAGTAACTGCAAGTGCAATTCATGGATGAACTTCAAGGTAAATCTCTTTTAGGACTCTTAGAGAAATACCTGAATGTTTGCCTGCATGATCATCGGTGCAAATTGTGTGTGGAAATCTACAAGAAAACTCTCGGAGAGATCCCTGGAGGTACCCCAAGTGAAACACCTGGAAGAACTACATAAGAAATCTGGATCATGAGATGAAAAATCTAAAAAAAATGCACACTAGTACCACGTAGTATGTTGGACTTGCGTACCACACTTTCTATCATTTATTTGCCATTAGCGTATTGTATAAATTTGTGAAGACACGAACTATATTGACAAATAATTTTTATTGTCCTTTACCGGCTATACCAGTTGGCTGGTTTTTCTGAAATAGACGAAAAAACTCAATTTTTTAAGACACAGTGTGCATTTAATTGACAAATTGAGAGATAAATTTGTGAAAAATTTACCATATGCTTTGGTGAGATTCGAACCCACGACTCCGTATCGCTAGTTCGGCGCTTTAACCAACTAAGCCGCAAAATAAGTTGAGATTCTGCGAAATAGAAAGTTAAACTGGATTCGAAGCGACATCATTTGATTAATGCAAGCTCAGTATGCGTTGAGCACTCAACGCGGTGGGACGCTCGACCGACCAACTGTGTTGGAGAGGATGTAACTCATGTAGAACCTAAGGACGAAGTATGTGGTTTTCGAGGTGTTTCTATTGTTTTCTGAAGTTTACTGTGAGATTTCGCACGGAGCACTTCCTGGAACTTCTTTCAGAGACTTTCCCGGTTTTCCCGATTCATTATTCCAGAAAACAGGTTCCTCTCAGAACATTTACCCATTTCTTCCGGAGTTCCTCTCGGGAGTTCGCAGGAGTTCCTCAAAGCATCTGCCCGATGTTGGTCTTGAGTGTCTTGGAAGTTGGAAATTTTTTAAACAATTCCTTTCAGGATTTTTGAAAAAAAAATTCCGAGAGAAGCTTCTTGAAGAACCTCAGGCAAAAATCCGAGGAAGAGCTCCTGAATATGCATTCAAAACAGAAAGTCTGAACGTAAGGAGGTCCAAGAGAAACTTCGGAAAAACCTTTGAGAGAAAATATTGGATGGAAATCTTGAAGAACCCCCAAGAATCTTACGGCAGTCCAGGAGAGAGACTTCTGCGAAAAATTTCGGTAAAAACTCTGGAAGAAATATTGAGAAATCCCTAAGATGAATTTCGCGAGGAACCATGTATCAAGGATTTTTTTATTCCAGGAAAACTTCCGTGAAAAATTCGGGATTAATTTTCAACTATCTGATAATGCAAAAAAAAATACTTTTGTGCTTAAAATTCAACGCGCGTCTCAATAAAAATTTCAAATTAAAAAAAAAGTTCAAAAACCCTACTCGAGCAAGTTATTTGTTTGTGCTGTCCACTGTGTCGAAAACGACATTGGTGGTCTGTGCGTGGTTAATTAATTTGATTTGAATGATATTCACCCAAAAATTATCCAACCAACAACGGGTATCAGTCCCTTTGATCAGTTCATCGACATTATTATAACGTCACGGTGCGGAAGTGCGGTTTTACGTAGTTACGGTAGGCGATCCGTATTTGTGGCCATTCTAGCTCTGCGGTAACAATTATAATCATAGAATAATCGGTTGATTGGATATGTTTGATGGTATGGGAAACATGTATTGTTAAATGCTCAAAATTAAATTTCAAACGTTATGTGGACACGGAGATTGCGTGACTAACAGAAAATGAATGACACGTTTGTCAGCTGGGTTCGACGACAATGAAGAATTTTCTGAATCAAATACATAGTTGGATGTTATTTCCATGCTTCATTTCTTTTGGTATGACTTGTTTTTTTTCTCACATGTACCTATGGCAATCATCATTTATTTGCTCAACAGTGTTGACTGTTGAGTCAACACCACATTTAAGGACAAACGTCTTGAAATCCCTCCTCAACAGTGCATCAGAACTTCAGATGCACAAATCTCAAGAAGCAAGCTTCGAACAACAATACATTTCATTATTCTGTTCTTGCTCACTTGTTATAAGCTTAAAATAAGAAGATCAAGTGCACTGGTTTCGTTTACGAAGAGATTTGTGCGCTTGAAACCGTGAGTAGGTGCCAAAGTCGGCCATTGTGGCGGCCATTTTGGGATTTTAACAAGTCAGTCCTTAAGCTAATACCACAGAGAAACAGACGTAACACTTAGAAATTTTTTTTTATTAAAAAACATAGTCACGAAAACGTAATCGCCCAATGCTAAACGTACTGAATTTGGCCGGGCCACCACTAGATGGCGGTAGTGAGCAAACGTCAAACAGGAGCAAAAGCGATGCAGCGCCGCGAGTGGCCAATCGACCTACTACTGAATATTAGGATCAACCGTTAAAAAGGTGATCGTTGGGATGCAATCAGAGTGTGACGACTGTTTCTCTGTGCTAATACATAATCAACAATAATACGCCACAATACTCGGTTCCATTCTCGGCCACCCAAGTAACCAAAAGTTCAGATAAAAGGATACTTTATAAGCTAAGCAGCTTGTTCGAGGTCGCTCATTAGCCTTCTAAGCAGCTTCATTTTTAAGTAATTTTGGAACTTGAAAGTTCACATAAGCACGCTGGATAGCCTTCTAAGCAGCTTCTGACAAAACTTTGTCAAAATTCATGCAGAAACAAAAATGTGTTTTTTCAGAATCACACCCTGTTGGTGGGGGGTTTGTGATTCACGTCTGGAAATTGCTACTGATAATTATATTCTCACATATGTCGCTGCTATGTAGATTTGAACTGGATCCTCCTGCGTGAAAGCCTGCCGACTTACCGCTGCGCTGCTGAAGACACTTGACAAAGTCAAGCTAACTTCACTACTGTACAAATGTGCAAAACTAGCTGCCGACAGAAAATCGATTCAAGTTAGACTTTACCTGCTGTCCACTCAATCGCAGCTGTAGTACTGTGGTAGAGCGTAGGGCTCTCACGCAGCGACTGTCGGTTCAAATCCGATGGGTGGCATTTTTTTTTTTTGCTCAAGCCTAGTATTCATTGATTTGATACATTCATATTTCTCTTTTATTCGTGTACGCTTAAACAGTTGTTTTCTGTAAAAGAAATAAATTTAATCTCCATTGAAACACAATGCTACTGGACTGAATTTCTATGAACTTGAAAGTTCCGACATAGCATCTTAAGCAGCTTTGAAGTTCCGCGAAGTTTAGATAAAGTTCCGAATGGAACTTTCTGGCTGCTTAAGAGGCTAACAATTAGCCTTGCCGGAACTTGTGACCCAAGTTCCAGCAAGGCACATCGTTAGCCTCTTAACCTTTTGGAGCCGATTTGTTTCGCCGCCTTCGACGCAGCCTCGCTGGTGTCGAACACGTTTGTTATGCTCGGTTTCATCGCCGGGGTCATATATGACCCCTCCGGCTCCAAAGGGTTAAGCAGCCAGAAAGTTCCGTTTGGAACTTTATCTGAACTTCGCGGAACTTGAAAGTGCATTTTGTCATGGGAAGCGGAGCTTTTGGTTACTTGGGCATGCTCACCAATGATCGCCAGATCACGCTCCACTTTGTCCACCCATCGTTCTCTCACACCTTCTTCTCATACCAATCAGATCGGTATTTGTTTGACAGAGTTGATATCCGGCATTCTTGAAACATGCCCTACCCACAGTGCAGCGCGATCGTGGTTCATCCTTTTTCGTCACACACCGTGCTCTTGCATACCGTCGTATGTCGTCTAGCACAACCTAGACGGATTCGATCGCATTCGCATTACACCTTCCAGAGCGATGTTGAATAGTAGGCATGAGAGTCCGTCACCTTGTCGCTTTCCCCGATAAGATTCGAATGAGCTGGATAAATAGTTCAGCTGAATCCCTACGCAGTTTTTACTGTCGTATGCCGACTTGGCTTGATGAATAGGTGACGCGTTGGGGCCTGGTATTCATGGCGTTTCTGAAGGATTTACTGCACGGTAAAGATCTGGTCCAATGTCGACCGGCGTCGATGAAGCCATAACTTTCCATGAACTCATTCGTTTAAGGTGACAGACGTTGGAAGATGATCTGGGATAGCACTTTGTAGGCAGCATTCAAAATAGTGATCGCTCTGAAGTTCTCACATTCCAAATGATCGCCTTTCTTGTGAATGGGGCAGATTACCCCTTCCTTCCACTCCTCCGGTAACTCGGCACCAACATTTCAAAAGGGCGTAACTGCATTTGGAAGTAATACCTTCTTTCAAAGCTGTAGGTTGTACTGCCTCCCTTACACTCAAACCACCGTGGTTGTCGGAAAGAGGAGAGTTTTTCCCATCTGGTACTTGTTGTGAAAAACATGGAAATCATAACACATGATCCACAGCTTTAAAAGAAGGCGATGATTTCAAAAGCAGTTACGCCCTTTTGAAATGCTGGTGTCGAACTGTTCGGTTTCCCAGATCCTGACTATCAGCCGATGCAGACAGGTGGCCAACTTTTCTGGGCCCATCTTGATGAGTTCAGCTGCGATACCATCCTTGCCAGGTGCTTTGTTGGTTTGAGCTTAAGAATGGCATCCTTAACTTCCCTCAGCGTGTGAGTTGGTACATTTCCGTCCTCCGCTGCACTGGCGTCGTCGTTTCCTCCGTTGCCGTGGACTCCCGTGCCTACGTTCTCCACGCCATTCAGGTGCTGATCGAAGTGTTGCTTCCACCTTTCGATCACCTCACTGTGATATCGAGATACGACATAGGTGGCCATGAGTATAGGTGGCGTAGAGAGAGTGAGTTGCGAGGACACGATGAAGTGACAGTTGTGAATATAAAGTATAATAATGGAAAATCCATCCTTTACCGTTTTAATTAAACTCCGAATTGACCAGATATCACATTGGCGACGAGGATGAAAACAGGAATAATTGAAGTGCATAAAAGTTCTGTGATTAAATGTGAAGGGAAGAAATTCGTGGAAAGTGAACTGTTCTACAAACAACAGTTGTGTGGGAGGAAATTTCCGTTGACATGCACTTTTCAAGATGAGAAAGTGTATGCCATGTATGCTAGAAGATCGCATTAAAGGATCAACGGGCAATTTTTGAAAGAAGCTGGTAATTTTTGTATTTTACGGAGGTATGTACAAGTAGTAGTTTTCAAAGATTTGCGCTACGCGTTGGACCTGCTATGACTAGCGTACGAAAAGACATTTTTATGACTTCTGATACTAGTGCCGAACGGTAAACCAAGTGTAATTGACATAATTGGATGGCAGTCAAAGGAGAACTGTGGCAATAATTATTAGAATCATTTGAGTAGTTATAATATCTCAGTGTTTGTAAATCCATACAGGTTGGTCAATCGAGAAAAGTCTTCGAAATTGCGTAATATTTTGTTAGTCGAATACGCAGTAAGGAACATTTTCATTTGTAAATGAGCCATAGCCTTCATTACGCTTATTCCAACATTTTTTATGTGAACGTGAAGCGGATAGTTTAATTGATTGTGCATCACTGCTCAGAACAGCAGACTTTGTTCTCAGAAAAATTGTTACTTTTCCTAAAAACCCAGATTAATCCACCTAGTGGTGATAGTGCCTTTCTCGTCGAATATGTACTCATGAACTTTTCGTCGACGTTAGCCAAAATGTTCCTGAATCCTGAAAACACTTCATATAGAAAAGCAACAATTTTAACAAAGCCATCATCGATTTTCGAAACTTATTAATGATACATATTCCGATGTTATGTTCAACAGCAAAACAGAGCTGAAAAATATCAGACCTCTCAGTTGACTGCTTGACCACCTCAACCCTAGTCGTGTATTGGGGTCATTATGACCCCATTCCATTTACTACGGCAGCTAATGCATGAAGAAGGTAAACAATCACAGATCACTTTGTGATCTTCGCCAATGTTTATTTCAGCACACTTTAGGCTATATTTTATTATCATTGGTAACATGATTCATGTAAAATTTCACCTTTTCCACGAGAAAAATGCATTCAAATTCTTGAATTTCATTTCCATTCAAATTTCAATCGCAATAAGAAAAGTGAGGGCTCAACCAGCCGCATCCAAATTGTGAGCAGTAATTTCAAAAGCATAAGGAGATTGAAGATTGAAAAACTGTATAAGGTGTTTATGCGATTAAATTATATTTTTTCCATAAAACGTTGATCCATCTTACTATACATTTACACCGCAGGAATCTGAAATGGTGTGATTTGAAGAGATCGATTTGGTCACGATTTTGTTCTCTTGCATACATAATCTTATAATCTTACCCAACGTTCACATGCTATCAAAAAAGCCACAATTTGATTTTTCGCTTTGACATTTATTTTGTTCACCTTTATAATTCCGCTATTTGATGTGCAGCTTGCATCGGTTTTGTTAAATTTTGCGTTTGACCACTTCCGGCGGGACACCTGCAACCGATTCCGGTGGTCTCAAATATTGTCTGGGACAGGTTTTTGTCAACTGAAAAGCCGAAATTGAATGTGATCTGAGTCTATTTTCTTGCCAATTGTTCGGCAAATTTTAAAAAAAGCCACGATTTTATGTATCGCATGCATGATTTTGGTTCACTTCTATTAAATCTCTTCCGATGGAACACCCGCAACCGATTCCGAAATATTATTACAAGTTCTAGATGTGGCCTGAGACTATTTTCTTGTTGACCGTTCATTAGATTATCAAAAACGCCGCTTTCTATATTTTACCACTTCCGACGCGTTACTCGTCTTGTCACCAGTTCTGGAACACTACCGGTTCTCCCAAATATGGTCTGAGATTATTCGTTGGTTAACCGTTTATCTTGTTACTGAAAAAGTCATTGAAATCTCGCATGTATTGGTTGTCTTTTACATTTGACCATTTCTGGCGGGACACCCGTAATCGGTTCCGTAACACACTGATATGGCTTGCGTCTATTTTCTTGCAACTGTTCATCATGTTACCCAAAAAGCCGTGATTTGAGCTATCGCATTAATGGGTTTGGTGTCACTTCCGGCCCGGAAACGGTTGCGGAACACTACCGATAGTTTCTTAAATAGTCTGAGCCTATTTGCTTGCTAAAGTTGATTGGGTTATCAAAAAAGCCATGGGTTTGGTTCAATTTTATATTTAGCCGCTTTCGGAGGGAAACCCGGAACTAGTTTTGGCACTACTGACAGTCCATAATGTGGTTTTAGCCCACTTCCTCAATAACCGGTCATCAAGTTGTCGAAAAAGCCGTTATTTGATGTGCCGTATGCAAAAGTTTTGTCAACTTTTATATACGGCCACTTCCGGCGGAGCACCCGGAACCGGTTCCGAAGCACTACCGGTTCAGATATGGTTTGAGACTGTTTTCTTGCTAACTGCTCATCAGGTTATCGAAAATGCCGCAGTTTGATGTGTCGCATGCATGGCTTTGGTTCATTTTTATATTTGGCCACTTCCTGCAGGACACCCGGAACCGGTTCCGGAACAGTACCGGTTGAGATATGGTCTGAGACTGTTTTATTGCTAACTGTTCATCAGGTTATCGAAAATGCCGCAGTTTGATGTGTCGCATGCATGTACTTGGTTCACTTTTATATTTGGTCACTTCCGGCGGGACATCCGGAACCGGTTCTGGAACACTACCGGTTCAGATATGATCTGAAACTGTTTTCTTGCTAACTGCTCATCAGATTATCGAAGATGCCGCAATTTGATGTGTCGCATGCATGGATTTGGTTCGTTTTTATATTTGGCCACTTCCGGCGGGACATCCGGAACCGGTTCTGGAACACTACCGGTTCAGATATGATCTGAAACTGTTTTCTTGCTAACTGCTCATCAGGTTATCGAAAATGCCGCAGTTTGATGTGTCGCATGCATGGATTTGGTTCACTTTTATATTTGGCCACTTCCTGCAGGACACCCGGAACCGGTTCCGGAACAGTACCGGTTGAGATATGGTCTGAGACTGTTTTATTGCTAACTGTTCATCAAGTTATCCAAAATGCCGCAGTTTGATGTGCCGCATGTATGCGTTTGTTACATTTTTATGTATAGCCTCTTCCAAGGATACTGATCCGGAACACGTGAATGGCCATAACTCCGGAACGGCTGGACCGATCCGAACCATTTTCAATAGGAAACAATGGGACCAGATTCCGCGTCGAATGAACCGTCGACCATTAAAATCGGTTGAGGTTTACTACCAAAAAGTGATGTGAGTTTTTTTTGTACACACACATACACACACACACATACACACACACACACACACACACACACACACACATACACACACACAGACATCACCTCAATTCGTCGAGCTGAGTTGATTGGTATATGTAACTTGACCCTCCGGGCCTTCTATCAAAAAGTCGTTTTTGGAGTGAACATATAGCCTTTCCAGTACACTTAGTGTACGAGAAAGGCAAAAAAGATAAATACTATCTAGAACACGACATAATTTAAAGTAACAAAGAAAAGGAAAAGCCTCCAGTCAGACACATGGACATGGTTTTGAATCACCAACTCGGACATGGAAGGTTGGATTCCCGACTTTTGAGATTATTTCGCCAGCACTGCGAGAAGACGATTTCTTCGATACTTGGAGAAGGCGGTTTTCGCTAAAACTGTGAAAAGGCAGTTTTCGTCAAATCCATGAGATGACGCTTTCGTTAATATTTCCAGCAGGCGGTTTTCGCCAATCCAAAGAAAAGGCGGTTTTCGTTAAAATTGTGAGAAGGCGGTTTCGTCAATATTTTAAGAAGGTGGTTTTTGTCAAATCAATTAAATTTGTTAAAACTACGAGAAGGCGGTTTTCGTCAATACAATGAAAAGGCGGTTTCGTCAATATTTTAAGAAGGCGGTTTTCGTCAAATCAATTAAATTTGTTAAAACTATGAGAAGGCGGTTTTCGTCAAAACTGTGAGAAGGCGGTTTTCGTCATAACAGAGAGAAGGCGGTTTTCGTCAAATCAATGAGATGGCGGTTTCGTCAACACTATGAGAAGGCGGTTTCGTCAATATTTTAAGAAGGCGGTTTTCGTCAAATCAATTAAATTTGTTAAAACTATGAGAAGGCGGTTTTCGTCAAAACTGTGAGAAGGCGGTTTTCGTCATAACAGAGAGAAGGCGGTTTTCGTCAAATCAATGAGATGGCGGTTTCGTCAACACTATGAGAAGGCGGTTTCGTCTACACTATGAGAAGGCGTTTTTCGTCAAATCAATGAGATGGCGATTTCGTCAACACTATGAGAAGGCGGTTTCGTCAATATTTTAAGACGGCGGTTTTCGTCAAATCAATTAAATTTGTTAAAACTGTGAGAAGGCAGTTTTTGTCAAATCAATGAAATGGTGGTGTCGTCAATATTTCCAGAAGGCGGTTTTCGTCAAAACAATAAAAAGGCGGTTTTGGTTGAATCAATTAGAAGGTGGTTTTCGTTAAAATTGTGAGAATGTGGTTTTCGTCAACACAATGAGAAGGCGGTTTCGTCTATATTTGAGGAAGACGGTTTTCGTCAAATCAATTAGATTTGTTAACTAAGAGAAGGCGGTTTTATCAAATCAATGAAATAGCGGTTTCGTCAACACTATGAGAAGGCGGTTTCGTCAATATTTTAAGAAGGCGGTTTTCATCAAATAAATCAAATTTGTTAAAACTGTGAGAAGACGGTTTTCGTCAAATCAATTAGATGGCGATTTCGTCAATACAATGAGAAGGTGATTTCGTCACTATTTTAAGAAGGCGGTTTTAGTCGAATCAATGAAAAAGTGGGATTTGTCAAAACTGTGAGAAGGCGGTTTTCGTCAAATTATAAAATAGCGGTTTCGTCAATACTAAGAGAAGGTTGTTTTCGTCAAATAAATGAGAAAGCGGTTATCATCAAAGTTTTCAGACAACGGGTTTCGAATTCATTGTAAGAAGGCGGCTTCGTCATTACTTTCAGAATGCGAATTTCGCCAAATCAATGAAATGGTAATTTGTCAACACTGTGAAAAGCTAGTTACGTCAAAATTTTTTAACAGTTTCAGAAAATATGGTTGAAAAATATGAATATGAATGAAAAAGCGGCTTTTGCTTTAGAGACGATATCGTCGAGGTGAGAAGGTTAATTTTATGATTACCTAAATGAGGGAAATTCGGTAATATTTTGAGGAAAAGGTATTTGACAACACTTTATGTCGGATTTCGCCAAATTATTGTAAAACCGATTTTTTGGACGATCCCATTAAAACTCCAAAAACGGATTTTTTTCGTTGTTATAGAAAGAACTAATTGATAAAAAAAAAAATAAGAAAAAGTGGATTACATTATGCTCTCAAAAGAATTATGCTCCAATAACTAGAAAAGCTAATATTAAGGTAGGCGGTTCCGCCAGGATTATTGAAGACGTTCTTAAAATGAGAAAACAAACACGATTCCCTTAAAAAAATGATGAAATCTGGAAGTATATATATTATGGTTCTATTGAAATGGTTGTTGGTATCTTGAATAAGTAGAAACCAAATTCATCAAGAAGCCTGTGAACGTTTAGAATAATCAGTATGTGTTTGCTACAACTGTTTTAATGTATGCATGATTTATTCAGGATAGTAGGTATCTTGAATCTGCGGTAATTAAAAAGTTATTTAAAAATTTTTATTGCATATTTCACACAAAAATGCTATTCGGGTTCACTCATAAAAAAGTTTCAGGTTCTGCGATCAGTTTCTAGGTATCTTTTCAAATTATTTCATAATGCATATGCGGTAACAGATAAAACACTTTTCATCGACGTGTGCAGGGCTAGCTATTAAGTTAAAATTCACTAATAAAAAAGTGAAGAATAACTTCATTGAAGGTAAGGAAAATCGATAAGTATTGATTCATTTTGAGAATGAGTGTACCGCAAGATAATGAAAAATGTTTTATACATAAAGGAAATTATTGTATTGTTAATATAAAATTGCTATTTTAAATAGAAAAGATTTACTGATACATAATACAAACTTTTCAAGGTTGACTTTCTAAAAAAAATATGTAACCAATTAAAAAAAAATAAAAATAAAGATTAAAAACAAGTTAGTATTGCCAAAAGCTGTAAAGTCACAATCAGTTATTTGAGTTAAGAGAATTGCATGGAATCAAAGATTAAATCAATTTTCGACTAAGGCTGTTTTGGAATAGGCTGATACGAACTATTCATATTTTCATAAGGCAGCACCAATCAATACTGCAAGTTTTTGAAAGTGGCGTGACAGTATGCACGAGAGATAAGACACATCAGATTTATCGATAGAAAGGTTATAATAACTTCCCAAGTCACAAAAACAAAAATATATTGTCTATGTTGGTTGAGATATATAAAAACTTTGGCAACAATATTCTAGGAGGATTAAATGAATTCTCATTAGATAAAATTGAGATACAATAACAGGATTTTTGAAACTTGATGACATACTACACATATTGCTTGTTTTGTTTCTGTAACGGTTAAAACAGAGATAAAAACTTTATTATCATGAAAACTATTTACTGCGTAAGAATATCGTATTTATTTATCCGTGAAGTAATCGATTTTTAAATGTTTTTGTTTGATTTACTAGAGAGCTATTTTTATTTTCTTTATAGTAGGCAGCACAATAATATTAAAAAAGTTAATCAGATTAGACTTCATTCACATTAAAAAAAACTATTTATCATATAGGAATTGCATATGTTCTGTTTTATTCTCCAAAGTATTGCTGACTAGTCTGTCAAGTTCATTCATATAAAAATTGAATGTTTTAATCCAAATCATTGGGGTCATTATAACGCTAGATAGGGACGCTGAGTGAGCACACCTTCAATTTGATGAGCTTTAGCATTTCTAACATGGATAGTTGTATAAAAAAATAGAAGTACAGTGGACCAATTTAATGTCCGTTTATGTCAGTACGTAATCTTCCATAACCACACTGATAGTTTTAATCTTGGTTTTGATTAGTAAACTTCAATTTATAAGTAAAAATATAAAAACAACAGAAGTGTGATTTCGAATTAAGCTTTGGTTTACATATTCAGAATAAAACATTATAGGCTATTATTTTGTAATAGAAGGTTGTCTCCAATTTACATGTACTAAAAAGGTTTAGGATATGCCGACTATGGAAATGATCTCAAGAAAATGAACTCATCAAGACATTTTCAAGCAATTTCATAGATTTTACCAAGAATGCTTCAATTACAATCTCAATATCTGAGTATCCAAGTCGAGTTACAACCACAAACGCACATTCTCAAACATCTAAAAAAACATGTTGGCACGTTTTTTTCGGTAATGTTATAACTATGACTATGACTATGATTATGGGAGTATAAAGTCTATGGTAATATCTAGGAGCTATTTTGTTAGAGATGATGCCTTAATAATTAGAGGGGGGAGTAGAGTTCAAACAATCCTTACAACTAGATCTTAGCTTTCTACAAAGATGCCAACGAACATGCAGCGCTACACGATGCAAGAAATGGTGACAGCCTTGCATAAAGAAAGATGAAGTATCAATATACGCCATTCTGGTGTGATGGTGCAAATTTTTATATTGGGAAGAGGAGTAGTCGAGAAAGAGATGATACAAAGATCTTAGATGTGCGAGTCAGAAGAGTTCAATGTTATTTTGCTACATTAGTCACATGCATATAATTATAATATACATTAAAAAGATTTATGTATTCATTGCGACCATTTCATGGTAAATTAAAATATTAAGTAAGGGGGGAGTGTCATATCGAGATACGACATAGGTGGCCATGAGTATAGGTGGCGTAGAGAGAGTGAGTTGCGAGGACACGATGAAGTGACAGTTGTGAATATTAAGTATAATAATGGAAAATCCATCCTTTACCGTTTTAATTAAACTCCGAATTGACCAGATATCACACTCACGTCCGTCCGTCAAGAGGCCTCCGTCTTTATCCCTGCACATTTCGGCTCGCGGCACGAAGCCGTTGCGGGATGCGTTGAGCTTCTGATAGAACTTCCGTGTTTGTTGGGAACGGCACAGCAGTTTCATTTCTTTCATTTCTCCGCTTCTTCCAGGCGGCGCTTTTTCTCTCGAAAGAGGCGGGTCTGCTGTTTCCGCTTCTGTTTATAACGTTCCACGTTCTGTCGAGTCCCTTGCTGCAGCATTACCGCCCTCGCTGCTTCCTTCTCCTCCAAAACCGTTCTGCACTCTTCGTCAAACCATTCGTTCCGTCGATTCCGGTCCTCGTACCCGATGGTGCTCTCGGCTGCGTCGTTGATGGCTGCTTTTACTGCACTCCAGCAGTCCTCTAGAGGAGCCTCATCGAGCTCGCCCTCGTCTAGCAACGCGGCCTCGAGATTCTGCGCGTATGCTGAGGCGACATCCGGTTGTTTCATTCGCTCTAGGTTGTACCGTGGTGGTCGCCGGTACCGTACATTGTTGATGACGGAGAGTTTTGGGCGCAGTTTGACCATCACCAGATAGTGGTCGGAGTCGATGTTCGCGCCACGATAGGTCCTGACGTCGATAATGTCGGAGAAGTGCCCTCCGTCAATCAGAACGCTGTCGATACGAAATTCTGTTTGCTGTGGCGATCTCCAGGTGTAACGATAAGGGAGATTGTGTTCGAAAAAGATGCCGTTTCGTTCGTCAGCTGATGAGCGACTTTCCAATCGTCAGTCTGGTTTTCTCCTCCTGGCCTACCTGAGCTATACGCTCACTGGTCTCTGCACGTTGATTATGCTGAAGTTCAAGATTCGGTCCTTGATCCTCAACCTGCACATTCTGTAATCGGGAACCTCTCCTAACATAGCAATCAAAGTGGAAAATATGATGTGTTTGTATCAATTGTTCTTTTGTTGAACCAAATAAATGAGATAAATAACATCATCTAACTGTGGACATAAATCAAAGACAATTCACCCTACTTACGATCCGATGAAGTGGTTCACATTCACAATAGCCGCAGAGGCTCCGTAACAAGAAGGCCGACCAAAGGTTCACCAAACATGATGTCATCGGCAACAAACAACGCCACTTGTTTTTCTCGCCCGAAAACCCAGCACAGATCAAGTAGAAAGAAAACCCATTCCGACTGCCGAACATTTGTAGGCCACAACAAAAACCGAAAACTAAGCAAGCGATAAATTTCCGCTCGTTTCTATATACTTACAGTTGTTGTTGTCTGAGATTTGGCCATGTTGTTGTTTTCATTTCGAGCTTTCGCACTGTCTGCCGGTGGCGGCTGGCTGGTGCGGAGTTGAGATCCGATCCAAGAGTGTGCCAAGTGTGTAAAAAATAGCCACGTGCTCAGCAAAAAACCTCCAAACTCCGAAAGCATGAATCACCCATACCATCCCTTCCAGGTTCTTTGAATAGGACACCGAAATGTATCACAGAGTGGAAACGTTTATCTTGTTGGTCCCCTTTCCTCCGGAGGAGGAGGGTCAAGGCATACTAAGTTTGGTTTGTTAGAAGTGTTTTTCAAGAGTGTCCTGTAGTCCTGTACGATTGTAAGTTTCTATATATTTGTATGAGACAGTTGGAAAAAAACTTGCCAAGTTCATTTGCCTAAATATGAACTTTTATTTTCAATCTTAAGTTTATATGACCGCTCTCTGTTGGCTTCTAGTATCACCAGATCAGCTGCACTTACACAATAAACAATTGGAAACTGATTCAGTCCTGTGGTGAATTTTGGAAGAGCCTAACTGTACCTATCCTGTTTAGAAACAAAAAGTTCTCCAAAAACTATCCTATTTTCAGTGTGAGCGCGTCATTTCACATATGAAAAGAAACCATGTTGACTCAGCCCTGCACTCTTTGTGGGGCTGTGCTAGCAGGGGTCGTACGATGACAAATCTATTCACTGTTTGGTAACATTGCCATACACAATGCCAGATTGTTTGAGGTGCTGCAGCCTTGTCTTGAATGGAAATAACCTTGCTTGTTTGCCGTCTTTGTTGACTTTTCAGTTCCTTTGTGTCTCAGGCTTTGCGTGTTCACATATTGGATTCGATACCGAACTGAACGAATTTGAATCGGAGACATCTGTTCTTTACATCTACGGAACCAATTCGGCAAACACAGAAACCTTTGAGAACAATGTGACATCATAGTAGGCCAGTTACCGTCTGGAAGCAAAAATTGGATTCCAAATTCAGATCTCAAAATGAAATCCGATTCTGTCAACAAGTGAGCTGACAGCAGAAAAAGAATCGTCAATCGGTTTGCCCTTGTCGAACTGTGACAAGCTTTTCATCTGATACCTACTGCAACCGCCAGAATCATCCGGGTTTCCCGTAAAAAAAATCCCAATCAATTACCAATCGAATGTAATCATCATTATTGAAAATCAACGCGAAACGGCTGCCAATTTGGAATTCATTTGTCATGGCTTACTGCATCGTTCGTCAGACAGACGGGTCGGATCGTTTATGGGGTTGGCAGCTTCCACTCCAAAAGGAAATCATGAAATATCGCTAGCGCAGCAACCGCTGAAGTGTGCAATTTTCCTCCTTCGCTTCGGCGTCCAGCGTCATCATCCGACAAATCATGGCCTGCTTTGTACCGGGTTGCTCTCATCTATCAGCAGCGGCTCCATTACGTGCCTGTCATCAATGAGTAGGGGGGTTTGAATTATTCCGAGCTGAGATAAAAAAAAAAGTACAATACCGGGAACCTGCTCGAGCGAACGGTTATCCTCCGATAGTCTATTTTACGAAACGACAACAGTGTTGATATTGATATTAACACTCACGGGCTTGGGCGCAACCTCCTGTCAAATTTTCATTCATGATATGAGCTATCAGCTGATTCGAAACGTCTCGTAAAATGGCTCATTGGAGAATGGTATCTCGAGAAGTATGAGAAGTAACGGATTGAAAAATAATCAACCATGTCCTGGCGATGCGGACGCGCTGTTCTCGGACGGGTCCAAAAGAATTTCGTAGTCGTGCTATTTTCATCTCCCCTAATCGGTATTCCTTTGTCATAATTTCATTTTTCCTCGAAGGACGACCGTCGTCAGCACGGGGATCTATCATCACAGCATATACTTATTGAACAATCGATGTGTTTTTTTTTTCGTTTGCAGCATACAAAGGCTTTTGTACGGGTTTTTTCCGGAACAAGGAACATTACGAAGTATCGAGCACCGTACAACACTGTGGACGGACACATGAACACGTAACGTGCTTGATCTATAAGAAGTGGGGTTGTCATAGTCCTAAATATTTGTCACCGTCACTTGTTTAGTAACTAAGTTTTATATGTGTCTTATCCGTTCATTATGGATAGCAGATTTTATGAACGCACATTCAAGCATTCAAGTCTTCATAGAGCCAGCAAGGGTTCTTTCTTTTCCATCGGGTAACAAAGCCAAACTTCAACTTCACAGGTATCGTAGAACAGATATGTATCTTCGAACAAACTTGAAGTTTCGAGGCATCCCTGAAGCGCCTAGAACGTCGCTGAAAGTGCCTAGAATGCTCCTGAAAACTCTTGGAACGCCCCTGAAACCATATGTTATGCCCCCGGAATTCCCTGGAATGCCCCCAGAAAACCCTTAGAACATCCCTGAGACGCCCCTCAAGCCCATGGAACGCCTCTCGAATCCCCTCCGCACATTAAAGCCCCTGAAATACCCCTGAAGCCCCTCGAAATCTCTGGAACGTCTCGGAAACCCAAGGAAAACTCCTAAAACACACCTGAAACTCGCTTAAACGACCTGGATTACCTATGAAACCTCTTTAAAACCCCTGTAACGCTTCTAGATAACCCCTGAAACCGTTGAGCTGTATAGTACCTTTTTTTCATTATAGACTAATACTACCGTCACACACTACATCATGCTAAATACATTTCTTGCATGAATAATGTATGTCTTGAATGTAGCATATGGTCACATGAATGTGTCACAACGCAAGATTATGGAAGTATGAAATGACAGTTTTGAAATGTAGATCTTGAACTTCACTGGTTCCGAAAACTATGTAAGAGACATACGGACAGCTCGAGAACCGAAAGTGTGAGCTTTTTCTTAGGGACTAATAAAGTTTCAGAGCCGTGACAGGTGCGTTACCCTTTAGTTTCGAAAGGTCTCATGTGCGATACAGGGGTCCGAGGTATTTCAAAAAAATTCTAGCGGATATCATAGGCGTTACTGGTGCATTACAGAGGGGGTTTGGAAGTTCTCAGGTGCGTTACATCGGGTCCAAGAGGGCTTAAGGTAGTTTCAGAGGGTTTCAGAGGCGTTACAGGGTCCAATAGAGTTTCATGGGGGCATTTCAGGATATTTCAGAGGATTTTCAGCAAGTTCCAGACGAGTTACAGAGGCCTTCAGATACGTTTTCGGGACTTTCGGCGTGTCTTACCTGCGTTACAGGGGTCCGACGGAGCTTCATGCGGTTTTCGGAGGTATTTCATGGATTTTCAGCGGGTTTCAGAGGCGTTACAGGCGGCTTCAGGTGTTTTTCCGAGGGTTTCGAAGGGTCTGAATCACAGGTGCGTTGCATGAGGTTCAAAGGCATTTTGTAGGTTTAAGGGGGTTTCGGGTTCACCAAAAATGCCTTGCAGCCCCCAAAAACGCATCTGAAGCCTTTTGTAAGACCACTACAGAGCTCTAACATTCCCTGAAACGCCTCCGAAAACCCTTTAAAACCCCCAGTTGCACTCTTGTAGCGCCCCGAAAAGCCCAAAACACCTTGTTTTTGAAAATGACTATAAAACCATGGTTATCAATTATCTTCACACACCGGAGGTCGCCATCTTGGATTTCAGAATGACGTAGAATATTGGGTTCCACCATCATCTCACTGAGAGAGGTTCGAACATTTCTACATCACACGAGTATTCCATGACTTATCAGACGTGAGCTCAGTTGTGGTCCAAAATCAATGTCCCCATTTAAAAAAAAAGTTACGGTCATCCATGACTGTAGTATGTATTTGATAGTACATTTTGAATCACTACTTGAATCGCCCCTGAAACCTCCTTAGACACCCTGAAATCCCATGGAACATCGTTGGAATTCTCTAAAATGCCCCTGAAAACCTCAGGAAACACTCTTGAATCCACTTGAGCCGCCCTTGAAACCCCCTTGATCACTTCCGAAATCCGTTGTAAACCTCTGGAATACCCCTGCAATAAATAATGAATGAACGTTACACCTAGACCTTTTCTTACGTCCACCGTTAGTTCAGTGAAAACTTCATAATTGATAGAAAAGAATAAAATTATAAACATTTTAGGTTTGCTTTTTACACCAAACCCTCCATATAGGTAACGAGTCAGAACGAGTGCCTAAATAGATTTTTTACCTAAATTGATTCATTACCTAAATGGTTTTGGTTTCAGGGGTATTTTCGGAGAGTTCGAAGGGTCACAGTTGCGTTACATGGGATTCGAGGAGGTTTTATGGGGATTTTGGAGGCATTCAGAAAGCTCCAGAGGATTTTTGACGAGTTTCAGGGGCGTTACGATGGCGTTATGATGGCGTTTTCGGTGGTTTCTGAGAGTATCAGGTGCGTTACATGGGGTCCGAGGTGGTTATAGGGGGATTTGGAAGGCATTTTAGACAGCTTCAGATGATTTTTGGCGTGTTTCAGAGGTATTACTCAGGCGTTACGTAGGCGTTTTCGGGGGTTCCTGAGGATCTTAGGTGCGTAACATGGGGTCCGAGGGGGATTTAGGGGCATTTCAAACAGCTTCAGATGATTTTTGACGAGTTTAAAAGGCGTTACTCAGGCGTTACGTATGCATTTTGGAGGGGGGGGGGGTATCAGGTGCGTTACATGATGTCCTTTAAGGGAGCTTTAAGGGGGATTTCGAGGCGTTTTAGGAAGCTGTAGAGGATTTTTGATGGGTTTCAGAGGCGTTACAAAGACGGGGGTTTCTTAAGTAAGCTTCAGGGAGATATCAGCGGCTTTTTAAGGCATTTCTTAAACGTTTTAGGTGGTTTCAGAAGAGATTCAAGACGTTCCAGACTGTTAACGATTGTAGAACTGATGACCTACACTCAAGGGATCTATTAGAGATTCTTAAACGAACATTGGACTTACCACTTGTCATCGAAAGGTTGCATGAGGCTGTGTATGCATGATTTATATTCAATCATTAAATGATTGCTTAAAGCACACAAGTTATGCATGTAGATTCGATGACTTATGCCAGATGAAAGTTCTTTGGAAACCTTAAACAGTCCCAAACCAACCCCATCCCCCTTTATTACCCCCCTGAGCACGCCATGAACTCCTTTTGATTCCACTTGCAACTTAATGTCCTTAAACCAACCTAAACCCTAATCTAAAGCACTCCAAATGCTCTGAATACAACCAGATTCCATTTAGATAACGTTACCTAAATGGAGGGACCTAAATAGATTTAGATTAGACAACAGACATCCAAGTCCAGTTCCGAAACTATATAATGAATTTAACGGCCATTTGAAATCGGCAACACAAGTGGCAACATCGTGGCGCTGCAATTGGTTAATTTGCCATACTTATTTAATTCACCACTTGAAATGTTTCAATTCACCACTGACTGTGGCAATATGGTGTTTGGCGGCGTTAGTGTTTTCATCGTGTATTGGTTTGCAACCTTACTCAAGTAAAGATTCAAATCCTTACACAACTTTCTGAATGAAATTTGTTCTAGCCTGGATGTCTGTTCTCTGTGCTTGAAGTTCCGAGACATCCCTGAAGCCCCTAGAACGTCGCTGAAAGTGCCTAGTGGAGTGGACCTGGTGTGATGGTTAGAACACTTGACTATCACGCCGAGGACCTGGGATCGAATCCCACTCCCGACAAACTCGCAAAATGTGAGTTCTTCCTTCGGAAGGGAAGTAAAGCGTGGGTCCCGAGATGAACTAGCCTGGGGCTAAAAATCTCGTTAATACAGATAAAAAAAACCGGAAGTGTGAGAAAGTTGGGACACTGATTTTCGGAGTATGTTTTGCAGGCTTTTTTCAGGGCTTCATAGGCTTTCAGGAGCGATACAGTGTGTATTAGCGTGGTTCAAAAAATCGTTTTTGCTCCACACCGCTTATTCGATTCATAACCAGATTCTATGCCTTCTCACAAAATTTGAACTCATTTGGTTGAAAATTGAGAGTGCACAAGCCCTAAAAAGTTTGTATGGGAATTACTATGGGAAAACGATGTTTTTCATTCAATCGACCGTAGTATTTTCCCAAGTGCCCTAGAGCGTTAGTTGACCCTTGTTACGTCTAGGCTACTCTATCAGCTACAACTTTGCTGAAGACTGTATTCAAATCGCATGCCTTATTAATTAGTTATCGATTTTTATCCAGAATCTAAATCTTTACTCATGATGTTTAAACTATTCGGTGGGCATCACTGCATTTTGCAGCGAAACATAGTAGCCATGATTTCAGTGTGCTATCTTTGGCGCCATGTGCAGCAATGTTGCCTGCTTGGAAGCTGGAGGATCACTGTTAAAGTTTGTCCAGTTGGGTACAAATCGATAACTAATTAATGAGGCGTGCGATTTGAATGCGGTCTTCGGCAAAGTTGTAGCTGATAGAGTAGCCTAGACGTAACAAGGGTCAACTAACGCTCTAGGGCACTTGGGAAAATACTACGGTCGATTGAATGAAAAACATCGTTTTCCCATAGTAATTCCCATACAAACTCTGAAGGGCTTCTGCACTCTCAATTTTCAACCAAATGAGTTCAAATTTTGTGAAAAGTCATTGTTGCGAAACTGGCAACCCAGTCAGGGCGAAATCGGAATGAGCGAATCCTTGACAGATCCGAAGAATGACATCAGGAACGTCAGGTGGAGATTTAGGCAAAAAGTACCTAGATGAATCGATGCGATGACGTGGTGATTTCTAGTGCTACGTACAGAATTTATATTCGATGAAAATTGCTGAATTTGTATTTGATATTTGCTGATAATTTTGATATGTGCTCTGGAATAGTGGCAGGTGTGCTTGACACAGGTGTTAGTTAGGTGCATAGATAGAATTAAGATAGATTTCTTGAATTTCAGGTCAATAGCTACCACATATCACCTTCTGAAATCTAACCTACAACTTTGGGTACATAGGAGTGTTTTTTGAGAATTTATAGTTGTCCAGCCAATTCTATAAGTAAGAATTATACCCCTTCCGTCCTAAATTCTTTTGCAATAGTTAACTCAATTATTCATCCATAGTTCGTATAGGCGAAGACAGGACATTGTTGGGAATACGGTTTGATTTTGATGTACGCACTGAAATTGTAAGTGAGCACTTTACCCATTAGCTTGTAGCTAATGCTAACGAGATTCAGCGTCCCATCTCAATATTCCCCAACAGTCATAGAATCTGGTCACGAATCGAATAAGCGGTGTGGAGCAAAAACGATTTTTTGAACCACACTAGTGTGTATGGGGCAAGGGAGCTTCTGTGGGTTTTCGAAAGCATGGCAAGGAACTTCGGAGGATTTTCAGCGGGTTTCAGAAAGATTGACAGGTGCGTTACAGGAGGTCTGAGGGGGTTTCAGGGGGTTTCCGGAGGTAGTTCAGGAAATTTTCAACGGATATCGTATGCGTTGATTTCCCAAATGGGGAAGAACGTGCCTCTGGAGCCGACCTACTGATACTGATGCGTTATTGGTGCGTTACAGGTTGCTTCGGGGGATCCCAGGTGCGTTACGTGAGGTTCTAGGGGCTAAAAGGGGGTTTCAAGAAGTTCCAGAGGAATTTCAGCCCATGAAAGAGGCGCTACTGATACGTTACAGAAGGTTTCGAAGGTTCTCAGGTACATTGCATAGGGTCCAAGTGGGCTTGAGGGGGTCTTCGGAGGTATTTTGGGAAGTTTTAGAGAATTTTTAGCGGGTTTCAAGGGCGTTACAGGTGCGTAACGCCGCTTAATTCCTCCGACATCCCTTGAAATGCCTCCGAAAATCCTCTGAAACCTTTCTGAAAATATCAATTATCAATAATTTCAAGTTTGTTAATGATCTTCGCTATATTTGATTTCAGAACGACGTAGAATATCAGATTTCAGTATTTATTCACCGAGCCAGATTCTAAAAAAAAATATATCGCACGAGTATTCATTCCATGGTTGATTAGACATGGGTTCGATTGCGGACCAATGAATATTGTTCCATTGCTCCATAAGTGGTCCGAAAAAAATGTCTGGGTCATCCATGACTACAGTTTTTGATAAGATACAGCGGGGCAAGTTAAAACGGGTGGGGTAAGGTGTTTCAACTTGCCTCGGTGTACCTAAGTAAATTTTGAATCAATACCTGATTCGCCCCTGAAACCTTCTTAGATACCCTGAAATCCCCTGTAACACCGCTGAAATTCTCTATCCCTCTATCCCTGAAAACCTCAAGAACACACTTGAAACTACTTGAGCCGCCTTTGAAACGCCCTAAAACCCATTGAAGGCCCTTATAATTTCTTGGAACACCCTCGGTATACGTTATAAAACCCTAGCAACGCTCTAAAAGCTCCTTAAATCCTGTAATACTTCTAAAACCCCTGGCACACGCCATGAAACCCCCTGGAATACCGCTGAAGTCCTTGAAACGACACTGAAATCAACCTTGAAACCCCTGAAAATCCTTGGATAAGTGAGAAAGAAGATAGAAAGACACAAAGTAGAAGGAGAGAGACGGGCCAGGGCCAGGACCATCTGCATACGAATTAGAAACGGCATTTACTAGACTATTAAGCCCGTCGAAGCTGCCCTTCTATGCAGGGATGCCATATATACAGATGTATCTGTATTGTACAGATTTTTGAGCACCCATACAGACTTCGTTTTATATGAAATGCAGATTTCTGAGCTAGAGGAGTCATTTTATTTTTGTATGGGATACAGATTTTTCTCCCAAAATTTGTATGGAATACAGATTTTCAAAAAGAGTGATACAGATTTTTCAAAAAAATCATCTGGCATCCCTGCTTCTATGACATCATCGTAATTCCCACAAAAACACACTTATGGTGCAAATTGAATCAAAAATATCTTAAGGTAGGAGTACACAAATTTCTCAAGTGACGCCTTGAGAAAGTTTCCGAGGAAATTTATCAGAAATTCTAATTCAGAATGCCGTCGGAGAGATTT
The DNA here is from genome assembly GCF_035046485.1 of Aedes albopictus. Classification (NCBI taxonomy): domain Eukaryota; kingdom Metazoa; phylum Arthropoda; class Insecta; order Diptera; family Culicidae; genus Aedes; species Aedes albopictus. Next base: position 60,737,272 of record NC_085136.1, read on the forward strand.
CTCCGAGAACTCTTCCAGGAATTCTTCCAGAGATTCCTTTAGGAAACCATAGTTTCCTTTGGAATCTCCCCAAAAGTTTCTAGAGTTGAGCCTAGAAATTAATTTCAAAACATCTTTGTAGCACCTTCCTTGGATTCCTTCCGAAATTGTTCTTTGGAAAGAATCGTCCCGGAGTTCTTTTCAGGAAGTCTTCCTTGGTTTCCTTCTGAAATCTTTTTTCGAACATCCTCCATTAATTTCTTCGGAAATTTCTCCGCTGTTTCTTTCAGAAACCTGGACGAGATGACTTTTAGGAAATCATCCATTTTTGTTTTCAAAAATGTTTTCGGCGATTCCTTTGAAAAATCAAATTTTACAATTCTTGCAGAAATTTCTCCTTGCATTTCTTCAGAAATTCTTACATATTTTTTTTCTGAAGTTTCCTTCAGAAGCTCTTCCTAGAAATAACTCAGAAGATTAATTCAGAAATTCTTTATGATATTTCTCCTTAAATTTTCTCTTGAATTCGTTTATAAAATCTTCTCTTGATTTTTTTCAAATATTCTCAATGGATTTCTTCCAGAAATGCGGTTGTAAACCAACCAAGTTTTTTTCAGAAACTCCTCCATCGGTTTCTCCAGAAATACTTTCTCCAGGGCTTCCTTCAGATATTCCCTCAAAATTTTCTCCAAAACATCCTCCTAGAGTTAGGTACCTTTTCGTGGGCTTCTTTTGAAACATCGCAAGAAATAACTCTAGAAAGCCTTCTGAAAATTTGTTTATTTTACTAGACATATCCGCCTTCTTCAGGGTTTTCCACAGGGATTGCTTCAGAATTTATTTCAAAGATTCTTCATAAACTCTTCAAGAGGTTTCTGAATATCTTCCAGAGATTTTTTCAGAAGTTCGTACAGGTATTCAGAAATACTTCCAACGCATTTCTACGAAGCTTCCTTTGGAAATAGGTTAACCATTTTTTTCTAGGGATCTTTTCAGGAGCTTATCTAGGCATGTCTCTAGGAATTCCTTCAGAAATATGTCCACAGTATGCACCGAGCAAACGTTCAGAAAATCCTTCAAAAATAACATCAAAAGATTCCTAAAGTTTTTTTTCTCAAAATTCCTCAACAAAATTTCTGGAAATTTTACTAAGGTTTTCTCGAGGAGTTTCTTCAAATATTTCTCCAGGAAGTTATGCACATTTTTTCCTGGGATTTGATCAAGAGTTTCCGTTGGACTTCTTCACAGTTATTCCTCTAGAGATTCATTTAAGAGAACTTCTGAGATGATTACATTGATTCTAATGAAAATTTCTTCCACAAGTCCGTTATGGATTCATTCAACAATTTCTGCTCGGATTCTTTCTGAAGTTCCTCCTAAAATATCTCCAGAACTTTTATTCAGAACTCTATTTTTTTCAGAAATTTCAGCAAGAGATTCTATCTTTCTTCTTCCATGTAGTTTTTCAGAAATTCTTCAAAAACTTCTTAATAAATCCCTCAGAGATTATTTCGGAAAAACTTCAAAGAATTGTTCCAAAAATGCCTTAATTCAGGGATCTTTTTAAAAATTGCCTCTGCGATTCCGGCAGTAATAGATTCTGGGATTCAATCTGCAGGAATTGTTTCAGAAAATCTTCAGAGATTTTTTTCAGAAGTTTTTTTCAGAAGAAACCTCTTTAATTCTTAAAAAAAATCAGGAGAAGCTTATCCGGGAACTCTGTGTGTCATTTTTTAGAAAAAAATATTTGAGAGTTTCTCCAAATATTTCTCCACGAAGTTTTTCAGAAATTTCACTCTGGAATACCTTCAAGAATTTCCCTGAGACATCTTCAATTATTCCTCCTCGAGAGTACTTCTGAGGTTTTTACTTCGATTCAACTGGAAATTTTTACAGAAAAACCTTACGGGATTCTTTCGGAAATTTCTGATCGGACTCCTTCTGAAATTCCTTCAAAAATACCCCCTAGAGGCTTTTCCAGAATTGTAGAGATTTCTTCAGCAATTTCAGCAAGCGATTTTTTGAAAAGTTTTTTCTTTGAATTACTTACAAATTCTTCTAAAAATTTCTTTTAAATCTTACAGAGATTTTTTCGGAAATTCTTCCACGATTTCTTCCAAAAATATATTTTGAAACTTATTCAGGATTCTTCATAGAAAGTGCTTCTGTGACATGAATATTGTAGATTCCAGCAGAAATTGTTTCAGGGATTCTTCTTTCGGGATTTTTTTACTGAAAGTTTTTCCAGAAATTGCACAAAACACTGGAAGAATTCTTGAAAGAACTCCTTAAGAATGTTTAAAAAATCCCTAGAAAAATTTAAAATTGTTTTCCACAAATTTTTCCACTGTTGAAGTAAATCGGTTGGAAAAATCGGAAAAATTATTTCGGCAATCCGGGAAAATTCTAAAAAAATATTTTTGGAAGAGAATATTTTGAGAAATTTTCAAGATATGTATTTTCTCCGTTCCTTAGTTATGACCATACTTTAACTGTCGTGACCGATGGGGGAATTCCGTGAAAAAAAATTTTGGTTGATTTTGAGACTGAACCACACATCAACATCGTTGTGCCCTCTTCTACCATAGATAGAGTAAAAAGCGAAAGCAGCACATGGGCTGAATAATTTCTGAAGGAATCCATGAAGCAGATTTGGAAGGAATCCAGAGAAAATTCCTTAAAAGAATCCTTGGACAAAATCATGGAGGAATCTCAGAAAGAATTTCTGGAGGAATCACCAGAGAAATTTCTAATCCTCGGAAAATTTCTCAAGGGAACTTCGGAAGAATTGTTTAGGATTTTCAAAATAAATCCTAAGAGAAACTTTTAAAGGAATTCTGAAATTTAGATTTTCTGGCGGACCTGCTAAAAACATTTTTGAAAGAATCCATGGATGATTTCTTGAAAGACTCCCGCATGGATTTCTGAAAGAAACTATGGAGGAATTTCTGAAAAAGTTCATGGAAGGAAATTCTTGAGATATTTTTGAAACAGTTCATGGTAGATATACTAGAAGAACTTTCACAAAGAAACCATGAAAGACATCTTTAAAAGCATCCCTGGAGGATTTTCAGAACATCTTAGGGAATCCATTTCGAAGGAGCTCTTGAAATATCTTCTGGGGTAATCTTTAAAAACTTTTGGAGAAATTCTAAAGTTATCCATGATTTCCTAAAAGAATTCTCCGAGAAATCTCTCTGAAAGAATTTTAGGGAGAATTTCTTGAAAATTCTCTGGAAGATCTTCACCCGACAAACGAGAGAGAGAGAAACCCGGACGAGAAGACTTTTAGGAAATCATCCATTTTTTTTTTCAAAAATGTTTTCGGCGATTCCTTTAAAAAATCAAATTTTACAATTCTTGCAGAAATTTCTTCTTGCATTTCTTCAGAAATTCTTACATATTTTTTTTCTGATGTTTCCTTCAGAAGCTCTTCCAAGAAATAACTCAGGAGATTAATTCAGAAATTCTTTATGAGATTCCTCCTTAAATTTTCCCATGGATTCGTTTATAAAATCTTCTCTGATTTTTTTTTCAAATATTCTCCACGGATTTCTTCCAGAAATTCGGTTGTAAACCAACCAAGTTTTTATTTCAGAAACTCCTCCATCGGTTTCTCCAGAAATACTTCCAGGAGTTCTTTGGGGAATTTCTCCACGGCTTCCTTCAGATATTCCCTCAAAATTTTCTCCAAAAAGTCCTCCTAGAGTTAGGTACCTTTCCGTGGGCTTCTTTTGAAACATCGCAAGAGATAACTCTAGAAATCCTTCTAAAAATTTGTTCATTTCACTATACCCGCCTTCTTCAGTGTTTTCCACAGGGATTGCTTCAGAATTTATTTCAAAGATTCTTCATAAACTCTTCAAGAGGTTTCAGAAAATCTTCCAGAGATTTTTTCAGAAGTTCGTACAGGTATTCAGAAATACTTCCAACGCATTTCTACGAAGCTTCCTTTGGAAATAGGTCAAACATTTTTTTTTCCAAGGGATCTTTTCAGGAGCTTATCTAGGCGTGTCTCTAGGAATTCCTTCAGAAATATGTCCACAGTATGCACCGAGCAGACGTTCAGAAAATCCTTCAAAAATTATATCAAAAGATTGCTAAAGTTTTTTTTTCTTAAAATTCCTCAACAAAATTCCTAGAAATTTCACTAAGGTTTTCTCGAGGAGTTTCTTCAAATATTTCTCCAGGAAGTTTTGCACATTTTTTCCTGGGATTTCATCAAGAGTTTCCGTTGGACTTCTTCACAGTTATTGTATTCCTCTAGAGATTCATTTGAGAGTACTTCTGGAATGATAACATTGATTCTAATGGAAATTAGAATGGATTCTTTCAACAGTGTCTACTCAGATTCTTTCAGAAATTCATCCTCAAATGTGTCTAGAAGTTTTATTCAAAACTCTATTTTTAGGAATTTTAGCAAGAGATTCTTTCTTTCTTTTTCCATGTAGTTTTTCAGAAATTTCTCCAAAAATTTCCTCATAAATCCTACAGAGATTCTTTCGGAAATATTTCCAAGGATTGTTCCAAAAATTCCTTAATAGGTGGATCTTTTTAGAAATTGCCTCTGCGAATCCAGCAGAAATAGCTTCAGGAATTCCTTCGGAAACTTCAGCAGAGATTGCTTTAGAAATTCTTTCATCAAAAATTTTTTCAGAAGTTTTCCCAGAAGTGGCCTAAAGAAACCTCTTTAATTATTAAAAAAAAACAAGAGAAGCTTACACAGGAACTCTGCTTGTTATTCCAAGGAAAATAACTTGAGAGTTTCTCCAAATATTTCTCCAGGAAGTTTTTCAGAAACTTCACTCTAGGATACCTTCAAGAATTTCCTTGAGACTTCTTCAACTGTTCCTCTTCAAGAGTACTTCTGAGATTTTGCTTGGATTCAACTGGAAATTTGTACAGAATAACCTTACGGGGTTCTTTCGGAAACCTCTGATCGGATTTTAGGAAACTTTTGATTCTAAAATTCCTTCAAAAATACCCCCAGAGACTTTTTCAGAATTGTACAGATTTCTTCAGCCATTTCTTGAAAAGTTTCTTCCTGGAGTTTTTCAGAAATTCCTCTAAAATTTTCTTCAAAATCTTAGAGATTTTTTCGGAAATTCCGCCACGATTCCTTCCAAAAATATATTTTTAAAACTTATGAAGGTTAAGAAAATACTTCTGTGACAGGAATATCTATTGGGACTGCTTCGTAGGTTCCTGCAGAAATTGTTTCAGGGATTTTTTTCTGAAAGTTTTCCCAGAAATTGCACAAAAACACTGGAAGAGTTCTTGAAAGTACTCCTTAAAGAATGTTTAAGAAATTCCTAAGGACTTGTGTGAAAGAATCTCTTAAAAATGCCTGGTGTTATCTCTGGAGATTCCCAGAAGAATTTCTTGAAAGTTTTCCAAGGGGATTCCCGGACAAAAAATCCTGAAGCAGTTTTTGACGTTTTTGCTTTCTTGTAGGAGTTTCTGGATAAAGAGGCCATATAGCCATGGTTGTAAATGCGTGAAGTTTCTTAAGATAGATCCTTAATCCTCTAACGGATACCTGGCACAAATAGACTGCTCGGATTCTGTCTGAAATTCTTTCAAAGTATCTCCAAAGATCTTTTTATAATTGTACGTATTTCTTCAGAAATTTCAACATGGGATTTCTTGCTTTTTTCTTCGTTGAAGTTTATCAGAAATTCGTCAATAAATTTCTTCAGAAATTCCTCTTAAACCCTACAGAGACACTTCCGAAAATTCTTCCAAGAAATCCTTACGAAATTAGTTCGGAATTCTTTTACGCAAGTGCCTCTGCATTTCCGGCAGATATATTTCGTGGGATTCCTTCGGATATTTCAGCAGGATTTGTTTCAGGTAAAGCGCAGCTGGTGTGATGGTTAAAGCACCTGACTATCACGCCTAGGACCTAGCATCGAATCACACTCTCGACAAACTCGGATAACTCGTTGATACAGATAAAAAAAGGAATTGTTTCATAAATTCTTTTTTCAATGATTTTTCTGAAATTTTCACAGAAATTGCATACTGGAAGAACTCTTGAAAGAATTTCTTAAGGAGTTTGTGGGAAATCTCTGGAGAATTGTCTAAAGTATTTATTCAAAAAATCCAGGTGTTACCTTTAGATATTCCTAGACGAAATTTTTGAAAATTTTCTAGAGAAATTTCCGGACCAAAATTCCCAAAGCAGTTTCTGGAGGAATTGCTGGTTGAATGACTTGGAGAATACCTGAAGAAATCTCTTGAATTCGTAGAAAAAAATCATGAGAAGCTTCTGGATGAAGTATGAAAGAAATTAAAAAAAAATCCTTACAAAATTCTAGACGGGAATCCTACAAGGAATTTCTGAACGAATAACTTAAAAATGTATGCAGAAAGTACAGACAAAGTTTGTAGTGAACTACTAGTCTAGTCTAGTCTAGTCTAGTCTAGTCTAGTCTAGTCTAGTCTAGTCTAGTCTAGTCTAGTCTAGTCTAGTCTAGTCTAGTCTAGTCTAGTCTAGTCTAGTCTAGTCTAGTCTAGTCTAGTCTAGTCTAGTCTAGTCTAGTCTAGTCTAGTCTAGTCTAGTCTAGTCTAGTCTAGTCTAGTCTAGTCTAGTCTAGTCTAGTCTAGTCTAGTCTAGTCTAGTCTAGTCTAGTCTAGTCTAGTCTAGTCTAGTCTAGTCTAGTCTAGTCTAGTCTAGTCTAGTCTAGTCTAGTCTAGTCTAGTCTAGTCTAGTCTAGTCTAGTCTAGTCTAGTCTAGTCTAGTCTAGTCTAGTCTAGTCTAGTCTAGTCTAGTCTAGTCTAGTCTAGTCTAGTCTAGTCTAGTCTAGTCTAGTCTAGTCTAGTCTAGTCTAGTCTAGTCTAGTCTAGTCTAGTCTAGTCTAGTCTAGTCTAGTCTAGTCTAGTCTAGTCTAGTCTAGTCTAGTCTAGTCTAGTCTAGTCTAGTCTAGTCTAGTCTAGTCTAGTCTAGTCTAGTCTAGTCTAGTCTAGTCTAGTCTAGTCTAGTCTAGTCTAGTCTAGTCTAGTCTAGTCTAGTCTAGTCTAGTCTAGTCTAGTCTAGTCTAGTCTAGTCTAGTCTAGTCTAGTCTAGTCTAGTCTAGTCTAGTCTAGTCTAGTCTAGTCTAGTCTAGTCTAGTCTAGTCTAGTCTAGTCTAGTCTAGTCTAGTCTAGTCTAGTCTAGTCTAGTCTAGTCTAGTCTAGTCTAGTCTAGACGTCTAGACTAGAACCCTGAAATAGTACCTAGAGAGTTTTTTTTTGGAGATCATGCAGATGCAAACAAAAATTCTTGAGGAATTCTTAAGGACAGGGATGGGAACACTCACTTGCGAAGAGTTACACTCACTTGCTGTTTCCTCAGCTCAGAAGCGTGCAATCAAGAAACTATGTATGGACGACTTTTGCCTTTTGGTTTTGTCTAAAAGTTTGCCGAAAAAAGTATGGGTCGCACACGCATATCGAAGCCGTAAGGGAGCTGCGAAGGCAACTCTCCACGAGGTGAATGCAAATTACACTCACCTTGTGGAGAGTCGCTTTCATAGGTCTGTCACGGCTTTGGTATGGGTTTTCGACCCCTACTCTATTTAGCAAACTTTGAGACAAAACCACAAGCCAAAAGTCGCCCATACATCGTTTCTTGATTGCATGCTTCTGAGCTGAGAAAACAGCAAGTGAGTGTAACTCTTCGCAAGTGAGTGTTCCCATCCCTGCTTAAGGACAAACGTCTCTAAATCCCAGGTGAGCATTGTACCAAAACTTCAAATTCTCGAATCTCAAAATATAAACAACAAACAAAGCTGCATTTTTAGTTTGTTCTTGCTCACTTGTCATGAGCCTAAAATAGATAAGAAAATCCAGTGCACTAGTTTAAGCTTTTAGAAAATTGGTGCGCCTAAAACCGCGAATAAGTTCAAAAGTCGGCCATCTTCGGATGCTAACAAGCTTTTCCTTAAGAACATCATCGAAAACCAATACGAAAAATGTATATTAAATAAATTTTTGGAAGAATACCTGATAGAACTGGATAACTCTCTGCAGCTATTCATAGAAGAATTTCTTGTAAAATTCTTTGAAAAATACCAAGGAATAGATTCTGGGGAAGTCTGCAGTAACTGTTGTACTAGAAAATTTTCTGAAAGAATTCATGAAGGTATTTGTCAACTATACACAAGGCAAAAAACAACTTCTCTAATAATATGTGATATCCTATCTCATCTGCTGGTATGTCTGCGATAAACAATCGAATCTTTGTTACATTCAAAGATCTCTATTTACTATGCAGTACAGAAACATACAATTAAGATATCTCACGAAAATCCAAACCAAGGAATGTCCTACGCAATGGATCCCTGCCATTTACAACTTTATTTATTCCTTAGAAGAAGATTCAGCACACGTGTCAGAATGTCATTCCGACATGTGAGCGAGAGATATCATTCCACCACCGTCCGGAGAGGGATTCTTTCTTATCCTGCCTTAACTCATATCACTGACTGTATGTTCGTACGTACATATTTGTCCTACGGACGAAACGCATGTTGTACACATGCTGCGGAAGCTTGGGGATGCCGGGACGGCCGGGTTTGTGTTGGTACATGAATTCCCATTATCCCGTCAGTCAATTGTCGTAACCTGTCCCGGTGAGTGGTTCCATCTTCATTTGGATGGGCTTCAGACGGGGAAGTGAACCGGGTTAACGGGTTTACTTCCGAATCGAGTGAAATTTCTTGAAAGTTAACTTGTTTGGGAAATTAACTATAAGGCTTATAGTTATTTGTGTGTTGTAATGATTTAAACTCAAAATACTATAATTTCACTATGAAAATTCGTGTGATTTATTTTGGTTCAAGTTCATAACAGTAACAATAAATATAATATTTATGATTATTTGTACGATACACGGAATCGTTATTTCTTCTTTTTTTTAAACGGGTGATATTCGTCTTGAGTAATTGTTTTTCAAAACCCCAATTTTCACGAAGATTAGAGGATTAAAATTTATCAGAGATTTGAAAAGTTTTTGGAAAATTCCATTGTATCATTTCATAACAGTAGGGCTTTACCATTCCACTAATGGTAACCATATGTACTATGATAACGATAATGTTTCAAATTAGTTTTTCAATTCCTTGTGTGCTGTAGGTTGCTCTCTTTCAGTTGCTTGTACTTTTTGTTTAACATGGACGATTCCACAAACAGTTATTATATTGTCGTTGAAGAAATATTGGAAGCTGTAGCGGATGTAAGAAACCACCGAAAAGTCTGCAAAAACAACCTTAATCAAAGTTGTCATGGGAAAACTCCACCCCTTGATTAGGATCGACAAGATTTGCCCGAACCCTAATGAACGGTTGCGTAGGCAGGCGCTGTCATTCGTGCCTGTAGCAAATCATGACGACTTTGTTGCGAAGAGACTAACTTTTCTTACGTCACACCGCACCGGTTCGCCGGTTGCCATGGGTCGGCTCATTAGCGACTTTCGTCGTCGGTCAACGTGTTAAATCCATCTGTATCCTCCCAGATAAGGTTGTCAATCCACTCATTCACCACTAGCGTGTTGAATGCATGCGTAATAATCAATCATCGAGTGTCGTCAACTGAACAGGCTGTGTGACACGTAGCGAAATAAAAGTCATGACATGCTTCAGTAGCTGATGAACGAAGAAATTCGCCGGAACGAATGCGGAAAGCTACTTTCGTTTACTTCCTACTAGCGTGGTGTGATATTAGAAGTTACCCAGTCAAATGCTAAAACTTATTCGTCAAACCGAAATTCTATAACGAAAACTCCCATAACCATTTATCTTATGGTGCATTACCATAAGTGGTATTGTAATTGTATTGTTTTCATATAGTTTTCGCAGAAATCTCACCATAACATGTACTGTTTTCCACTGCACAATTTCGGCAGGAGTTGAAGCCACGAGCAACTGAGAAGAATTGAAAATTTCCCGTCAAAATTCGTTCACAGAGTGCAAAACCGAAGAAATGGTGAAACACGACATTGGCGGTAGGTACTACCATATTGCTAATTAGCGAAGCACTCGTCAGAAAACAAGAGAAAACTTCGAATGAAAAGTTGATTCGATTCTCAGGCTTCAGGCATACACGACACGTTCGTTGGGGATGGGGATGGATGGGAAAACTTAACGAAGGGTGAAGAATGGCATCTCGGGATGTTAAAGACGTTTTAAAGCCAATTAGCAGCAGTTTGTTCCGCGTTACGCGTTGAGTGATGTGAGTTAAGGGGATTGTGCTTTCTTTTCACTTGTTTGTGGGATCGGAGAAAAACGTGGATTTAAAGTTTGTCTACAAGTGATGCTGAATTGCTTGCATTTTTTTAAATGCTGAATATCATATTATAATGTTCTGTTGAAGCCACCAAGCGAACCACTCAAAACCTTTATAGATATTTGAGTGAAGAATAATAAAGCGAAAAACAATGCGGAACATTCTATAAAATTCAATAGGAATCCAATCATTTTTATAGAATGGTTGACTAAATGTTCTAAAATTTAATGAAAAAATCATTGTCGAGCTTTGAGGACTTCCTATTGAAGTTGTAGATTAAACTTCTGAGGCACAAATAATAGGGATAAACAGCGACATGCAGTCTAGAAGTAATTTCTCGGCCTATTCTGTTTCTTATTTGGTTTATTTCTTTGGTTGTTTCTTATTTTTCGACCCCTAGTTTGAGAAACACTGCTTTAAACTTTTCTTCCTTTAAGTTTAACTAAGTCGTTTCACTATCTACAAAATTATGGTGAGTGGATCTTAACTGGAATCTGATCTGAAATGCTTTGGAAATCTGGTATTTATCTGGGATCTCATTTGAAATCTGGGATCTCATCTCATCTGATATCTTGGATCTCATCTGGAATCTGAGATTTAACCTGGATTCCGAATGAAACCCTACTGGTATCTCATCAGAAATCTGAGATTGGAATATGGATCAATATGCAATCTGGGAACCCATGTTGAACCTGGAATCTCATCTGTGCTTAATCAAAGATCTCATTTCGGTTCTGAGATCTTATCTGGAATCTACTATCTCATAAGTAATGTGACATCTCATCAGGAGTCTGGGTTATTTTCTGATGACTGGGAGTGATGTGGAATATGAAATCTAATCTAGAATCTCTATGAGATTCTACGATGCCATCTGGAATCCTCAATCTCATTTGTAATCTACGATCTGATGTGGGTACTTATCTGGAATCTGCTATCCAATTTGAACTCTGAGATCTCATCAACAAATTTTGTTCTTATCTGGGATCTCATTTGGAATCTTGGATCTCATCTGTAATGTATTCTAAGTTCCATGGAACTATCTGGAATCTGGAAACTCATCTGGAATCACATATAGAGTCTGAGATTTCATTTGAAATGCGGAATTCAAAGCAGTATACATGCTACAGAAGAGTGACGGCAGTAGTGCAAGTTTTGGTTGCACATGAGCTATAGTTAGGTCATTCTAATTAATTGCTAGAATTATTGAATAGTGGTTCGTGAGCAACCAAAACATTCGCAGCCGTGGCTCTTTTGTGACAGATGTGCTAGCTGGGATGGACTCCGGAATCCCATCTGAAGTCTACGATCCCATCTACATAGGAACTGACATCCAATCAAGAATTTGGGATCTCATTCAATACCTGGAAACTTATATTGAATCTGGAACTCCAGATGTTTTAAATCCAATTTGAAATCTTACATCTCATCTGGAATCTGGAATCTGATCTGGATTCTGTGAGCCCATCTGGAATATGGAATACCATCTGACAGTGCTGTCATGTTGAAAGCAGAGATGATTACTCAAAGATTTCAAATTTCAGCGTCCCTTATACTGGTAAGCCCCCATGGAAATAATTTCACTATTGCGCCAAATAAGGAATTATTCCGGAAAACCGCTCTATGCACTATTATTTCATGAAATGTTTCTGTAATTATCGAGGAAGGCACATTCTTCAAGGAATTCCTTTATTGAGTTTATGAAGATTTTAACATTTCAAGAAAATTCTCCAGAATCAGCTCTAGGAACATTGTTAGAAATTTCTCCAGTTTTTTTGTTTCAGGTTTTATAAAAAAAAATCGGAATGCACAGTTAGAAGATTCTCGCAGAATTCCACTAAAGGTTCCTCTTAGTATCCATTCGGAATGCATCCCTGTCTAAACATTTCTTTGAAAAATTCTCCAGAGCTTCTTTCGGGAATTCCCCCAGGAATTTTCCTTGGGACTTTTTCAGGAGTTTCTCAAGAAATTTCTCAAATTTATCTTGAAACTGGTTCACGGGTTTCCTCAGAAATTCCTTCCGGTCTTCTTCACGGGATTTTTAAGGGCTTCCATGGGAAATACATTCGAGATTTGCTATGCTTGTAATCCTTCATGTATATCTCTAAACATTTCTAAAGAAACTTCAGAATATATTTCTGGAAAGAAATATTATCTGATGTTTTTTTTTTAATTTCCGCAAAAATTCTTCAAAAAATCTTCTGGGAATTTCTTCATGGGATTCTCCAGGATTTCTTCCAAACGTTTCTATAAAGGATGCAAATCCAGGAGATTTTTTTCACAGGGATTCAGAGATTCTTTCAGAAAATCTCCTGGAATTTTATTCCAGAAATAAAGAAATTCTCCCAGATACTATTTCAGAAGTTATTTCTCAAATTTCTTCAGAGTTATTACTCCATTTATTAATTGATTTTCTCGGGCACTTATTCGAAAATTCCTCTAGAAAATGTTCAAGTGATTCTTCTGGAAGCTCCTCCAAGGTTTTTTTTCCAATAGCTCCTTTGCGTATTCCTCCAGGCATTGCTCTGGAGGCCTTCCTTCAGGGATTCTTTCAGATTTTTTTAAAGAATTTTAATGGAATTTTTCAATGAATACTTACAAGTGTTCTACAGTTCTTACAAAAATTCATTCTAATATTTTTTTTCGGAAATTGTTTTGAGATATTTTCTGAGAATTCCTTCAGAATCACCTCAAGGAGTTATTCCAAGAGTTCCTTCAGAATGTCTTGCAGGGATCCTTCAGAAATTTATTGAGAAATTTCTTCAAGAATTCCATCAGTACCTATGTCTGCGATTTGTGCAGACATTTTGTAAGAGATTCCTTCAGAATTACCTCTATCCGTTTTCCATGAATCTCTAAATTTCTAAAGCATTTTTTGTTGAACTTGCTGAGTTCGTCCAGCTGTTTCTCACCTAAGTAACAAATGACTGGTTGCCTGGTAGTCTTTTGAAGGCTATTGAAAACCGTCAGTCTAGTGGACTTAAATATGTCTTTTGGGCATAAACTTTTTCTGATTACACTAGTTTACAGCATTTTTGAACTCGGTAAGCTGATGATCATTTTTGGTGTAGAATCATGCCCTGAGTTCGAAAACGCGAAGGAAAAAAAATACAGTAGAGCGGAAAATTTTTCGACTTTCCATACAAGGTTGATGATTTGAAATCGATTTTTGTTCTATTTTTAAGCAACGTCGCTCACTTCACACACCTCATTCTCCGTAATCAATGCTCCGATTGAGTTGAATTTTTTACTGTAACTCGCCTACATATGATATGTCAAATAAACGTCGAGAAAGAATTTTTAAGTTTGTTTTTTCTTACTGAAAAAAATACATTTGTTCAAAAAAATTAGGGAATTTTGCTAAAATTTAAGAAGATCGTCCCTAAAACTCGCCAATATCTTGAATTTCATCAATCTCTCGCAAAACCTGTATTCAGATGACCGAATGGTATTGTATTCAGCTTTTAATTTATGGAAAAAGATTTAAAATTGGTTGAACAAAACGCAATATATTTGAAGTTTAGTAAATTACATATTTTGAAAAGTTGCAAAACTCGATATTGAGCTAAATCTCAAAAACTGTTCTACTTTAAATTTTTTGAAGGTCGGTTTCGAAATCAGCATTAAATTGTGCTTCAAAAATTTTGGTCGTTGACAGAAGTTCACGACTTTCGTTTTATTTTGTAAACTTGTGTTATTAAGGGCATATCTAAAGGTGTTACATCGGGTATTCTACTACATATTCCAGAGATAATTTCAGAAATTGATTCTAGGAGCATTTGGTATCATTTAAGGGGTGTTTCTAGGGGGTTTCAGGTGAGTTTCAGGGGGTTTATGGAATCTTTTAAATGTTGGATTCTCCAGAGAAAAAAAAAACTGTTTTTGTTTGGTACGTTACGAAATGATCTTTTTATTTGTGCAACTGGCTATGATAGATCGATGGTAAACACTAATGTGATTAAAATTCTACTGTCAAACCTCCTCCAGAACGTAAGTATTCTCCTTTTTTACTCTAAGTACACTGGAAAACTAAAGTTATTGTGATTTGAAGATTTTAAACCATTTCTATAGGATTGTCTTATACATATTAAATATTCAATTGGTTATTTAATTTCGTCTACTTTTTTCCAACAAAAACAATTTTACTGTGCTTCATTATGTTACATTCATTCGCTTTGAAAACAACTATGAAACCTCGTTTAGTGATAACCGGTACTGAAACTACAGTTCTGAAACAAACATTACATCCGTTTATGACACTGAAACTGAACATCCCTTTGGTATCGCACAGAATCATTTCACCAATCGTCAGTAGAACGTTTCGTTTTTCTATTTTCTTGAAGCTTATAACGAATAAATAATGGAGCACTACAAATGCATATTAGAAATATGACATCTATAGCGGAGCACTACAAATGCGTAATAAAATAAGACATCACAAATGGACATACACAACACAGAACATATTTTTTGTCCTGTTACCCCAGTGGATAACAATTTCCAAACCCAGGATGACGAAGTTTCATAATTGTTGTTGGTCCATCAGTCAAATCCTGTATTCGTGTTTTTCTTGGCTGTTTGCCTTTTATTCGAATTAGTTGCTTTCATAACTTGAGTTTTGTCTAGAACTTTTTAATCGTAAGGGGACATCGTGAATCGGGTTTTAATACGAGACGTTAACATTTTGATGGCCCTGTTAGGGAACGATTCCCTTATTTGATAGTTGAATTTTGCCCGAAATGACCTGAATATAGGCTATCAAAAACGAGATTGCTTTTACTCCAGAGCACTATAAATGTACATTAATCTTAAGAACATGTTTACAAGTTTAAATAGCTCATGCAACACAAAAATAAAACTTGTAATGCAACCTTTTTGCCTTTCTCGTACACCAAGGTGTACCGAAAGGCTATATGTTCACTCCAAAAATGAAATTTCGATAGAGCCCCCAGAGGGGCAAGTTTCATATACCAATCGACTCAGCTCGACGAGTTGAGATGATGTCTGTGTGTGTGTATGTGTGTGTGTGTGTGTGTGTGTGTGTGTGTATGTATGTGTGTGTGTATGTGTACAAAAAAAGGTCACCTCACTTTTAGATAGTAAATATCAACCGATTTTAACGATTGACGGCTCATTCGACGCGGAATCTGGTCCCATTGTTTCCTATTGAAAATGGTTCAGATCGGTCCAGCCGTTCCGGAGTTATGGTCATTTAGGTGTTCCGGAACCGGTACCCCTGGAAGGGGCCAGACATGAAAATGCTCCAAACCCATGCATGCGACCCATCAAACCACGGCACGATTATCTGATGAACGGTAAGCAGGAAAATAGTCTCAGACCACATTTGAACCGGTAGTGTTCCGGTACCGGTTCTGGGTGTCCCACCGGAAGTGTCCAAATATAAAAGAGTACCAAACCCATGCATGCGACACATCAAACAGCGGCATTTTCGATAACCTGATGAACGGTTGGCAGAAAATACAATATCAGACCATATCTGAACCATTAGTGTTCCGGAACCGGTTCAGGGTGTCCCACCGGAAGTGGCCAAATATCAAATTGAACATAACTCATGCATGCGACATATCAAACAGCGGCTTTTTCGATAATCCGATGAACGGTTAGCAGGAAAACAGTATCAGAACACATCTGAACCGGTAGTGTTCCGAAACCGGTTCCGGATGTCCCACCGGAAGTGGCCAAATATAAAAGAGTACCAAACCTATGCATGCGACACATCAAACAGCGGCATTTTCAATAATCTGATGAACGGTTGGCAGGAAAACAATATCAGACCATATCTGAACCAGTAGTGTTCCGGAACCGGTCCCGGGGTCCCGATGGATGTGGCCAAATATAAAAGAGTACCAAACCCATGCATGCGATACAACAAATAACGGCTTTTCTGATAGCCTGATAACTGATTATCAAATAAATAGGTTTGAACCACAGTAGAGACAGCCGGTTGTATTCCGGAATCAGTTTCGGGTGTCTCGCCGGAAATGGCCAAATATAAAAGTGAACCAAACCCATGCATGCGACAAATCAAACAGCGACATTTCCGATAACCTGATGAACGGCAAGCAGGAAAACATTATCAGACCATATCTGAACCAGTAGTTGTTCGGAACCGGTTCCGGGGGTCTTGACCCTCGACGGATGTGGCCAAATATAAAAGAGTACCAAACCCATGCATGCGATACAACAAATAACGGCTTTTATGATAACCTGATGACAGGTTATAGAAGAAATAGGTTAGGACCACATTAGGGACAGCCGGTAGTGCCGTAACCAGTTCCGGGTGTCCCTCCGAATGCAATTATGAACGTTAGCAAGCAAACAGGTTCCGACCGACCGGTGAAAAAAATGTTTTACGCATATGGTCAAATCTCAACCGTTACGTAGTAATTGAACATTACATGTTTTTGACTTTGCTTGCCTCAAGCTGGCTATAACTTGAAAATGGTCAAACTTATCGCATTTGAAAGATTATTAAATTTGCTATCAATAAGATCTTGGAATCAATTGGTTTAGTTAGATAACTAAAGCAAAAAAGCTCGAAAGTAGTGTTTTGCCTTTCTTGCACACTTAGTGTACTAAAAAACTATATGTTCACTCAAAAAACGATTTTTCAAAAAAGGCTCGGTGGATCAAGTCGCATATACCAATCAACTCAGTTCAACGAATTGAGATTATGTCTGTATGTATGTATGAATGTGCGCAAAATAAGTTCTTTCACTTTTAAGGCACTTCTCATTGGCCGATTTTTCGGATTATAGCTTAAATCGAACCAGAATTGTTTGCTATTCAAAATGGTCCAGATCGGCCAAGGCGTTCCGGAGTTATGGCCATTTCAGTGATCCGGACCAGCACCGGTTGAACTGGCCGTATATAAAACTGAACTAGCCCATCATGCGATAAATCAAACTGCGGCAATTTTTATAACCCTTAGCATGGTTGACGAGTTTTGTGCGGAAATCAACACTGGATACCAGAAGCTCCACGATGTTGGCCCAAAATTCAAGATGGCAGCCAAATGTTCAAGGTGGCGGCTCAAAATTCAAGATGGCGGCTGTTTACTAGAGATTTAGGTTCTTAGAGCATGCTATATGGGAATATTTAATATGGAGAAGATGTCTGGACTCATAATATCCAAGATGGCGGTCTGAAATCCAAGATGGTGGCTTCAAATTCAAGATGGCGTCTGTTTTAAGAAGTTAGCCTTAGCTCCTAAACCATGGAAGATGTCCGGAGTAAAAAAAATGTCTACCATAATGTATAAGATACCGATCTAAAATCCAAGATGACGGCTTCAGTTTCAAGATGGCGGCTGTTTGATGGAGATTTAGACTCTAACGGATGTTTTCGGCTCTAAAACCATGCAATATTGGTATATTTGGTATGGGGAAGACTACCAGAGTCCAAAATGGCGATCAGGATATCCAAAATGGTGATATAAAATTAAAGATGGTGGCTCCGAATTCAATATCGCGGCTGTTTAGTGGAGTTTTAGGGCCTGAAACAATGCATTATTGGTATATTTGGTATGGGGGGGGATGTCTGGATTCCAAAAATGGCGACCAGAACATCCAAGATAGCAATCTTTAATCCTAAATGGTGGCTTCAAATTCAAGATAGCGTCTTTTTCTTAAGAGTTTGAGGCTCAAACATTGAAAGTGAGATAAACGATATGATTTCTGGTATCATGAAATGGATTTCTGTTAATTGTATGAAAGTGCGATATACATAAACATTTCGCTTGAGTTTTATTGAAATGGGGTTTCGAAGGCACGAGAAAGGCGCCATCACCGCTAGGTGGATTAATTAGGGTTTTAAGGTATCAGTTTATCATTTTGCTTGCCTAACAATTTACGAAATCATGCAATGACAGGCAATGAATAACAGTAGAAGTGCTCAAAGAGCACTGAATTCGGGACAGGCAGGCCCAATTGGGTTTTTAAATTAAGAAAAATTCAATGATTTTCTATTTATTTTTCTATTTCTTTTTTTGTCTTTCTCGTACACTAAGTGTACTGGAAAGGCTATATGTTCACTCCAAAAATGACTTTTTGATAAAGGGCTCGGAGGGTCGAATCACATATACCAATCGACTCAGCTCGACGAATTGAGGTGATGTCTGTGTGTGTTTTTTTTTTTTCCTTCTAAACCATAGGGGGATAATCTGCTCAACAGACACCCTAACAGAAGGTTAGGGTAGTGTAGGTCTGACAGGCCGTCTTCTACAACAAAAGTAAAATCCAGGACTACTCTCTCCTCGTACCCACTAAACCATTCCTATGGTCGCCAAACCCTACGTCTCTCCGGAACCACCAAGAAGGTATTGCTTCAGAGAGGGGCTAGTGCACATCGCACCCACAAGGTTAGCTGCGTAGCCCGCAGCAACGAACATCGATGACTCGCTTTGGAGAGTCCATCACGGTAGCATGCTGGCGCTTAGCCAGTTTCCCGAGTGATCCTCGCCACTCCCTTTGTCCTCGGAAGGCGGGCAGAGTCAACCCCGCCCGCGCCCTACTGCTGAGCGGACATCAAGAACTGATGCCCACATGCAACCCGATCTGACCTGCCCGCAAAGGAAGGGTATCACTACCCTTCAGGCCCTATCAGATGCATCCGTAGGTTGCTGACGGCAGGGTCTCCACCTGCCCCGACCCTTGCCGGGGACCCCTTTCCAACCGCGGGCTTGGATCCAACCCAGTAGACCGACGCCACGACAGCACCGCTACCGGGACTTCCTCTCCGCGGCCACTTAATCGTTGTAAGGGTCGATCTCGACCGCAGGGCACCGGTATGACCTACGAAGTCGACTCCGAACCCCTGGACCACCTCTTGTACTGCATCTGGACTAGCCATTCTCCGAGTCCACGCGCCACCTCCTCTGTAGCTCCCAGACGATGTGGGTAATAGCCGTTGAAACGGCGTTCCAGCCAAACTCATCCCTACACATCCTCTGGACCAAGTTGTCCGGAGTTGTGTCCTCCCCGCATGTGGCAAGCATGCGGTCACGCATTGTGCGAAAACGCGGGCATACGAACAAAACGTGTTCCGCCGTTTCCTCTAAACCATTGCACACTGGGCATTCGGGAGAATCCGCATGCCCGAAACGGTGTAGATACTGTCGGAAGCAACCATGACCTGTAAGGACCTGTGTCAGGTGGAATGAAACTTCCCCATGGCGCCTATTAATCCAACTATCTACCCTCGGTATCAACCTATAGGTCCACCTTCCTTTGGTGGAACTGTCCCACGCGCGCTGCCATTTGACCATAGAGGCCATCCTGACAGTCCTGCGTATGCCTCTTGTGCCGCGCATTTCGAAGCACTCCATGTCCTCACTGATAAGAATGCTGATAGGCACCATACCAGTAATGACGCAGAGAGCGTCGTGTGACACGGTACGGTACGCGCTCGCAACCCTCAGGCACATAAGCCTGTAAGTACTTTCCAGCTTCCGTCGGTAGCATTTAGTACTTAGCGCGGTGCCCCACGCCGGGCCGCCATACCTAAGTATGGATGTAGCAACACTAGCCAGAAGCTTGCGCTTACTGGCGTACACCGCAGAGCTATTGGACATCATCCGGGACAGTGCCGCAATAGCTGTGGAGGCTCTTTTACAGGCATAATCGACGTGGCTACCGAAGGTAAGCTTATCGTCGATCATCACGCCCAAGTGTTTGACGGAGCGCTTTGACAGGATAGTACAGTTTCCTACACTGATCTCCGTCTGCTGCTCCGACTTCAGGTTGTTAACAACCGTCACCTCTGTCTTGTGGTGAGCCAGCTCCAGTTTCCTGGACCGCATCCACGCCTCCACAACCTTGATCGAGTGGTTGGTAGTCAACTTTACCTCCTCGATCGTTTCACCGTAGACTTCGAGCGTAATGTCGTCGGCAAATCCGACAATCACCACTCCCACTGGATACTCTAACCTCAACACCTCGTCGTACATGACATTCCATAACACCGGACCCAGGATGGAACCTTGCGGGACTCCTGAGGTTATGTGAAAGCACTTCCGACCCACCTCCGTGTCGTAGACTAGTACACGATTCTGAAAGTAACTTCCGAGAATCTTGTACAGGTACTCCGGTATCCCCAGACGCAAGAGCGCATCGGCAATAGCAGACCAGCTAGCGCTATTAAACGCATTCCTTACATCCAGAGTCACTACCGCGCAAAAGCGAATTCCCCTCCTCTTAGGCTCGAGTGCTTTCTCGGCGGTTTTTGTAACCGACAAGATAGCGTCTACGGTGGACCTCCCCTTCCGGAAGCCGTACTGGTTACTCGAAAGACCATTTTCGCCCTCGGTGAACCGCAACATTCTATTGAGGATGATCTTTTCGAGCACCTTCCCCGCCGTGTCAATCAAGCATATTGGTCTATATGCCGACGGGTCTCCGGGTGGTTTCCCCGCCTTTGGCAATAGTACCAGGCTCTGCCTCTTCCAAGCTTCTGGGAAAACTCCCTCGTCCAGGCATTTCTGCATAGCAGACCTGAACATCTCGGGAGCCTCTGCAATAGCTACTTTTAAGGCCAGGTTCGGAACTCCGTCCGGACCTGGGGCCTTACCTACGCTAAGGGACTTAGCTATCCCCGCAAGTTCCACATCGGTGACCCTCTCCTCATCGCCAGCCCCAGTCCCCGGCTGTCCTACGAAAGGAGGCCAAGGACTAGGATCATGACGCGGAAAAAGTCCTCCAATGATCCCCTCCAACATCTCTGGAGATTGCTCTGTAGGAGCCATCACACCTCTCGTCTTGGCCATAACGATCCTGTAGGCATCACCCCACGGGTTCGTATTGGCACTCTGACAGAGACCCTCAAAGCAGGCCTTTTTGCTTGCTCTTATCTCGGTCTTAAGCGCGGCTTTTGCAGCGGCGAACACCACCCGCCGTTCGTTTCGCTCTTCCTCTGATCGTGCTCGCTGCATCCGCCGCCTAGCCCGTAGGCAGGCGCGGCGCAGGTCCGCAATCGCGTCGGTCCACCAGTAAGCCGGTGGCCTCCCATTTCTAGGGTGGACTCGCCTAGGCATGGTCGCATCACACGCACGTGATAGCACCGCTACCAGCTCGTCGCCGTCTAAACCGATTAAGTTTCGCTCACGGCGGAGCGCCTCCCTAAATACCCCTTCGTCGAAGTATGATGTCTTCCACCTGCGAGGGCTTGGCCTTGGCCTAGCCGCCTCTTCTTCTATCCGCTGTCTGCTGTTATTGTAGTCGATACTGTAGCGAACCGCCAGGTGGTCGCTGTGAGTGTAGCCATCATCTACTCTCCAGTTCGAACTACTTGTTAGGCCAGGACTACAAAAGGTCACGTCAATAATTGACTCCGCTCCGTTTCGACTAAAGGTACTCTTGGTACCGACATTAGCCAAGTCGACATCTAAGATGGCCAGTGTTTCTAGCAGGATCTGACCCCGCTGGTTCGTGAAACGGCTTCCCCATTCCACGGCCCAGGCATTAAAGTCGCCCGCTATTACCACCGGCCTTCGCCCTGTTAGCACGGTCGTTAAGCGGTCCAGCATTTGCGTGAACTGCTCGATCGGCCACCGCGGAGGCGCATAACAGCTACAGAAGAAGACCCCGTTTACTTTGGCGACCACGAAGCCCTCATAGGTAGTAGACACCAACTCCTGCACGGGGTATTTACCCGTCGTCCATATCGCCGCCATTTTCCTGGTCCCATCCGAGGCCCAGTTGCCGTTGCCGGCGGGTACTCGGTATGGGTCCGATATGATGGCGATATCCGTCTCCCACTCAGAAACTGCCTGACAAAGCAGTTGCTGAGCCGCATCACAGTGGTTCAGGTTCAGCTGCGTTACCTGCACTGTGATTTGTTGTTCACTGCGGCTTTCTTAAAGGCCGGGCACCCTGGACCACCCATCGCATGTCTGTTTTTCGAGGTTTTCCCGGTACAGATCATGCAGATGGGCGGACTCGTGCAGCTTTGGGCCTTATGACCTTCAGCGCCGCATCGCCTACACAGTTTGCGCCTGTCGGGGCCTTTGCAGTCCCACGACTTGTGTCCTGGTTCCAGACACCTGAAGCAAACCTCTGGTGGCTCGTGGAATGTCAGGTGACATACACTCCAGCCCACCTTTATCCGCCCTACTTTAACGGACTTTTTAACGTCCGCCACAGGTAGCTGAACCAGAGCTATCTGTGTCCCTGCTGGCCCCTTCCGCAGCCTGACGGCTGTGGCGGCCACCTGAACATCGCACTGTTGCCGCAGTGCCGTGACGAGCTCTTCCGCTTCGGTGATCTCGTCTAGGTCTTTGACCTTCAGAGTCGCCTCATGCGTAAGAGCCCTCACCTCCACTCCATCACCAAGGACCTCTTCTGCCAGCCTCTTGTAGGCGGCGCCCTTGTGATCCTTCTCGCGCTTAAGCTCCAGGATCATTTCGCCCGTACGAGTACGTCTGATACTGCGTACGTCGGCTCCAAGACCCTCAAGCTTGGCGTCGCACCTCATCGCCTTCAAGACGTCCGAGTATTTCGACTGTTCGGTCTTGATGACGATAGCGTCACCTTTTTCGCGCCTGGCACCTGCCTTCCTACGCCTTGGCTTGGCGACCTGCACTTCTGCCTGCGGATTCCCCTTCTTCTTCCTCTTCCGCTCTACCTTTGTCCAAGGAAGGTCCTCTCCTTGGATCGCCCTGCTCTGTGGCTGCTGAGGGCCCACCATTGGTCGCAACCCCTTGTTCCCATCATTCCGGGACGGGCCGGCCTTTTCAGGCCCACCCTTCCCAGCTTTCCGGGAACCCTGGCTGGGGTCCGACTTTCCGGCATAACCACCGGCTTTCGGGGTTATTATACGCCTGGCCTTGCGGGCACCGCCAGACAGCTCCTCACCTGACGGCTGCCTCGCCCGCTTCTGCGAATGCTTGTCACGTTTGTCACGAGCATTCGCTTCCACACTCTTCGGACTACCCGCGAAGGAGAAGGCCTCCGTTTGCGTAAGCTTAGACGCTTTCTCCTTTGCGGGTTCCGCCGCTGCCGCAGCCAGCAACGCGACCGCGTGCTCCTGCTTGGCCTCATCAACTGACGCTCTAAGCCGAAGCAAGGCCGTTTTCAGGTCCTTACTTATATTCGACTTAGTTGTCGCGAAGTCAATAATTTTGCCAAGCTGCTGCTCAGCTACCTCCAATGCGGGCCGTCCTTTTCCTGCTACTTGGCTGATGGCCCTCAGCAACCATGCTCCGTCCATAACCTCCGCCGGCTGGCTTGCCGTGGAGTGGACAGGAGCTCCCACGCTTGAGCTGCGTAAGCAGCTTCCAGCACCTGACTCCTCGCTTCTCCTTGTTGGAGACCGCATCAACCCGCTTCTTGCGAAGGGGTTGATCGCACCACTACTACCTGTTGCACTTGATTTCGAAATTTGTTTACTCATATTTGATTCCCACGAGTCGCACGAGAAAGAATGTCCACCACGCCAGAGCTCTGCATTAACGCGGTAAGGGACAGCTTACTGTGGGGGGTGCCCAGGTGCCCCACAGGCTCCGTTAAAGATCGAGCATCTTTTTCACCCCCTCGATCACTCATTCCTCGGCACGGGTCGCTTGACACCTTGAATTGGGGTTAGTAGTCCTATTCTTAGCCGGCAACTACGCGGCTGACTCGCAAGCGGGGGGGTGCGTCAGGCCCCAGGACATCCGTCCCTGCTGCCCCCTGTCTGTGTGTGTGTATGTGTGTATGTGTGTATGTGTGTATGTGTGTGTGTATGTGTGTGTACAAATAAACTCACATCACTTTTTGGCAGTAAACCTCAACCGATTTTAATGACCGATGGTTCATTCGACGCGGAATCTGGTCCCATTGTTTCCTATTGAAAATGGTTCGGATCGGTCCAGCCGTTCCGGAGTTATGGCCATTTAGGTGTTCCAGATCGGTACCCCAGGAAGGGGCCAGATATGAAAATGCAACAAACCCATGCATGCGACCCATCAAACAACTGCATTTTCGATTATCCGATGAACGGGAAGCAGGAAAATAGTCTCAGACTATATTTGAACCGGTAGTGTTCCGGAACCGGTTCCAGGTGTCCCGCCAGAAGTGGCCAAATATAAAAGTGGACATATCCCATGCATGCGACACGTCAAATAGCGGCAATTTCAAAAACCAGTTGAATGGTAAGCAGATAAGTTGTTTCAGACTATATTTGAACCCGTAGTGTTCCAGAACCGGTTCTAGGTGTCCCGCCGGAAGTGGCCAACTAAAAAAGTGAACCAAACCAATGCATGCGACACATCAAACAGTGGATTTTTCGATAACAAGATGAACGGTAAGCAGTAATATAGTTTCAGTCCACATCTGAACCGGTTGTATTCCGGAACCGGTTCCAAGTGTCCCGCTGGAAGTGGTCAATTGAAAAAGTAAACCAAACCCAGGCATGCGACACACCAAATAGCGGCTGTATCGATAATTAGATGAACGGTAGGCAGGAAAATAGTTTCAGACCATATCTGAACCGGTTGTAATCCTGAACCGTTTCCAGGTGTCCCACCGGAAGTAGCCAATTAAAAAAGTGAACCAAACCCAGGCATGCGGCACATCAAATTACGGCTTTTGCGATAACCAGATCAGCGGTAAAAAGGAAAATAGTTTCAGACCATATCTGATCCGGTTGTGTTCCGGAACCGGTTCCAAGTGTCCCGCCAGAAGTGGCCAACTCAAAAAGTGAACGAAACCTATGCATGCGACACATCAGAAAGCGGATTTGTTGATAACCAGATGAACGGTAAACTGGAAAATAGTTTCAGACCATGTCTGACCCGGTTGTGCTCCGGAACTGGTTCCAGGTGTCTCGCTGGAAGTGGTCAATTAAAAAAAGTGGTCCAAACCCAGGCATGCGACACACCACGTAACATTTTCCAGGTGTCCCGCCGGAAGTGGTCAGTTTGAAAAGTGAACCAAACCCATGCATGCGAAATATCAAATCATCAAAAACGTTCGATATTCAGATGAACGGGTAGCAGGAAAATAGTGTCTGACCACACCTAAGATTACCGGCAGTGTTGCAGAATCAGGATTGGATGTATCGCTGAAATTACGAAGGTTAACAAACAATGGATGCAAGCGATACATATGCGTAAAAGAACAAAATCTTGATAAAAACATAAGCGATCTTGTCAAATCACACCATTTTCCTGGGGCGTAATTATACACTAGGGTGGATCAACGTTATATGGGAAAATTTTAATTTTATAGGATCAATCCCCTTTTGCGCCTTAAATTACTGCGCACAATTGGGTTTTTAAATTAAGAAAAATGTATTGATTTTTTTATTTTATACAAAAGAGCACCTTTTTCTGAACCACCATGATTTTTTTCAGATTTTTAGAACTTCATTTTGGTACCTAAAATCGCTTTCGAAGAGATTTTTCGAAATCAACTTTTGACAGCTGGCCAACTGCTTGACAGCTCCGCCCAGTACAAAATGCGACGAGGGGTGATTCGACAAATCGCTCCCATATAAACTTCGAATTGATTTTAAAATAGGTTCCCGGGCACCAAAATACATGAAAATTTGGATTTCGGCTCAGTTTTGCATGCAGATTCTGAATATGGAATTATCTCAACACCGCTAAAGAAGCCAATTTTGATGCAACTGGTTGAGCCCTTGCGCTGTGTAACGCGGTTGAAATTTGAATGGGTTTTATTATGGGAAATTTCACTTGTTTGCACTTTTTTCTTGTTAAATTTCACATGAATCTTATAACCAATGATAATAAAATAAAGGCTAAAGTGTGCAGAAAAAAAATGCTTATATGTCTTGATAATGTTCGTCATCCAGTTCTAGTGAAGGTGGTCAAGCAGTCAACTGAGAGGTTTGATATTTTTCGGCTCTGCTTATACGTTGACATAATACATAACATCGGAATATGAGCCATCAATAAGTTTCCAAATTCGATTATGGCTTTGATAAAGTTCTTGCTTTTCTGAAGAAAGCTGACAAAAATTTCGATTTTCTCCTAAGTCAAGAGGGGTCCCCCTCGGAAATTTTGGTTGGAATTCAACATTTTGAGGAAGGGCACAAATGAATAAACCAATAAATTTTTAAATTTTAAGGTGAAATAAGAGTCCTCCAGAAAATTTCTTAACAAATCTGATGAGTTAAGCGGTTTTGCTTTTTTTTTTGGGTATTTTTTCATCAAATACATTTATTATTTATCAACTCTACCCCTTATTGACGAGTGCGAGCACTGAAAATGATATTCATTCCGTTCTAGAGTATTCTCAGGATTCAAGAACACTTCGGTTTATGGGGACGGAATAATCTTGAGTACATATTCGACGAGAAAGGCACTATCACCACTAGGTGGATTAATCTGGGGTTTTTACCCTTCTTACACCCATAAGAAGGGTATAAATACCGCTTGGAAAACCGACTTTCGATCCGAGGCCCGCAGGGCCGAGTCACATATACCAATTAACTCAGCTCGACGAATTGAGCAAATGTCTGTATGTGCGTGTGTGTGTATGTGTGTGTGTATGTGTGTGTGTATGTATGTTACAAAAAAATGTCACTCACGGTTCTCAGCCGTCTGTTGACCGATTTGAGTTCTCTTGGAAGCAAATGAAAGCTACTACATCCTAGTAGAACGCTATTGAATTTTATTTTGATTGGACGTTCGGTCACCGACGAACCGACGTGACAGTGGTGATTCAAAAGTGTCCCCCCCCAAATTTAACGGTCGACCACCGAAGCGAGCGATCGCTTCTGTCAAATCAGCGCAGACGTGAACCGTTTCCTATATGAACACACGGGGGTTCGGTGTCGAGCTATCAAATCATCGCGAGCCGTTATAGAGGTGGCGATAGTGTTCGGCTATTTTTCATCATGGCGTCGTGGACAACAAATTTGAATTTATTTGTTCTAGCTGTCACGTCGCACACTGTTGCGGATGGCCCAAAAACGTGATCGAAATTGTTTTGACCATGAAAACATGATTTTTGATCTTTGGTGTCTTCGGCAAAGTTTTTCTATAAAATAAGCCCTAATTTATGGAAATATCAGTTTTGAGATCAATCCCCCTAAAAGTGAGAGACGATTTCTATCTTTTTCATTTGTATACCAGAAAAATATGTTTGTTCAGAGAAGTTGTAGACAATTTCACTAGAAACAACTTTGCCGAACATACAAAGTTTCTATCTTTTGATTTATATGTACATTTGAGGCGTTTTTTATGAAGCACCCCTAAAAATCAGTTTTTTGCTTATAACTTTTTCTATGAATTTTTCACGATTTCCAAATGTTCTAGCAAATGTTTTGCCTTATTAAAACGCGTAACTTTTGCGAAGAAAGTATATATCTATCTCTCATATTCATCATGTTATTGGAAATTTCACTTTAAAAAATGCTTATGTTTGACATACCCATTTGTTAACTTTCGCACGTTTTCGCAGACCAGGATTTTCACATTTGAAAATATGGAATGAGTTTTATCTATTGCAAATATAGCCAGTTTTAGCCTGATTTCGCCTGTATATTAAAATTCACATACTAGAAATGACTATCATTATAAAATGTGTTATTGTAAAATGATCAATATGTCAAAAAATGTACTCAGTGCTTTTCTTACATGATTTTTCCACATGAACAAGCAAAAACGTTTTCACATAATCACTTGGAACTGCATCAGATGACTTTCCCATAAAATTTAGGTTTTTTTTTTCAGATAAACAGTGGCTCTCATAGTAGTACGATAAGTCTCTTCCACAAAATAAACGATATTGTTGAATGATCTTGCTAATGCTCATAAAATTTTTCGAGTTCATGTACACTTTGCAGAAATGTAAATTTTCAGAATGTTTAAATAACAGCATCTAATGATTCGATTAAAATTGGGTTTCAATTTGTTTACTTGAAAATTATTACATATCTGTTATTATTAACGCATATCATTGATTAACGTCATCACTTATTTCATGGCTTCCAGTTACTATCTCGTCATATGTTTAGAGCAAAAGGTTGTTCGCATCCTACGTTTATGGTGTTCTTGTTTTTTTTCAGGAAATAGTCCAATATTCCTTATTATGGGATCAGATGTTTCAAGCAGACGATGTAGGAGATCTGTGTTAGTTTAGATTTTTGGAAACTTACGTCTATGATCCTCTCTGTAATTCCTGGTGTCTTTGTTGCGTGACTCTTGTGCTTCCTCGGACAGAAAAACATACATACAGTAACTGGAAGCAATACATTTTATGATGACAGTAATCAATGATATGTGTTAATATTAACAGATAAGTTTCATTTTTCAAGTAAACAAATTAAAAATCAATATTAATCGAAACATCAGTTGTTGTTATTTGAACCTTCTGCAAATTAACATTTTCGCAAAGTGTACATGAACACGAAAAATTTTATGAGCATTAACAAGAGCATATAAAAATATCGATTATTTTGTGGAAGAGACTTATCGTACTACTATGAGAGCCACTGTTCATCTGAAAAAAAACTTAAATTTTATGGGAAAGTCATCTGATGCAGTTCCAAGTGATTCTGTGAAAACGTTTTTGCGTTATCATGTGGGAAAATCATGTAAGAAAAGCACTAAGTACATTTTTTTGATATCTTGATCATTTTACAATAACACATTTTATAATGATAGTCATTTCTAGTATGTGAATTTAAATATGCAGGCGAAATCAGGCTAAAACTGGCTATATTTGCAATAGATAGAACTCGTTCCATACTTTCAAATGTGAAAATCCTGGTCTGCGAAAACGTGCGAAAGTTAACAAATGGGTATGTCAAACATAAGCATTTTTTAAAGTGAAATTTCCAATAACATGATAAATATGAGAGATAGATATATACTTTCTTCGCAAAAGTTACGCGTTTTAATAAGGCAAAACATTTGCTAGAACATTTGGAAATCGTGAAAAATTCATAGAAAAAGTTATAAGCAAAAAACTGATTTTTGGGGGTGCTTCATAAAAAATGCCTCAAATGTACATACAAATCAAAAGATAGAAATTTTGTATGTTTGGCAAAGTTGTTTCTAGTGAAATTGTCTACAACTTCTCTGAACAAACATATTTTTTTGGTATACAAATGAAAAAGATAGAAATCGTTTCTCACTTTTAGGGGGATTGATCACAAAACTGATATTTCCATAAATTAGGGCTTATTTTAAAGAAAAACTTTGCCGAAGACACTAAACATCAAAAATCATGTTTTCATGGTCAAAACAATTTCGATCACGTTTTTGGGCCATCCGCAACAGTGTGCGTCGGTTCGTCGGTGGTTCGGTTACCGAGATATCTTTCAAAGAGTGCTAGGGAGTAGTACAACTTAATTATTTTAGATAATTTTGACTAAGTGTATCACCATAAATTTCTCAGCCGTCTATCAACCGATTTGGGTTCTTAAGGCCCCAAACGAAAGCTACTACATCCTAGTAGAACGCTATTGATTTTTTTTGATTGGACGTTCGGTTACCGCGATATCTTTCAAAGAGTGCTAGGGAGTAGTACAACTTAATTATTTTAGATATTTTTGACAAAGTGTATCACCATAAATTTCTCAGCCGTCTATCAACCGAATCGGGTTCTTAAGGCTCGAAACGAAAGCTACTGCACCCTAGAAGAACGCTTTTGAATTTCATTCCGATTGGACATTTTGTAACCGAGATATCTTTCGGGGAGTACTTTGGAGTAATACAACTTAACTTTTTAAGAGGTCTTTGACGAAATGCTTCATAATAAATGAATCAGCCGTGTGTCAATCGATTTGAGTTTCTCAGCATCAAATGAAAGCTACAGCATCTAAATAGTATGCTATTAAATTTTATGCCGTTTGGACATTTTGTTTCCGAGATATCTTTCCACGAGTACTAAGGAGTAATGAAATTTACGCTTTTGAGAGATTTTTGATAAAATGTATCATAATACATTTCTCAGCCGTTTGTCAACAGTTTTTTTATGATCATATTTGGTTACACAAGTTAGTTATACATAAAAATGCAATTGCATCAAATACATAAAAGCTACTATCTCTTTGTTATATTTGAGCTTAATAAACAGTAGCAAAAATATCACGGAATGTATGTAGGAAAAGCCTTTTTTTTATGACCAAATCTGGTTTCTCAAGTTAGTTCTACATGAAAATGCAAGTGCATCAAATACATAAAAGCTAATATCTCTTTGTAATAGTTGAGCTTAATAAACAGTAGCAAAAATATCACGGAATGTATGTAGGAAAAGCCTTTTTACCCTTCTTACACCCATAAGAAGGGTATAAATACCGCTTGGAAAACCGACTTTCGATCCGAGGCCCGCAGGGCCGAGTCACATATACCAATCAACTCAGCTCGACGAATTGAGCAAATGTCTGTATGTGCGTGTGTGTGTATGTGTGTGTGTATGTGTGTGTGTATGTATGTTACAAAAAAATGTCACTCACGGTTCTCAGCCGTCTGTTGACCGATTTGAGTTCTCTTGGAAGCAAATGAAAGCTACTACATCCTAGTAGAACGCTATTGAATTTTATTTTGATTGGACGTTCGGTTACCGAGATATCTTTCAAAGAGTGCTAGGGAGTAGTACAACTTAATTATTTTAGATATTTTTGACAAAGTGTATCACCATAAATTTCTCAGCCGTCTATCAACCGATTTGGGTTCATAAGGCCCCAAACGAAAGCTACTACATCCTAGTAGAACGCTATTGAATTTTTTTTTTGATTGGACGTTCGGTTACCGCGATATCTTTCAAAGAGTGTTAGGGAGTAGTACAACTTAATTATTTTAGATATTTCTGACAAAGTGTATCACCATAAATTTCTCAGCCGTCTATCAACCGATTCGGGTTCTTAAGGCCCGAAACGAAAGCTACTGCACCCTAGAAGAACGCTTTTGAATTTCATTCCGATTGGACATTTTGTAACCGAGATATCTTTCGGGGAGTACTTTGGAGTAATACAACTTAACTTTTTAAGAGGTCTTTGACAAAATGCTTCATAATAAATGAATCAGCCGTGTGTCAATCGATTTGAGTTCTCTCAGCATCAAATGAAAGCTACAGCATCCAAGTAGTATGCTATTAAATTTCATGCCGTTTGGACCTTTTGTTTCCGAGATATCTTTCCACGAGTACTAAGGAGTAATGAAATTTACGCTTTTGAGAGATTTTTGATAAAATGTATCATAATACATTTCTCAGCCGTTTGTCAACAGAT
Source organism: Aedes albopictus (assembly GCF_035046485.1). Taxonomy (NCBI): domain Eukaryota; kingdom Metazoa; phylum Arthropoda; class Insecta; order Diptera; family Culicidae; genus Aedes; species Aedes albopictus. The sequence goes on from NC_085136.1 coordinate 60,768,712, forward strand.
TTTTACCCTTCTTACACCCATAAGAAGGGTATAAACATCGCTCGAAAAACCGACTTTCAATCCGAGGCCCGGAGGGCCGAGTCTCATATACCAATCAACTCAGCTCGACAAACTGAGCAAATGTCTGTATGTGTGTGTGTGTATGTGTGTATGTGTGTATGTGTGTGTGTGTGTGTGTGTGTGTGTGTGTATGTGCGTTACAAAAAAAAGTCACTCACGTTTCTCAGCCGTCTTTCAACCGATTTGAGTTCTCTTGGAAGCAAATGAAAGCTACTACATTCTAGTAGAACGCTATTGAATTTTTTTTTTCAATTGGACGTTTGGTTACCGAGATATCTCTCGAAGAGTACTTATGAGTCATACATCTAAACTTTTTAAAATTTTTGACCAAGTGTATCATAATACATATTTTGGCCGTCTGTCAACCGATTTCGGTTCTCTTAGCACCAAATGGAAGCTACAGCATCCTAGTAGGTCGCCCAGAAATTTTATTTCGATTGGATATTTGGTTACAGAGATATCTTTCGAAGAGTACTTAGTATTTGTACAACTAAACTTTTTGAAATTTTTGACCAAGTGTATCATAATAAATATCTTAGCCGTCTGTCAACCGATTTTGGTTATCTTGACACCAAATGAAAGCTACAACATTCTAGTAGAACCCTATACAATTTCATTAGGATTGGACATTTGGTTACCGAGATATCTTTCAAAGAGTACTTGGTAGTAATACAGGTTAACCTTTTGAGAGATTTTTGACCAAGGGTACCATAATAAATATCTCTGCCGTCTGTCATCTGATTTGGGTTCTCTAATCACCAAATGAAAGCTACAATATCCTTGTATAAGGCCCTGAAATTTTATTTCGATTCGACATTTGATTACTGAGATATCTTACGAAGAGTATTTCAATATTTTTTTTTTATTATTATATTCACTTGTTACCTTGCATTAGTTTTTGACCAGTCTATGGGAAATTATTGTTCAATAAATAATGCTGACCTCATACAAAGTGTATACTAGCAGGTAATTGTTTTCAACAAAGTTATAAATAACAAATTACAAATAAAAAGAAAATCGGGTTAAGTACGGTTCCTTTGAATTCCACTAAGAATTTGCATTCTTTGACAGATACGTATTTCGACCTCAACTGTAAGGTCGTCTTCAGTGTCTTGTACTTGACTCGACTCGAATCCTTTTTACACCATGACCACGAATACCAAGTACTTCGAAGCTAATTTATTGATTCAAGATTTTTTGGCAGTTAACAAAAGATACTATATTCCAGAATATGTGAGCTTTTTTTTAAAACATTGCATACAAGATTCTAGGAGGTGTCTGGCATTTCTGGTAGTTTAGTCCATGGTCCATGATGCTATTTTGGAAACCAATCCACTAGATGCCAAATCCACAATATTTTATAGAACTTTTGGTCCATCACACAAAATAAATATGTTAAATACAAATAATACAACAATAGTTTTAATAAGTGTAAGAAGGGTTCTGTTCACCATAGGTGGATTAAATCGGGTTTTACAAGTTAAAAACGTACGTATAACACAATAAATAAAACTTGTAATAAGCTGTTGAACGAATCTGTGCGGTTCGATGTGTGGCTCAAAGCTCCTGAATTAAGAAACTAGTCATCGTGAATCTCCTCCTCAAACGCTGCAAAGCAAACGTTATCTCGAAAAATCGTCCTCTTCAATCGCTACCGCAGAACGCATCTTTGGCCTCGTTGTTGCTCTGGAAGATTCAGTCAGAATTTTCTTCATCAACTACACTTTTGCATGCATAACACAAACGCTTGGTTTCCGGTTCTCTGATTTGTTTTGGGAATTCCTTCGTTTTTTGCGGCTTAACCAGCCGAGTGGAAGTTTTACTTAATTCCAAAAGCTAGACTTTACAAATACCGGCCTGAGTAAGAATTGGACAAATTGGAGTGGAATTTGCGAAAAAGTTACTCATCCTCTCGATGAGACTCGAACTCACGACTTCTACTCACTAGACAGGCGCGTTGTCAACTACACCATGAGAAGACCCAATGATGTAGTGACTAACCTCAATTCAAGTTCAACTCGAAATTTTGAGGCTATCTTTTCCACAGGCCGCACTTATTTCGAGTTGAACTTGAATTCAGGTTAGTCACTGCATCTTCGGATCTTCTCGTGGTGTAGTTGGCAACGCGCCTGTCTAGTGAGTGGGAGTTGTGAGTTCGAGTCTCACATACTCAATTTTATTTCCCGAGCTCGGCTGTGCAAATCTCGGTTTCTGAATTTTTACCGAAACTTGGTGCTAGGTTGCTTAGCAACAAGGCATGTTATACTGATTCTCAGCATGTTGAAGCTGAGATATCAAGAAAACATTCAACTAATTACTACTACTCGGCTGTGCAAATCTCGGCATTTGTAAACCGAGATTCGGCATTCTAAATAAAGAGTGCACCAAGAGGACGAGTAACTTTTTCGTAAATTCCACTCCAATTTGTCCATTTCTCACTCACGCCAGTATTTGTAAAGTCTAGCATGAGTACCCTGGCCTCCACCCATCACTAACAAACATGATTGAAAAGTTATTATCTTGTACATAGTATATTATTAAGTGCAAAAAGAGATCTTCGGCTCCGTAAAGCGTTATACGCGATTGAGCCTCAAATAAATAAACTAGATAAAAAAAAATGTAAAGTCTAGCTTGAATCGATGCTGCGATGCTTTCGTATGATTGAGGCAAACATGCTAAGCTGAAAACCGCCTTCATGTCTTTGTTCATCCAACATCCAACATTTTCAATTCTCTCGAATAGCTCTTCAAATTCACCCAGATATTGATGCATGTCACCACCTTGTGCAAGCTCCAGTTTTGTCAACTTTTTAATCAGCGCAACCTTCCCAACCGATGAATCCTTCACATGATAGTGCTTCAGCAGTGTCCAAGCTTCACTTATTGTACCGGCATCCTTGATGATTCTTAGTTGAGCGTCTTCAATCAGGAATCCGATAGTTTTAAGCGCTGTTACCGGATAATACTCGGCAACAATGGAACTTTGGTTCCAAATTGTACATTAAATTAAATAATGAAAATAAATTACTTAAACCAATAAAATTTGATTAATTTTTGGTAGGGAAAGCTAGTTTTTCTTAATTCAGATATTTAAAATAGGATGGCTCCATACACAAAAACACAAACATGCACAAGGCCTTTGAATTATATAATTATTATTAATATTACTAACAGATAGGCATTTAAAACACTATTCACAATTTACACTTAAAATTATTGTACAAAGCTTACTAAATTTACTAACCTAATCATCACCATTCACATCTCATCGGAGAACTATGCGTTTACGTTCTCCCATTTCCGGGAGATGAGCGAGAGCGTCGGGAGAGAGCAGGAAGATCGGAGGGTAGTGCGAGCCTGGGAGATCGTCTGCGAGTCAGTTGCTACGGGACTTTTGAAGAGAACGAACGTTACAGTGATTCTCACGCGCAGTTTTTGCCGATTCCCCCCCAAACGAATACGGGACAAGTTCCGATATAAAATAGAGTCCACCCGGGCAGTTTTGCTGGGCCCGTTCCGCGAGTGAAAATTCTCCAGCTTCGCTGGTAGTAGGTGCAATTCCCGTAGAGGTCTATCAATACGGAAGAGTTAACCCCATCCCCTGCCGGATCGAAGTCGCTTTCCGACCTGGTAGCAGGGGCCACGTTTCCGGAACGATTCCGGGGAAGCCGTCGTTAAGGAATCACCCCAGCCGGCCAGACGACGCCTCGGAACGACCCCATCTGGTCCGGGACGAAGGATCCGGTTTTCCCCGGCCACGTGGTAATCCCCGAAAAGGAGTGTGGCCAAACCCCAATTGATCAACCAAGGCCGGATCGTGCCAGCGAACCTTCTCGGTGCGACGTCCAAAGGATACTCGAGCGGCTAATACCAAGAAATCGCCCGTTAACCAGCCCACGTGGAGACCAGGTGCCGGTAGTTTGCGAGCCCCAAAGCCATTTCGCATGCCACCAGCGGCTGTGGAGTGTACGACCGGAAGTTATTGAGGCCTAGACCCAGCGGGGCCCGGTAGGTACGCCTCCGCTCGTTGAGGATCTGGCCGATGTGGTCCTACCCCCGCCGTAAGCACCAGAAGCATATTACCCGGGGGCGAACGACGATACACCCCCAGAAGTACGACGACAGGCAGCAAGAAGACCAGGCGACAACGTCCAGATGCGGCCAGGGGCTCCATTCAACGGTATTCGATCACGGTGACCAACAGGGCGTACCGGATTTTCCCGCCAAGATCTTCTAGCGTCGAGGTCAACGAGCCTGCGCCTCCCCGGGAGCGCGAATCCCTCCTACGTCCATTGAAACGTCGAATCGTCGTCTGCAGTGTACCAGGTATGCCTCGCAATAGCTCTCTCTCCGCATGAACGTAAACGTTAAAGGGCCCCAACGAAAGCAGCACGGCCGCAACGGGTACCCCTCCTTTCTTCTTCCCCCTCCTTTTCCCCAGTATTGTCCCTCTCCCTATTATGTTAAATAAAAATTAAGACTATAAACATGAATTTCTGAGCGTTTTGTAATTTCTTTCACGCTGAGCCTTAGGTGTATAGTTTGTCCACTGTCTGTTGTTGTCCGATATTGTCCGATGTTGTCCACTTTGAGTGTAGTGAGTCATTCCAAAGTTTGCGTAAGCGCCGACCCGAGGTAAGAGCCTCCCTGAGCTAGCCACAACTTACAGCGCCAACGCGTCGTTCGTTTTCCACTCAATCGTATTTTCCTCATCTGTAGTAGCTTCAGCAGATACGCATAGCTCCACAAACCTTCTCGGGTCAACACCTGACGAGCTCGAATCGTCCGGGTTCGCAGTTGTCGTACATTTATACCCAGCTTTGCGAAATCCTTTTTGAATCTCCTCCTACATGATTGTTCCGACAAAATGTCAAATCACTTTAGCTCCAAACGAGAATTACAACTCAACAAAACACTGTCGTCTGGGCCAATAACCTATTGGATTGTCCAGTGAAAAAAACAGGTTTTGTTGAGTAAGTTACGAGAAAATGTTTTTATGTGCGCAACTGGCTAAAAGTGACAGTTCGATGGTAAACACTAATGTACTTATATTCTAGGCCTACTGTGATTGAAATTCTACTGAAGTTTTTGCCAATCTTTCATTTCGTTTCCAAGGGGTTTCATGGGAATTTCAACTTTATTATGGCGATTTCAAGAGCGTTTCAATGGGATTATAAAGATTTTATTGACTTTTCGAGGCATTTCACTGCCGTTTCAAGAGATTTCAAGGATTATTGAGAAGTGGTCTACGAAAATCCTTGAAGCGCCCCAGAGACCCCCTGGAACCATTATAAATGCTACTGAGCAGAGAAGAGAATTGTCGGACAAGGGAGACGCAAAACAAGCAACAAAGAAGGCGCGGCAATTACTCTTTATCGCAACTGGTAGCAGATAAGGCTTTTTACGGCATCATCAGCATCGGCAGCCATGTTGGATATGAGCCTCAAAATTTCAAAGTGATAATTCTCTGCCACCAAAGCGAATATTCATCCTATATGCTCACTCGCAATGATTGCGATGATACTTTTTCTGCTGCATTGCCGCAAAATTGACAGTTTTTTATCACTTCAAAAACGCGAGGCAAACAATCATTGAAAAGCAAAAAGTCAATGATTCGTTTGAAAACTTAGTGATGCAGCGAGACATCTTATTAGACAGGATTATTGACATAATCCAAAAATTTATGTTGGTGACAAAACAAGAGAAAAATTAGTAGCGTATTTTTCATCTCGTGAATAATCGATGATACCTAACCCAAAATCGAACCTTCAGCTGGGGCCCGTGGCGCAATTAGTCACACATTTGCTTCATAAGCAGATGGTCATGGGTTCGATCCCAGCCCCGGCACTTTCGCCAGTTGCTCTTTTGCCCATATGGCTTAAATAGACCCGGATACTTGGATATTGGCGAACAGAAACTCATAATGGACCCCCAATCGGACTGGAAAAACGAAATAACAACAGCCACACATCAACATCCTCGTGCTCATCACTCTACCATGATTGGGTAGAAAGTGAAAGCAGCGCAACGGCAACCAGTTAGACCTCCACGATGATAAATGATCACTGCCATGCCATGAAAAATAAAATTTTCTCACTCCAGCACTCACGAGAATTCTCATGCACACCTCACGAATAAACAACAAAAGATCTTCTCCGATGCTTATCTTACCTTACCAATCAGACTAAGGCCTGAATGGCCTCTGCTGTACATAGTAGCCGTCTCCATTCCACTCGGTCCATGGCTGTTTGTCTCCAGTTTCGCACTCTGCGTAGGGTCCGCAGATCGTCCTCCACTTGATCGACCCACCTCTCGCTGCGCTCCACGTCTTCTTGTACCGGTCGGATGACTCTCGAGAACCATTTTAGTCGGGTTGCTATCCGACATCCTGATGACGTGACCCGCCCACCGTAGCCTCCCGATTTTCGCGGTGTGGACGATGGTTGGTTCTCTCAGCAGATGATGCTGCTTGTGGTTCGTCGCCTTCTCCAAGTCCCGTCTTCCAACTGCACTCCGCCCGAGAAGGTACGTAGCACCTTTCGTCCGTAAACTCCAAGGGCGCGTTGGTCCTCTGCACGTAGAGCCCATGCTTCGTGCCCATAGAGACCCACCGGTCTAATCAGCGTTTTGTAGATAGTTAACTTCGTGTGACGGCGAACTTTGTTCGATCGTAGAGTTCTGCGGAGTCCCCAAAGTAAGCTCGATTTCCTGCCACAATGCGAGATGCGAGATTCGAAGGGACTCGAGAGTGTCCCTGAACTACGCATATCACTCGATCCATCGTCGCCTTGATCAATCGTATCTGTTTATCCGGGAAGCTGGTCTCGATCGATTTAATCATAAGCCGATTTAAAATCGATGAACAAGCGATGTGTGGGCTTGTTGTATTCGCGGCATTTCTGCTACATATGGCGGTAACGCTCAGTAGTGTGATCGCGCGATAGTTCCCGCAATCCAACTTGTCGCCCTTTCGCCCTTCCAAATCTTGGTAATGACCCAGTGTAGTGCTCTGTCTATTACCTAGTCTTCAATCGGGTTCAGTAACCGTTTTTATTTATGCATAGGAGATATGACTACTGTTACAGAGTGCAGATCTAAGGTTTTTAACTCCAAATTAGTTTGGATGACCTGCATTATCCAAATAGTGTCAATGAGTGCTTTGGCTTACGAGTTTCCAAAAGCTCCACGGATTACTGCAAATTATACGCCAAAGTCGAAAGTCTTGTTTTCAAACTCAGAGTATGATTCTTCTCAAAAAATGATCATCCGCTGTAAACAAATATTAGCTACCTACGTTCAGAAATTTCAAACTGAGTCGCCTTTAAGGAATTTCATTTTCAAAAAATCTGAAACGATGGCCTTCCGATTAAAGCTCGTCAGACCTTGACAAACTGTGACTACAGTGAGCTAGCTCTGCTGAAGGCGGGTGCCCTCCATTCCTGTACACTTCCCGGCGCTTAAAGCAGCACTCGAGCAATGAAATGTAACTCAAACAAACCCCGACAGGAATAAGCGGAGAGCAAATTGTGAAAATATTTAATCCCTGTTGATGACGACGGCGGCATCTCGACTCAACTCGACTCGGCTGGACTCGAAGCGAAGTGCAAGCGAATGTGAATGGCGTGCAAAATTAACAACTGGAACTGAACCGGAACATCATCCTTCCACTTTTCTGTCCGTGGCATCAGCCATCAGAGAATGTTGTTCGGTTGTGGAGCGGAAATACAACATACAACTTTCATTCAAACTGGTTGTTTTGCATGTCCTACACACTGGCAATGCGAGGTAGTTGACATTTCCGCGAATTAATGGGAATTGTAGAAAGCTGAATAGTAGCTACTTGTTCGCAAAAGTTGTGCTAGAATGTGTATTATGTTAAGAGCAAAAAAAAATACTCATTTCCTAGCTTATTCATATTAACTAGCTCCATTTTATGGAGCGGGTGCATAAAGGGGAGGACCAGCTTGACAGGAGCATCCCGTGAAAAGGAATTTCCCCAACTAATTAGCGAGTCACGCCACAAACACTCAGAACACGGAAGCTTACAGTTTGTACGAAATGTGAGAACGTAGCAAAACTCAGGTTTTGTTAAATCTATTCATGCTATCTGCTTTTGGACTAGTAAAGAGAATACTTGAGAACATCTTTCAGAAGCACTGCTGGTAGGAAATAGTCTTCATTTTTTGTAAAAGTTCTCATAAAAAACTTTTATGTAGATATCTCTTTTTGACGTAGGACTACGTCTGCATGTTTTCTAAAGTTCCCGTTTCATCAAAGTTTTCTCAAAACTTTTCAATCATACACAGTTTTACATTTCTATTAATCCACCAGAAGAAAACGGAACTTTCCAGTTTAGCTTGAAGCAACACGCGTTCCGCAATTCTTTTCGCACTTTCTCACAATTATACTTGATTAAAGAACACATCCGAACAGCTGTTGCTTCCCAAGCACACACACAGTTCCATACACTCACTGATCCGAGAGTGTCCTGAGGGCCATCACTGACTGGTGTGATGGAAGGTTAAACACTAGACTAGTATCTTCTTCCTAGAAAAAAAAAATGAGGAAGTTACGTTTCCCTGATCCACAAACACACTCATCGTACATGGAACCAAGGATAGAAAGGATAAAACTCTGATGGCTATGACGACGACGACCACGACGACGCGGTACACGAGTGCCTCTAAGCAGCTCAATCATCCGTTCAACTTTGAAGTTGCAGTCGTCGTGTAGGTTGCCCTAGGAGGCAGTTACACCAGCGGAAGGTCTGACTGACTGACTGGTTGTTCAAAAGAAAAATGGATTGAAGAACGGGGATAAATTGGAGGAATAAAGAGCCACTTCGTTTATCCTGTTTTCTGTTGCTGAACAACACTGGCTGACTGCTATGTTCTTCGTGGGGAAAAAGTTTTTGGACAGTAGGTATTATGGTAAATTGTCAAACTATAAAATGGTTCGTTTCGTGCCATTCAAAACTAACTAACAAAGAGAAATTTTCGACTTCACCTTTTGACAGCTGGGCTGGCAACTGCTTGACAGCTACGCCAAGTGGTGGTTCAATAAAACGGTTTTGTTGTGCGTCCCAGGTCAGGTAGCGAGTCACTATTAAGTGAGTTGATCACTACTTAGACAATTAATTTACATGTATAATGAAGATTATTACCTCGTTATACGTACCTACTTTATTCAAATTGTCGGAATATCAACATTTTGCTATTCTTTTGCCGATATTTACACAGCCGAGAAATCTGCAAACAACTATTTTGCTTTGAATTTTCAGTTTATAGCTGAGACTCAAGAATGCTAAGAATCAACTAACAAACGTTACTTTAAGCTGGGTATGTATCAGCTAGCGTACAAAAGTGGAGGCCATATACGTGCATTTGCGGTACAATCAATAGTAACTGTTGCGACGCATTACAGCATAATATTAGCATTAAGCAAGTTCATCAAATTCGTTGGTGCTACAGTTCCAGATCGCTGTAATGAGAACTGCCTTCTTCCCGTCCGTTACTAAAGCTCAGAAATTTGGGACTGATGCAATCCTACAACGGTCGAAAGCTGTCCTGGCCACATCGTTGCCACAGTGGAGGGATGAGAAAGTTTAGTTGGACACCTAAGAAAGGTTGTGGAGCGGACCTGGTGTGATGGTTAGAATACTTGACTATCACGCCGAGGACCTGGGATCGAATCCCACTCCCGACAAACTCGCAAAATGTGAGTTCTTCCTTCGGAAGGGAAGTAAAGCGTGGGTCCCGAGATGAACTAGCCTAGGGCTAAAAATCTCGTTAATACAGATAAAAAAAAAAAAAAAAAAAACCTAAGAAAGGTATGAGGGAATTTGAAGTTTATTAGTGAAAGGCTTAAATCCAAAGGATACGTTTGGTCAACGTTTAGGCACCAAAACCATATACAGGAACATACTCACCAAATTATACGGATTCTAGAACTCTTCAGACGAAATTGATGACTTTCATTTGCATCTCCCGGACATTCAGCAGCAATATGGGAATAGGACAAACTCACACAACAAACGCGAACTATTCTACCCTACACTACGTGATCCATTGAATCATCAGGAAAGAGAAATATGCAAGCACTTTCCGTGGTGAAATTTGCGAAAAGGAAAAGTCTGTTGATCATGTTCAGAACAAAGCGGAGTAAGGAAAATGCGTGACAGTTTTGAAAACGCAGCCATTCGCGCGCACAGCCTGCTACTCTCCGTCATTATGCGATTTCACAATATTTGCATTATTTTGTTGCAAAATTAGCAACACTGGTTTGTGATGGTTTGATGGTTCTTCGGTGCGTCCGTATTTTCATTGAAATTTGAAGTGAATTAGTGGAAAATATCTTTGCTTTTGTGCTCTAGCAATTGCAAAATATCAACAAAATCTGGTAATATAGGTTTATTATTCTTGAAAGCATTTTGGCGAATCATTACAAAACGAAAATCAATAGCTTACCTACGATATTGTTCTCTGTGATGTTCTGCTTTTGTTAGAGTGTTCGCTTCTCACTACAGTGACGTGAATAGAATCCAGTTTGGATCTAGAACTGCGGTTTATTGTATTAAATTTGTGAATTCATGCAACTTTTCCATAGATGTAGCTGGTAAGGGGCTCTAAGTTCGCTGTTTGTGTTTTTGTTTTTCCTTAGCCAAGATTTTTGTACATACTTGTTTATTTTATTTACCTATTTATTTTATCATTTTAAATAATTTGTTAGTATCGTATTTATTCATTATTCATTTATTAATTCATTTATTTGCTTTTACCCGAAATTCATTATGCAAAAATCAAATTCAACGTGTAAAGTGTGTAACAGAGTTGAGCATAATTCCAATAAGCCTATTAACCCGTCAACACCCGGAACGATCTACTTTTGGTAGAAATGCAATATCTTCTTTGTTTTAAAACATTTTACCCTGGATTTTTTTTTTATAGTGAAGGGCAGTGCTGGGAATGGTAACAGTAGTCTGCTTGAATTTGATGATTGTAGCGATGTCTTTTCATATACGTCTTTTCCACCTCAATTTATACGGCATAATCTGTGATTTTGGGCTTTTTAGACTGTAAGCCATTAAGCATGGAAATATTTTTTCAAGCAATCAAAAAGTTAATTGGTCAATCAACATCTAAATTAACGACTCATGCAAAATATTTCGTTTTACCAAATCAATTTGATAGTTTTAAGCGATTTATGTTAGGTGCTATATTTCCCATACAAGTCACCTTCCAAAAGTTGCCTGCAAGTTTTCATACTAACATAAAATGCTTAAATCTATCAAATTTGATTTGGCAAAACGAAATATTTTGCATGAGTCGTTAATTTAGATGTTAATTGACCAATTCACCTTTTGAAAAAAAAAAAAATTCCATGCTTAAGGTGAAACTGGAAGCATTTCCTCAATTTTTTGGTTTTTGATTTTTTATTAGATAACGAAGCAATATTTTCAAAATCGGTTTTCGTACACATGTAGAGTATGGATCAAGGTATCTTCTGATTTTTTTAGGTGGAAAATGTTTTCCATTTTTGCAGAAACCATTTTTTTGTGAAATTTTGTTCGAAAATGATTTCTGCAAAAACGAAAAACATTTTCCACCACGAAAAAAATCAGGAGATACGATCTATACTCTACATGTGCACGAAAACCGATTTTGAAAATGTTGCTTCGTTATTTTATAAAAAATCAAAAACCAAAAAAAAATGAGGAAACGGATCCAGTTTCGCCTTAATGGCTTACAGTCTAAAAATCCCAAAATCGCAGATTTAACCCTATACATTGAGGTATAGCTCAAAATTGTGACGTGCTGGAGCAAATATGAGCCCGGATTTGGATTCAGCGGCCCAAAAACTGTCAGAGACACATCAGTTTGCTCTTGAGACAAAAAAAAATGTTGCGCTGTGTTATTTTATTTTCAAACTTACATATTAACTATTCTGTCGTTGTTAAGTTCGAAAAAAAATGCTATTGAGATCAGAATAGCATGCTTCTTTGTGGTATACAACAAAACCGTAAAAGTATTTTTCATTTTAGGACCCTATTGGTATGAAATTGACAGTGAACAAAATAGATACACCTTGCCAAATGGTACAAGACCCAATATGACGGTTTGCACTGAGAAGTTGATCGATTACCAGCGGGACACGCCGAACGAAGTCAAGGAAATTTCCATAACGAAAAAAAGTTCCTAGACCGATCGGGAATCGAACTCGTCGCCCTCAGCATGATGCTGCTCAATACCCGCGCGTTCGCTGCTTCAGCTTCAATAAGATCTAATCAAATAACAGATTGAGAGCAAAATGATGGAATACATGAACAAATTAGCAACTGAATAGAAACTGCTACGTACAAAGGCTAAAATTCATTCTAGTACTAAACCACGCAATCCAATCGATAACTCTTTATGTCGCTTTCGTGTGCCGGGTACCTATTCCCTCTGCAATAATATCACGCCAATCCTACGCCCGGATCTCCCACAATCCATCGTCGTTTCCAATCTGCTTGCGGTGTAGCTTACAGAGAACACAACCCACCACTTTCCACTGATAAAATATTCAGAGTTGACCACTTTGCTGTCGCGCTTTCCCACCCGTTTCATTCTACCTGGGGCAACACCTCTCGTCCAGATTCCACCGCACAGTAACCATTCGTTCGTAGTAGGCTCAGCAGTCACCAGTGAAGTGACCCCCTGTGGATTGTTTGATACTCTGTGGGGTGACGAACGAAACGGTTTGTGACCTACTTTGATTGAGAGATATCGACGAGACAGCCTGACCCGATGCGATACACCACCCCACCATCATCCGGAGACACAATTCAAACAAATGTATGACACACGCTACGCACTCTTATCCGGCCTCGGTCGGTCCTGCTGTGCGTCCTCAATATTTGTAATGGACGGAACAATAGCAGTGACAATGACGCCGACGACGACGACGACGACAACGATGATGACAATGATGGGATGGTATCGGAAAAACCAAAGCAAACAGACGGACAGCAACCTTATGGTCTCGCTCGCCGCCCATCGATGATAGGCGTTCTTTCATCGATATAGGTATTTACCAGACGGATTGGCAGACGTGAATAACGCACCGCACGAGGCAATACTTCAGCTATTTACGTCAAACTGACGTGCGTTAGACCAACTATCACACCCGCCACGTGCAACCAAGTAGGCCACGCACGGATTATGAGCACTATATCTAGGGTGGTTGATATGTAGTGGATCGTGATCCTGACGATTTAATGATAGCTCTTGATGAAGGGTGCAATTTACTTTTCTGCATTTATGGCGTTGTACACATAGTAGAGCATCATATGTTATGTTTAAACGCAAAAACATAAGCACATAAACCGAGATTTGCATGCCGATCACAATATTTTGAGTTGTCTTGCTCACTCCTTCGAAAAATCTGAAAACGGTGACCTCAGTAAGCGTCAAATTTCCCGTGGAAGTAAGCAAGACAGCATCAAAGGGTGCAGAGGCCTATTTTGGGCAAGCTGGTGTTCCCAGGAAGTAACTTGTTGTAGAGCTTTGACGTTCGCGAAGTGCGGTCGACGGGTTGCTGTGCCTATTAGATGGTCGACCAGTTGTACGATTCAGTGAACAGAAACAAATTTTGGCTTTAGATTATGATTGAACGTGGTTTTCCGGCGAAGCTGATAAGTCTGATTCGTGCGATGCTTCTCGGATCGAAATCAAGTGTACGGGTTGCGGATTTAATTTCATCATCGTTTGTCTTTGGACGTAAAATACTGCGAATAATACTCAGCGGTAAACTGGCGGACGACATCTGGCGGCGTCACATGAGATACGAGTTGCCCCAAGTATATAAAGTACATAAAGTAATGCGAATAAAACACGGAAGGCTGCAGTGGGCTGGGCACATAGCTCATATGCCGGAGGCATGACAAGCTAAAATCATATTCATTAGAACCAGGCAGTGCCTGCCATGACAAAATCAGAGCTGGTTACTCAAGCTCTCCTGTTCCCTATACCGGTACACCCCATGAAAATGTTTTCTGTTTATGATTTATTCTGAAGAGACCTCTCTGAAATTATTGCTTTTCTTGCAGAAGATTCAGCATTAATTCTTTGAAAGTTTTCTCCGAGTATCATTTTTCCATGCTTTTCTTTAGGATTTTCCTTACGATAATGAATGCTCTTAGACTGAGAGAGCCACATCCAGTTCAACATTTCCTCCCAGTCGTATTCCTCCTCAAAAACTTACGATTACCTCTAGTAGAACTCGAACTGCCAGAAATTACTTTAAGAGTTCTTACAGAATCTATCAACAAAAAGTTTTCCAGAATTTTATAGAAAGAGGATTCTTGCAGGATTCCCTTGAATGATTCCAGCATGAATTTCTCCAATGATTCCTCTAGGTATAACTTAAGAATCCATTCCTGCCCATGTATTTTCTTTTGGAAATTTCTCCATAAACTTCCCCCAGAGATTCTGTTAGGAATTACTCTAGGAATTTTCCTTGGGTCTTCATCAAAAAAAATCTCAATGTTTGTCTGTCTGTCTGTCTGTCTGTCTGTCTGTCTGTCTGTCTGTCTGTCTGTCTGTCTGTCTGTCTGTCTGTCTGTCTGTCTGTCTGTCTGTCTGTCTGTCTGTCTGTCTGTCTGTCTGTCTGTCTGTCTGTCTGTCTGTCTGTCTGTCTGTCTGTCTGTCTGTCTGTCTGTCTGTCTGTCTGTCTGTCTGTCTGTCTGTCTGTCTGTCTGTCTGTCTGTCTGTCTGTCTGTCTGTCTGTCTGTCTGTCTGTCTGTCTGTCTGTCTGTCTGTCTGTCTGTCTGTCTGTCTGTCTGTCTGTCTGTCTGTCTGTCTGTCTGTCTGTCTGTCTGTCTGTCTGTCTGTCTGTCTGTCTGTCTGTCTGTCTGTCTGTCTGTCTGTCTGTCTGTCTGTCTGTCTGTCTGTCTGTCTGTCTGTCTGTCTGTCTGTCTGTCTGTCTGTCTGTCTGTCTGTCTGTCTGTCTGTCTGTCTGTCTGTCTGTCTGTCTGTCTGTCTGTCTGTCTGTCTGTCTGTCTGTCTGTCTGTCTGTCTGTCTGTCTGTCTGTCTGTCTGTCTGTCTGTCTGTCTGTCTGTCTGTCTGTCTGTCTGTCTGTCTGTCTGTCTGTCTGTCTGTCTGTCTGTCTGTCTGTCTGTCTGTCTGTCTGTCTGTCTGTCTGTCTGTCTGTCTGTCTGTCTGTCTGTCTGTCTGTCTGTCTGTCTGTCTGTCTGTCTGTCTGTCTGTCTGTCTGTCTGTCTGTCTGTCTGTCTGTCTGTCTGTCTGTCTGTCTGTCTGTCTGTCTGTCTATCTGTCTGTCTGTCTGTCTGTCTGTCTGTCTGTCTGTCTGTCTGTCTGTCTGTCTGTCTGTCTGTCTGTCTGTCTGTCTGTCTGTCTGTCTGTCTGTCTGTCTGTCTGTCTGTCTGTCTGTCTGTCTGTCTGTCTGTCTGTCTGTCTGTCTGTCTGTCTGTCTGTCTGTCTGTCTGTCTGTCTGTCTGTCTGTCTGTCTGTCTGTCTGTCTGTCTGTCTGTCTGTCTGTCTGTCTGTCTGTCTGTCTGTCTGTCTGTCTGTCTGTCTGTCTGTCTGTCTGTCTGTCTGTCTGTCTGTCTGTCTGTCTGTCTGTCTGTCTGTCTGTCTGTCTGTCTGTCTGTCTGTCTGTCTGTCTGTCTGTCTGTCTGTCTGTCTGTCTGTCTGTCTGTCTGTCTGTCTGTCTGTCTGTCTGTCTGTCTGTCTGTCTGTCTGTCTGTCTGTCTGTCTGTCTGTCTGTCTGTCTGTCTGTCTGTCTGTCTTTTTTTTTTTTTTTTTTTTTTTTCCTCCCAACCTCCCGAGCAGAGAAAACCGATTGGAAAAACTCTGCTACACCTTGTCGCCTCGATCCCCCTGGTACCACTGATGCGACTGCTTCAGGGGGGGCAATGCGCTCATGCGCTCTTCTTCTTCTGTGCTCATGCACATTTTGTCGCTTCTAAATTTGTTATTCTAATCTTTTTAGTGTTCGTACCTAACCTATCGCCATTCAGCGACACAGTTGGTACAAACATACACCAAATTTGTTATTCTAATGCCGTCCGTGTGCCATTCAGCACTCCGGCTTTTCGCGCACGACTCGGATAGTCCCCGACAGTGGATCTACCCTATCCGACGAAGAGTTCCCCGACACTGAAACTTCTTCCGTTACCGATACTTCCCAGGCTGGTGCCAAGGTCGGTTCTGAGATTCCGGTTGGAGACTGGCTTCCGGTTCACAGGCGCCCTGACGACCAAGCACCGGTGCTTTTTCGCGGTCTACTCGGTCTAGTCCCCGGCGGTGGACGGACCTAGCCTACTCCGACAGAGAAAGACCCCGACGGTGGAAGTTCTCTCGACACCGATGTTTTCAACCCGACCAGTAAGGTGCCGAAGTCGGCCCGGCGATTCCGGTTGGTGGTAGACTTCCGGTTCACCGGCGCCCCGACGACCTATAACCGGTACTACGCACCGAACGACTCGGTCAAGTCCCCGGCGGTGGATCAAGCCTACTCCGATCGCGACCCAATACTCTTTGATCTTCGCGCCATCTCCGCTGGAGAGCTGACATGATCCGCGTGACCGCTCTGTTCACCGCATTCCATACGGTTTCGTCCTGACACATTCTCTCTACTACGTTGTTGGGACTCAGATTTCCAGCAGCGCTCGCTAGCATGTCACCACGTACTTCTTCAAATCGCGGACAGTCGAATATCACGTGCTCCGGTGTCTCCTCGTTGTTTGGGCATGTCGGACAGAATGGGGACTCTGCATGGCCGAATCGATACAAATACTGTCTGAAGCATCCATGACCTGACAAGAACTGTGTTAGGTAGAAGTTCACATCTCCGTGTTTTCTGGACATCCATACCGACACATCTGGGATAAGCCGGTAGGTCCATCTACCCTTCTCCGCGTCATTCCACTCTTGCTGCCACTTAGCCAACGAGTCCGCTCTGGTTGTCTTCCTCACGTTTGCTGTGCCTCTTCTCCGGTAACACTCTACATCCTCTGCCAGGGTGATGTGTATGGGAACCATCCCGGCGATAATGCAGACTGCTTCCGACGATATCGTCCTGTACGCGCTCGCCACACGAATAGCCATGAGCCGGAACGTGCTCGAAAGTTTTGTTCGATTCCGCTTCAGTTTCAGCGCTGTAGCCCAGGCCGGAACTCCGTATCTAAGTATCGAAGAGGATACTCCCGCCAGAAGACGTCTGCTGCTGCTACTCGGTCCACCGATGTTCGGCATAATCCTGGATACAGCATTAACAACTTTCGCTGCCTTCTCACAGGCATAGTCGACGTGGCAATTGAAATTCAATCGGTCGTCCACCATCACGCCCAGGTGTTTTAACGCACGCTTTGACGGGATAACCTGTCCGCCGACGTTGATTTCGGCCCGTTGAACTGCTTTACAGTTGCTGACTAGCACTACCTCTGTCTTATGGTGAGCCAACCGCAGCTTTACTTCACTCATCCAGGCCTCGATGGAACCGATCGTCTCCGCCGTCAGCATCTCTACTTCTTCCAGGGTCTCACCGGTTATCGAAAGGACGACGTCATCCGCGAAACCGACGATCTCGACTCCTCCGGGTAGTTCAAGTCTTAACACTCCGTCATACATAATATTCCACAACGTTGGGCCGAGTATGGAGCCCTGTGGCACACCCGCCGTGACTCTAACCGATCTCTGACCCTGGTTTGTCTCGTAGACCAAGACTCGATTCTGGAAGTAGCTTTTCAGAACCTTGCACAGATAGTCAGGGACCCTCATGTTGTGTAGTGCAGTGGCGATGGCTTCCCAGCTGGCGCTATTGAATGCGTTCTTCACGTCTATAGCTACCACGGCGCAGTAACGATTACCTCTCCTCTTCTGCTTTGAGGCTTTCTCCGCATTCGCAATGACTGTCCGGATTGCATCCACAGTCGACTTCCCTTTCCGAAACCCGAACTGCCTATTAGACAGTCCGCTCTCGCTTTCCGTACACTTTATCAGCCTGTTCAGGATGATTTTCTCCAGGAGTTTGCCAAGCGTATCCAGCAGGCATATCGGTCGATACGATGCTGGGTCTTGCGGCTTGCCAGGCTTTGGCAGCAACACCAGCTTCTGGATCTTCCAAATGTCTGGGAAG